>NW_028128968.1:0-169884 GCF_965231255.1 Vanellus vanellus | reverse complement strand
ACATAGGAGTGGTGTCCCTCAGGGGTCCGTACTGGGACCAGTACTGTTCCATGTCCTCATCGAGGACGTGTGCCACCATCGTCCCTTTGACGTGGTCCTCCACAACGTCCTCCATTCTCAGTTCTGTGGAGTTGATGGGTGGAGCATTGGGTGGGTGAGGAATTGGGTAGATGGTGGTGTCCAGAGAGTTGCGATCAACGGCTCAACGTCTGGATGGAGACCAGTGAGGAGTGGTGTCCCTCAGGGGCCCATACTGGGACCAGTAGCGTTCCATATCTTCATTGAGGACGTGTGCCACCATCATCCCTTTGACACAGTCCTCCGCAATATCCTCCTCTCTCAGTTCCATGGAGTTGATGGATGGAGCGTTGGGTGGGTGAGGAATGGGGCGGATGGTGGTGTCCAGAGAGCTGTGGGCAACAGCTCCATGTGCAGATGGAGACCAGTGAGGAGTGGTGTCCCTCAGGGGTCCGTACTGGGACCAGTACTGTTCCATGTCCTCATCAAGGACATGTGCCACCATCGTCCCTTTGATGTGGTCCTCCACAACATCCTCCTCTCTCAGTTCCATGGAGTTGGTGGGTGGAGCGTTGGGTGGGTGAGGAATTGGGTAGATGGTGGTGTCCAGAGAGTTGCGATCAACGGCTCAACGTCTGGATGGAGACCAGTGAGGAGTGGTGTCCCTCAGGGGTCCGTACTGGGACCTGAACTGTTCCATATCTTCATCGAGGACGTGTGCCACCATCGTCCCTTTGACACAGTCCTCCGCAACCTCCTCCTCTCTCAGTTCCATGGAGTTGATGGATGGAGTGTTGGGTGGGTGAGGAATGGGGCGGATGGTGGCGTCCAGAGAGCTGTGGTCAATGGCTCAACGTAGGAGTGGTGTCCCTCAGGGATCCATACTGGGACCAGTACTGTTCCATATCTTCATTGAGGACGTGTGCCACCATCGTCCCTTTGACGTGGTCCTCCACAACGTCCTCCATTCTCAGTTCTGTGGAGTTGGTGGGTGGAGCATTGGGTGGGTGAGGAATTGGGTAGATGGTGGTGTCCAGAGAGTTGCGATCAACGGCTCAACGTCTGGATGGAGACCAGTGAGGAGTGGTGTCCCTCAGGGGTCCGTACTGGGACCGGTACTGTTCCAGATCTTCATCAACCACATAGGTGGTGGGATCTCGGGCACCTTCAGCAGGTCTGGAGCCGACCCCAAGTTTGGAGCCCACCCCGAGCCGAGGGGGGTGGTTGATGCCCTAGAGGGGAGGGATCCACCCAGAGGGACCTGGAGAGGCCGGAGAGGTGGGCCCGGGTGACCCTCGTGAGGTTCAACCGGGCCGAGCGCAGGGCCCAAGCGTGGAGACGGGCTGGGGGACGGAGGGGTGGGGGGCGGAGGAGGACTCGGGGGCCGCCAAAGGGGCCGGGAGGTGGCACCGTGCGCTCCCAGCCCGGAAAGCCGACCATCTCCTGGGCTGCAGCAGAAGCAGCGTGGCCACAGCGGGGCCGGGGAGGGGCCGGTCCCCCTCTGCTCCGGTGAGAGCCCACCTGGAGCGCCGCGTCCCGAGGGGACGAGAAGGACACGGAGCTGTTGGGGCGGGGCCGGAGGAGGCCACGGAGACGCTCCGAGGGATGGGACACCTCTGCTGTGGGGCCGGGCCGAGGGAGTCGGGGTTGGTCAGGCCGGAGGAGAGAAGGCTGCGGGTGGACCTCGTGGTGGCCCTTCACCGCTTATGGGGACGGAGCGTTTGATAGGAGCCGGAGCGCTGGTTTGAAGGTAAAAAAGGGCGGATTTGGGTTAGATCCCGGGAAGAAATGTTTTCCGCTGAGGGTGCTGAGAGGCTGGAAGAGGTTTCCCGAAGAGGCGGGAGATGCCCTCATCCCTGGAGGAGGTGTTCAAGGTCGGGTCGGATGGGGGGCTGGGAGCGACCCGGTGGGGTTGGAGACGGCCCCGCCCGTGGTGGAGGTGACCTTCCGAGGTCCCTTCCAACCCAACCAACCGCTCCTTTGATTGATTCTACCCCACCGTGTCCCTTCTCCACCGCCGCAGGCATCCCCGTGGCCGACATCTTCCCGATGCAACCGCCGGCGTCGGGTGAA
The DNA here is from genome assembly GCF_965231255.1 of Vanellus vanellus. Lineage (NCBI taxonomy): Eukaryota > Metazoa > Chordata > Aves > Charadriiformes > Charadriidae > Vanellus > Vanellus vanellus. The sequence goes on along the minus strand of NW_028128968.1, from coordinate 167,793 downwards.
CCCAACACCTTGGTGTGTATGGTGGCCAACATCTTCCCGCCGGCGGTGGCCATCACTTGGCAGCTGGATGGGGACCCCATCACCCAAGGGGTCACCCACACCCAATACACCCCCACCCCCGACTTGGCCTTCGTCCGCTTCTCCTACCTCCCGGTGACGCCCACCGCCGGTGACATCTACACCTGCGTCATCACCCGCGAAGGGGACAACACCTCCGTCATCGCCTACTGGGGTAGGCAACGGGGACGGGGACACGAGGGGGACACCGGGGCTGGTGGTGACCTCCTCTTCTTGGTGTCCCCCACCCCGTAGTGCTCCAAAACCCCGAACCCACCGAGGTGCTGGAGACGGCGCTGTGCGGTGCCGCCATGGCGCTGGGCATCCTCCTGGGGCTGCTGGGCATCGCCATGATCCTGCTGGCACGACGGAACGCTCACGGTACGACCCGGCGTCGTCCCCCGCCGTGGGGGGGGGGGGTGAGGAGGGGACTGTCACCAAACCCACTCTTCTATGTGTCCGTGTGTCCCTCCCCTCCCCCCCCCCCCCAGGTTGAACACGGGGACGGTGCAGAGGACGGCGCCGCTCGACGCAGGAGTGGAGATGGCGGCAGCGGCGGCGGTGGTGATTAACCTCCTCCCCCTCCACCGCGGTAATTAAACCTCTCGTCTGTGGCCGCATCCCGTGTCCTCTTCTGTCCCCCCCACCCCACCCCACCCCACCCCACGGAAGGGTGGGATATGGCCACGGTGGTGGCTTCTCCGCTGTCTCGTACTGGGGTTGAGCTGGATTGCAGCCTCCGACCCCAAAAGAGCCGTTCCCAGTACTGTGCCTCAGTTTCCCCACTGGGAAAGGGTGGAAGAGTGGGAGGAACCACCAGGAGGATACGGCGGTGGCTTCTCCGCTGTCTCGTATTGGGGTTCCAGCCGGATCACGCTCCCCGAAGAGCCGTTCCCAAGAAGCTGTGCCTCAGTTTCCCCACTGCCAAAGGCCGGGAGGCGGCCAGAGGGAGGGCACAGTGGTGGCTTCTCCGCTGTCTCGTACTGGGGTTGAGCTGGATTGCAGCCCCCGACCCCAAAAGAGCCGTTCCCAGTACTGTGCCTCAGTTTCCCCACTGGGAAAGGGTGGAAGAGTGGGAGGAGCCACCGGGAGGACACAGTGTGGCTTCTCCCCTGTCTGATATTGGGGTTCCAGCAGGATCACGCTCCCCAAAGAGCCGTTCCCAGGTCTGTGCCTCAGTTTCCCCACTGGGAAAGGGTGGAAAAGTGGGAGGAGCCACCAGGAGGATACGGCGGTGGCTTCTCCGCTGTCTCGTATTGGGGTTCCAGCCGGATCACGCTCCCCGAAGAGCCGTTCCCAAGAAGCTGTGCCTCAGTTTCCCCACTGCCAAAGGCCGGGAGGCGGCCAGAGGGAGGGCACAGTGGTGGCTTCTCCGCTGTCTCGTACTGGGGTTGAGCTGGATTGCAGCCCCCGACCCCAAAAGAGCCGTTCCCAGCGCTGTGCCTCAGTTTCCCCACTGGAAAGGGTGGAAGAGTGGAGGAGCCACCAGGAGGATATGGCGGTGGCTTCTCCGCTGTCTCATATTGGGGTTGAGCTGCATCACATTCCCCATCCCCCACCTCCCATCCCCAACCCCCAAAGGGTCTTTGCTAGAGATGTGCCTCAGTTTCCCCACTGCCAAAGTGGGGGGGGGGGGCACAGTGGTGGCTTCTCCGCTGTCTCGTACTGGGGTTGAGCTGGATTGCAGCCCCCGACCCCAAAAGAGCCGTTCCCAGTACTGTGCCTCAGTTTCCCCACTGGAAAGGGTGGAAGAGTGGGAGGAGCCACCAGGAGGATACGGTGGTGGCTTCTCCGCTGTCTCGTATTGGGGTTCCAGCCGGATCACGCTCCCCGAAGAGCCGTTCCCAGCGCTGTGCCTCAGTTTCCCCACTGGGAAAGGGTGGAAGAGTGGGAGGAGCCACCGCGAGGACACGGCGGTGGCTTCTCCGCTGTCTGATATTGGGGTTCAGCTGGACTGCACCCCCGAAGAGCTGTTCCCAGCTCTGTGCCTCAGTTTCCCCACTGGAAAGGGTGGAAGAGTGGAGGAGCCACCAGGAGGATATGGCGGTGGCTTCTCCGCTGTCTCGTATTGGGATTGAGCTGTATCACATTCCCCATCCCCCACCTCCCATCCCCAACCCCCAAAGGGTCTTTGCTAGAGATGTGCCTCAGTTTCCCCACTGCCAAAGTGGGGGGGGAGGGCACAGTGGTGGCTTCTCCGCTGTCTCGTACTGGGGTTGAGCTGGATTGCAGCCCCCGACCCCAAAAGAGCCGTTCCCAGCGCTGTGCCTCAGTTTCCCCACTGGGAAAGGGTGGGATACGGCCATGGTGGTGGCTTCTCCTCTGTCTCGTATTGGGGTTCCAGCCGGATCACGCTCCCCAAAGAGCCGTTCACAAGAAGCTGTGCCTCAGTTTCCCCACTGCCAAAGGCCGGGAGGCGGCCAGAGGGAGGGCACAGTGGTGGCTTCTCCGCTGTCTCGTACTGGGGTTGAGCTGGATTGCAGCCCCCGACCCCAAAAGAGCCGTTCCCAGCGCTGTGCCTCAGTTTCCCCACCGGGAAAGGGTGGAAGAGTGGAGGAGCCACCAGGAGGATACGGCGGTGGCTTCTCCACTGTCTCGTATTGGGGTTCCAGCCGGATCACGCTCCCCAAAGAGCCATTCCCAAGAAGCTGTGCCTCAGTTTCCCCACTGGGAAAAGGTGGAAAAGTGGGAGCGGGCACCGGGAGGACACAGTGTGGCTTCTCTGCTGTCTCATATCAGGGTTCAGCTGGATCGCACATCCCCCGCCCCCCCCAAGCCACCCCCCAAGGCGTGCCTCAGTTTCCCCACTGGGCAAAGGTGGAAAGGAGGGAGGATGGCTGCAGCAGTGGCTTCTCCGCTGCCTGATATTGGGGTTGGGCTGGATCCCGCCCACCTCCAGAGCCATCCCCAGCGCTGTGCCTCAGTTTCCCCACCGGGAAAGGGTGGGATACGGCCATGGTGGTGGCTTCTCCGCTGTCTCGTATTGGGGTTCCAGCCGGATCACGCTCCCCAAAGAGCCGTTCCCAAGAAGCTGTGCCTCAGTTTCCCCACTGGGAAAGGGTGGAAGAGTGCGAGGAGCCACCGGGAGGACACAGTGTGGCTTCTCCGCTGTCTCATATCAGGGTTCAGCTGGATGGCACATCCCCCGCCCCCCCCAAGCCACCCCCCAAGGCGTGCCTCAGTTTCCCCACTGGGCAAAGGTGGAAAGGAGGGAGGGTGGCTGCAGCAGTGGCTTCTCCGCTGCCTGATATTGGGGTTGGGCTGGATCCCGCCCACCTCCAGAGCCATCCCCAGCGCTGTGCCTCAGTTTCCCCACCGGGAAAGGGTGGAAGAGTGGAGGAGCCACCAGGAGGATATGGCGGTGGCTTCTCCGCTGTCTCGTACTGGGGTTGAGCTGGATTGCAGCCCCCGACCCCAAAAGAGCCTTTCCCAGCGCTGTGCCTCAGTTTCCCCACCGGGAAAGGGTGGGATACGGCCATGGTGGTGGCTTCTCCGCTGTCTCGTATTGGGGTTCCAGCCGGATCACGCTCCCCAAAGAGCCATTCACAAGAAGCTGTGCCTCAGTTTCCCCACTGCCAAAGGCCGGGAGGCGGCCAGAGGGAGGGCACAGTGGTGGCTTCTCCACTGTCTCGTACTGGGGTTGAGCTGGATTGCAGCTCCCGACCCCAAAGACCCATTCTCCAGAGGCGTGCCTCAGTTTCCCCACTGGGCAAAGGTGGAAAGGAGGGAGGGTGGCTGCAGCAGTGGCTTCTCCGCTGCCTGATATTGGGGTTGGGCTGGATCATGCCCACCTCCAGAGCCATCCCCAGCGCTGTGCCTCAGTTTCCCCACCGGGAAAAAGGCGCGTGGGCTTCCCCCGATGCCAAGCCCAGCCCTGGGGGCACAGTCCACTTGGCTTCGCCCGTCGCCGGTGACAAAGGGTGCTGGGGCCAAATCCCCGGGGCCAAGCCCTGAGGAGGAGGAGGAGCGAGCCCGCTGTCGGCAGGGATGAAGGCAGGGCGGTGCAGGGAGAGGCCGGATCTCGCCGGACGCCCCGGCACCCACCGCCCACCATGAAGGTGCTGGGAGTGCTGGGGCTGGCGCTGAGCTGCCGGGGGGCAGGTAGGACGTGGAGGGACATGGGGGTGCGGTGGTTTGGGGAGGTCCAACCCCTGGGGACTGCCACCACCTCTGTGTCCCCCTCGTAGGCGCCTTCCTGATGCACGTGGCCAGTTCCTGCCCGCTGGCGGCCAACGGCTCCCTGCTGGATTTCGGCTTCGCCCTCGTCTTCAACAAGAACCCGCTGGTGTGCTACGACCCCGACACCCGGCGCTTCGTCGCCTGCGACTGGGGGCTGCTCCACCGCTATGCCATGTTCATCGCCGCCGTCCTCAACAACGGCACCACCTGGCTGGAGCGCGCCGAAGCCCGGCGCCGGGCTTGCCATGACCTGGCCACCCACTTCCGGACCTCCACGGCACTGCGGCGGAGTGAGCCCTGCGGCGCGTTGCACGAGGCGTTGCACGGGGCATCGCACGGGGTGTTGCACGGGGCGTTGGGTGGGGAATGCATGGGGACACTGCGTGGGGACGTTGCACGGGGCATTGTGCGGGACATCGAAGGGGATGTTGCATGGGGACGTTGCACGGGGACGTTGCACAGGGACGTTGCGCGGGGCATTGTGCGGGACATCGAAGGGGATGTTGCATGGGGACGTTGCACGGGGACGTTGCACAGGGCATTGTGCGGGACATCGAAGGGGATGTTGCATGGGGACGTTGCACGGGGACGTTGCACGGGGCATTGTGCGGGACATCGAAGGGGATGTTGCATGGGGACGTTGCACGGGGACGTTGCACGGGGCATTGTGCGGGACATCGAAGGGGATGTTGCATGGGGACGTTGCACGGGGACGTTGCACGGGGACGTTGCGTGGGGACGTTGCACGGGGATGTTGCACGGGGCATTGTGCGGGACATCGAAGGGGATGTTGCATGGGGACTTTGCACGGGGACGTTGCACGGGGCATTGTGTGGGACATCGAATGGGATGTTGCATGGGGACGTTGCACGGGGACGTTGCGTGGGGACGTTGCATGGGGATGTTGCACGGGGACGTTGCACGGGGCATTGTGCGGGACATCGAAGGGGATGTTGCATGGGGACCTTGCACGGGGTCGTTGCACGGGGACGTTGCACGGGGCATTGTGCGGGACATCGAAGGGGATGTTGCATGGGGACGTTGCATGGGGACGTTGCACGGGGACGTTGCACGGGGCATTGTGCGGGACATTGAACGGGACGTTGCATGGGGACGTTGCACGGGGACGTTGCACGGGGCATTGTGCGGGACATCGAAGGGGATGTTGCATGGGGACCTTGCACGGGGACGTTGCACGGGGCATTGTGCGGGACATCGAAGGGGATGTTGCATGGGGACGTTGCACGGGGTCATTGCGTGGGGACGTTGCACGGGGCATTGTGCGGGACATCGAAGGGGATGTTGCATGGGGACGTTGCACGGGGACGTTGCACGGGGCATTGTGCGGGACATCGAATGGGATGTTGCATGGGGACGTTGCACGGGGCATTGTGCGGGACATCGGAGGGGATGTTGCATGGGGACGTTGCACGGGGTCATTGCGTGGGGACGTTGCACGGGGCATTGTGCGGGACATCGAAGGGGATGTTGCATGGGGACGTTGCACGGGGACGTTGCACGGGGCATTGTGCGGGACATCGAAGGGGATGTTGCATGGGGACGTTGCACGGGGCATTGTGCGGGACATCGGAGGGGATGTTGCATGGGGACGTTGCACGGGGATGTTGCACGGGGCATTGTGCGGGACATCGAAGGGGATGTTGCATGGGGATGTTGCACGGGGACGTTGCATGGGGACGTTGCATGGGGACACTACACACCGTCCCCCCAACCACCGCATGAGACAGCACGTGGGGAGGGGAGGGGACTGTCACCGGTACTGATTGTCCCCTTGGTGCCCCAGCGCCACCCCAAGTCCGCATCGTCCCCAGCACCCTCCCCAACGCCCCCGACGCCCTCCTCCTCACCTGCCACGTTGGGGGCTTCTACCCCCCCGAGGTGACCGTCCTCTGGCTGCACAACGGGGACGTGGTGGCCACTGGGGACACCGCCAAGATCCTGCCCAACGGTGACTGGACCTACCAGACGCAGGTGACCCTGACGGTCACCGCCAAGGCTGGGGACACCTTCACGTGCTCGGTGCAGCACGCCAGCCTGGACTCGCCCCTGCGGGAGCACTGGGGTGAGCATGGGTGATGGGGACGTGGCACTTGGACACTCGGGTCCCCCCCGATGGCTCAGCGCGGCCACTTTGTCCCCGCAGGTCCCGGTTTGTCCCCGGGGTTGACGGCGAAGGTGGCGGCGGCGGCGGTGCTAATGACCCTGGGGCTGGTGGTCTTCGCCGTCGGCGCCTTCATCTACTGCCGCCAGACGCCGGGTGAGGGACACGCGTGGGGACACACGTGTGGCACGTGGGGGGACACGCTGGAGGACAGGGAACCCATTTGAATTAAGGGGGTGGGGGGTGTCCCTAATTTGTTTTCTTATGTCTGTCAGGTCCTGGTCCTGGTTCTGGATCTGTTCCCGGTCCTGGTTCACCTCCTGGTCCTGGGTCTGGTCCCAATCCTGGTTCCCATCCTGGTCCCTCCACGGCCACATCGTGTGACCATGCAGTGACCAAACTCTGAGCTCCGGGGCAGAGCCACCCCCCATCATCCCCCCACCCCCCGGGCAGATGTGGGGTTTTGGGGTGCCGCGACCCCCATGGACCCAGTTTGGGGGGTGCCCGGTCAGGGGAAAACCCTCCCCACCCCCAAATAAATCCATTCGTGGTCCCCCTCCTTGAGCGGCTTCGTCCGTGACGACCCCTCACGAGCGGTGGTGAGAGGGCTCCCAGTCCACCCAGTTTGGAGGCAAAGGGGTTACTGGGAGGGGGGGAGGGGTTAGCGCTACACGCGGAAGCGGTGTTGGGGTGTGGGGTGTGGGGGGGGGGGAGGGGAAGAGATGTGGACCTCTGGGGTGCAGCCATCCCCGACGCCCTGGTCCCCAGCCCAGTTTGGGGGGGGGGGTGGGGTGTCACATCAGGATTCCCATGGGACGGTGACCCCCCCGGTGTGGTGACAAAGCGTGGTGACACGCGGCCGCCGCGCTATGTCCCGGTGGTGGCGGCCGCTCGGGTGTCCTTCGCTGGCAACCGGTGACGCCTGTCCGGTGCTAGCCCGCATTGGGTGCTCGGTGGCCCCCCACCCCCACCCCCCGGCTGGGGTGTGGGGTGCCGGGGCCGAGCCGTGGGGCGCAGGCGGGTGACCGGGGGACGGAGAGCGGCTGGACGCCCCCCAGCCCACCCCGCCATGCTGGTGCTGCTGGGCCTGGCCCTGGGTGTCCGGGGGGCAGGTGGGGGACGCGGACTGGGGACCCCGGGGGTGGGCGGGGGGGGGGAATTTGTCCTGTGGGACCCCGGGGATGGTTTGGGGAGGGCTCTGCCCCATGGGACCCCGGGGATGGTTTGGGGGGGCTCAGCCCTGTGGGACCCTGGGGACAGTCTGGAGGGGCTCTGCCCCGTGGGACCCCAGGGATGGTCTGGGGGGGCACTCAGCCCTGTGGGACCCCAGGGATGGTTTGGGGGGGCTCAGCCCTGTGGACCCTGGGGACAGTCTGGGGGGGCTCTACTCCATAGGACCCCGGGGGTGGTTTGGGGGGGCTCAGCCCTGTGGGACCCCAGGGATGGTTTGGGGGGGCTCAGCCCTGTGGGACCCTGGGGACAGTCTGGGGGGGCTCTACTCCAGAGGACCCCGGGGGTGGTTTGGGGGGGCTCAGCCCTGTGGGACCCCAGGGATGGTTTGGGGGGGCTCAGCCCTGTGGGACCCTGGGGACAGTCTGGGGGGGCTCTACTCCATAGGACCCCGGGGGTGGTTTTGGGGGGGGGACTCAGCCCTGTGGGACCATGGGGACAGTCTGGGGGGGCTCTACTCCATAGGACCCCGGGGATGGTTTTGGGGGGCTCAGCCCTGTGGGACCCTGGGGACAGTCTGGGGGGGCTCTGCCCTGTGAGACCCCAGGGATGGTTTGGGGGGGCTCTGCCCTGTGAGACCCCGGGGATGGTTTAGGGGGGGTCAGCCCTGTGGGACCCCAGGGATGGTTTGGGGGGGCTCAACCCTGTGGGACCCTGGGGACAGTCTGAGGGGGGCTCTACTCCATAGGACCCCGGGGGTGGTTTTGGGGGGGGTGACTCAGCCCTGTGGGACCCTGGGGTCAGTCTGGGGGGGGTCTGCCCTGTGAGACCCCAGGGATGGTTTGGGGGGGGTCAGCCCTGTGGGACCCCAGGGATGGTTTGGGGGGGCTCTGCCCTGTGAGACCCCGGGGATGGTTTGGGGGGGGTCAGCCCTGTGGGACCCCAGGGATGGTTTGGGGGGGCTCAGCCCTGTGGGACCCTGGGGCCAGTCTGGGGGGGCTCTGCCCCGTGGGACCCCGGGGGTGGTTTGGGGGGGGTCAGCTCTGTGGGACCCTGGGGCCAGTCTGGGGGGGCTCTACTCCATGGGACCCCAGGGGTGGTTTGGGGGGCTCAGCCCTGTGGGACCGTGGGGACAGTCTGGGGGGGCTCTGCCCTGTGGGACTCCGGGGGTGGTTTGGGGGGGCTCAACCCTGTGGGACCCTGGGGCCAGTCAGGGGGGGCTCTACTCCATGGGACCCCAGGGGTGGTTTGGGGGGGCTCTGCCCCATGGGACCCCGGGGATGGTTTGGGGGGGCTCAGCCCTGTGGGACCCTGGGGACAGTCTGGGGGGGCTCTGCCCCGTGGGACCCCAGGGATGGTTTGGGGGGGCTCAGCCCTGTGGACCCTGGGGACAGTCTGGGGGGGCTCTACTCCATAGGACCCCGGGGGTGGTTTGGGGGGGCTCAGCCCTGTGGGACCCCAGGGATGGTTTGGGGGGGCTCAGCCCTGTGGACCCTGGGGACAGTCTGGGGGGGCTCTACTCCATAGGACCCCGGGGATGGTTTTGGGGGGCTCAGCCCTGTGGGACCCTGGGGGCAGTCTGGGGGGGCTCTGCCCTGTGAGACCCCAGGGATGGTTTGGGGGGGGTCAGCTCTGTGGGACCCCAGGGATGGTTTGGGGGGGCTCAGCCCTGTGGGACCCCAGGGATGGTTTGGGGGGGCTCAACCCTGTGGGACCGTGGGGACAGTCTGGGGGGGCTCTACTCCATAGGACCCCGGGGATGGTTTTGGGGGGCTCAGCCCTGTGGGACCCTGGGGACAGTCTGGGGGGGCTCTGCCCTGTGAGACCCCAGGGATGGTTTGGGGGGACTCTGCCCTGTGGGACCCCAGGGATGGTTTGGGGGGGCTCAGCCCTGTGGGACCCTGGGGGCAGTCTGGGGGGGCTCTACTCCATAGGACCCCGGAGGTGGTTTGGGGGGGGGACGACTCAGCCCTGTGGGACCCTGGGGACAGTCTGGGCAGCTCAGCCCTATGGGGTGTTGGGGACTGTTTGGGGGGACCCTCAACCCTGAAGGACTCAAGGGATGGTTTGGGGGGGACTCTGCCCCACGGGATCCTGAGGATGATTTGGAGGGGGCTCTGCCCCACGGGACCCTGGGGAGGACACCCTGGAGGTCTCATCCCTGCCGGATGCTGGGGGTGGTTTGGGGGGGGCTCAGCATTTCAGGACCCCAGGAATATTTTTGGGGGGCTCTGCAGCACTCCAGGGACAGTCTTGGGGTTCTCAATCCCATAGGACACCAGGGAGAGTTTGGGGGTGTTTTGGCCCTAGACGTAGTTCGGGGGGGGGATGTCTGTCCCAAGGCTGATGGGTGACCCCGTGGGGATGGCTTGGCGGGGGGTGGGGTGGGGGGTGTCATGTCTTGGTTGACTGGGGACCCTGGGACACTTTGGGGGGGTTGGAGTTGGAGCCAAGTTGGGGGCAAGGGGTGGGGGAAACGTGGTGTGGGCAGGATACGAAGGACAGGTGGGGGCAACGGGATGGATGGGGTGGAGAGACATGGATGGGGATGGATGGAGGGATGGGGAGATGGAGATGGATGGAGGGATGGGGAGATGGAGGTGGATTGTGGTGTAGGGTTGGATGGAGGCACAGGGAGTGGTGGAGGGATGGGGATGGGTGGGGATGGATGGAGGGATGAAGAAGGATGGAGGAGAGCAGAGATGGGCATGGATGGATGGATGACGACAGAAGAGTAGATGAAGAGATGGATGGGGATGGATGGAGGGATGGGGAGCTGGAGATGGATGGAGGGATGGGGAGATGGAGGTGGATTGTGGTGCAGGGTTGGACGGAGGCACAGGGAGTGATGGAGGGATGGGGATGGGTGGGGATGGATGGAGGGATGGGGAGATGGAGATGGATGGAGGGATGGGGAGATGGAGGTGGATTGTGGTGTAGGGTTGGATGGAGGCACAGGGAGTGATGGAGGGATGGGGATTGGTGGGGAAGGATGGAGGGATGAAGAAGGATGGAGGAGAGCAGAGATGGGCATGGATGGATGGATGAGGACAGAGGAGTAGATGAAGAGATGGATGGGGATGGATGGAGGGATGGGGAGCTGGAGATGGATGGAGGGATGGGGAGATGGAGGTGGATTGTGGTGTAGGGTTGGATGGAGGCACAGGGAGTGATGGAGGGATGGGGATGGGTGGGGATGGATGGAGGGATGAAGAAGGATGGAGGAGAGCAGAGATGGGCATGGATGGATGGATGAGGACAGAGGAGTAGATGAAGAGATGGATGGGGATGGATGGAGGGATGGGGAGCTGGAGATGGATGGAGGGATGGGGAGATGGAGGTGGATTGTGGTGCAGGGTTGGATGGAGGCACAGGGAGTGATGGAGGGATGGGGATGGGTGGGGATGGATGGAGGGATGGGGAGCTGGAGATGGATGGAGGGATGGGGAGATGGAGGTGGATTGTGGTGCAGGGTTGGATGGAGGCACAGGGAGTGATGGAGGGATGGGGATGGGTGGGGATGGATGGAGGGATGAAGAAGGATGGAGGGAAGCAGAGATGGGCATGGGTGGATGGATGAGGACAGAGGAGTAGATGAAGAGATGGATGGGGATGGATGGAGGGATGGGGAGCTGGAGATGGATGGAGGGATGGGGAGATGGAGGTGGATTGTGGTGCAGGGTTGGATGGAGGCACAGGGAGTGATGGAGGGATGGGGATGGGTGGGGATGGATGGAGGGATGGGGAGATGGAGATGGATGGAGGGATGGGGAGATGGAGGTGGATTGTGGTGTAGGGTTGGATGGAGGCACAGGGAGTGATGGAGGGATGGGGATGGGTGGGGATGGAGGGAGGGATGAAGAAGGATGGAGGAGAGCAGAGATGGGCATGGATGGATGGATGGATGAGGACAGAGGAGTAGATGAAGAGATGGATGGGGATGGATGGAGGGATGGGGAGCTGGAGATGGATGGAGGGATGGGGAGATGGAAGTGGATTGTGGTGCAGGGTTGGATGGAGGCACAGGGAGTGATGGAGGGATGGGGATGGGTGGGGATGGATGGAGGGATGAAGAAGGATGGAGGAGAGCAGAGATGGGCATGGATGGATGGATGAGGACAGAGGAGTAGATGAAGAGATGGATGGGGATGGATGGAGGGATGGGGAGATGGAGATGGATGGAGGGATGGGGAGATGGAGGTGGATTGTGGTGTAGGGTTGGATGGAGGCACAGGGAGTGATGGAGGGATGGGGATGGGTGGGGATGGATGGAGGGATGAAGAAGGATGGAGGAGAGCAGAGATGGGCATGGATGGATGGATGAGGACAGAGGAGTAGATGAAGAGATGGATGGGGATGGATGGAGGGATGGGGAGCTGGAGATGGATGGAGGGATGGGGAGATGGAGGTGGATTGTGGTGCAGGGTTGGATGGAGGCACAGGGAGTGATGGAGGGATGGGGATGGGTGGGGATGGATGGAGGGATGAAGAAGGATGGAGGAGAGCAGAGATGGGCATGGATGGATGGATGAGGACAGAGGAGTAGATGAAGAGATGGGTGGACGGATGGGCTTGGATGGAGATGGATGAAGGGATGAAGGTGGATGCAGGGCTGGGGTTGGGTGGAAGGAGGAGAACGGATGGAGTCAGCTGGGGAACGGATGGAGGGATGGGAATGAATAGGAATGGAGGGAGATGGATACGGATGGATGGAGGGATGGGAACAGACGGACACGGATAGAAACATGGGGACAGACAGAGGCATCCCAGGAGATGCCACCCACCCCCATGTGCCCCTCTCAGGCGCTTTCCTGGTGCACGTGGCCAGTTCCTGCCCGCTGGCGGCCAACGGCTCCGTGCTGGATTTCGACTTCGCCCTCGTCTTCAACAAGAACCCGCTGGTGTGCTACGACTCCGACACCCGGCGCTTCGTCGCCTGCGACTGGGGGCTGCTCCGCCCCTACGCCATCCACATGGCCGCCGTCCTCAACAACGGCACCGCCTGGCTGGAGCGCGCCGAAGCCCGGCGCCGGGCTTGCCACGACCTGGTCCCCCAGTTCTGGGCCTCCACGGTGCTGCGGCGGAGTGAGCCCTGCGGCACACAGGGGCTTTGCATGGGGGCATCGCGCACGGGGGCTTTGCACGGGGACGTGGTGTGGGGTGTCGTGTTGGGGGTGTTGCACAGGGGTGTTGCGGAGCACGTTGCGTGGGGGGTTGCACGGGGGCATGGCATGGAGCGTTGCATGGGGATGTTGTATGGGGATGTCGCACGGGGGCGTTGCATGGGGACGTTGCATGGAAACATTGCACGGGGACATTCCATGGGGACGTTGCGTGGGGTCATTGCACAGGAACGTTGCACGGGAACATTGCACGGGAACATTGCATGGGAACGTTGCATGGGGAAGTTGCATGGGGTGTTGCATGGGGATGTTGCACGGGGACGTTGCATGGGAACATTGCATGGGGACATTGCACAGGAATGTTGCACGGGGACGTTGCATGGGGTCATTGCACAGGAATGTTGCACGGGGACGTTGCATGGGGATGTTGCACAGGGATGTTGCACAGGGACGTTGCATGGGGATGTTGCACAGGGATGTTGCACGGGGATGTTGCATGGGGATGTTGCATGGGCACGTTGCATGGGCACGTTGCATGGGGACGTTGCACGGGGATGTTGCACGGGGACGTTGCATGGAGCATCGCCCAGGGCATTGCATGGAGGAGGTGACGAGGAGCAATGCCCAGAGCTTGCACAGCGCATTGCACGGAGCATTGCAGGAGGGGACATCGCATGGGAACGTCACCCGGGGCGGGGAGGGGACTCACCCCCACCCTGACCGTCCCCCCTCCCCGCCGCAGCGCCACCCCAAGCCCTCATCATCCCCTCCAAGATGGGCAACGCTCGGGCGCCCGTCCTCCTCACCTGCCACGTCTGGGGCTTCTACCCCCCCGAGGTGACCGTCATCTGGCTGCACAACGGGGACATCGTGGGGCCCGGTGACCAGCCCCCCATCTCCGCCATCCCCAACGGTGACTGGACCTACCAGACGTGGGTGACCTTGATGGTGGCCCCGGTGGCCGGGGACACCTTCACGTGCTCGGTGCAACACGCCAGCCTGGACCAACCCCTCCTGGAGGACTGGAGTGAGTTGGGGACGGGGGAGGGCACCTGGATCCTCGCCACGGCATTGCTCACCCCCACCGTGTCCCCACAGGTCCTGGCTTGTCCCCAGAGTTGACGTTGAAGGTGGCCGCGGCCACCGTGGTGATGGCGTTGGGGCTTGGGTTCTTCATCGCCGGTGTCTACCACTACCGGGCCAGGCCAGCGGCACTGGGTGAGCGCCCGGGGAGGGACAGGGACGGTGGCCTGGGGGGGACAGTGACGGTGGCCTGGGGTGACACGGACCCTCCTCACCCCCTCTACTCCCTCTTGCAGGTTACACCCCCCTCCCCGGAGACAACTACCCCGCAGGTAATGGCACATCCAGCCTGTCCCTGTCCCCCCTCCCCACGGGGCATGTCACCCCTTCTGCCATCCCATGTCCCCCCCAGGAAGCATCTGATGACCCCCAGGATGGTGATCTACCAGCCCCGGTGGCTCCTCCACGTCCCTGTCACCCTGGCGGTGACACCGCAGTGCCAACAATAAAGATGCTCCGTGGCGATGGGGTGGTGTGGTACGGGGGGTCCCCGCGCTGTCCCACTGAGGGGAAGGGCTGCGGGGAGGCGGTGGCACCAGCAGGACCGGGCACAAGACGTGCTGGGTCACAGGCACTGCTGGGCACAAGAGATGCCGGACACGAGCAACGCTGGGGACGTGCAACGTCGTGCACCGGGGGCAAGCAATGCCACACGTGAGCGATGCCAGGCACGAGTGACAATGTGCGAGGGTGGTGAGTGATATCCGGGCACGAGTTACAATACGCACTGGGCACGTGAGACGCTGGGTTGGAGCACTGCCAGGCGTGAGCGATGCTGGTCGTGAGGGACACCGGGCACAAGTGAAGCAGGGCACAAGGGACACTGAGTACAAGCAGTACCGGGCAAAAGCAGTGCCGGGCACAAGGGGGACCGGGCACAGGCAGTGCAGGGCACAGGTGATGTTGGGTACAAAGGACACTGGGCACAATCAGTGCCAGGCACAGGCACTGCTGAGCAGGAGGGACGCCGAGCACAAGTGGCACCGTGCACAAGCAGTGCTGGGCACGAGGGACACTGTGCATGGGGCACGAGTGATATCCGGGCACAAGTGACAATGTGCACCGGGCACGTGAGATGCCAGACAGGAGCACTGCCAGGCACAAAAGGTGCCAGGCAGGAGGGACACCGGACACGGGGGACACCGGACACGGGGGACGCCGGGCACGGGCAGTGGCGAGCACAAGAATGGTGGGCACAAAGGGTGTTGGGTACAATTGATGTCGGGCACAACTGATGCCAGTCATGAGGGACACCGGGCACAGGCAGTGCTGGGCACAAGGGACAGCGTGTGCAAGCGATGGAGGGCACGAGGGATGCCAGGAATGAGGGGATACAGGGCACAGGACGTGCCGGGCACTAGGGACACCGGGCACAGGCATTACTGGTCACAAGGAGTGCCAGGCACAAGGCACACTGGGCACAAGCGATGCCAGGCACGAAGGACACTGGGCACAATTGATGTCAGGCACAAGTAATGCCAGGTATGAGGTACACTGGGTACAGGCGGTGTTGGGCACAAGGGACAACGTGTGCAAGCGATGGAGGGCACGAGGGATGCCAGGCATGAGGGGATACAGGGCACAGGACGTGCCGGGCACAAGCAATGCCAGGCACAAAGGACACCGGGTACAGGCAGTGCTGGGCACAAGTGATGTCTGGTGAGATACCATACATGAAGGACACTGGGCACAAGTGCTGTCGGGTACAGTGGACACTGGGCGCAATCGATGCCAGACGCAGGCGATGCTGAGCATGAGGGACACTGAGCACAGGCGGTGTTGGGCACAAGCAATGCCAGGCATGAGGGATGTCAATCAATGACCTGGGTGAAGGGATAGAGTGCACCATCAGCACGTTTGCTGATGACACGAAACTGGGAGGAGCGGTTGACACGCCGGAAGGCTGTGTCGCCATCCGGCGTGACCTGGCCAGGCTGGAGAGTTGGGCGGAGAGGAACCTTATGAAATTCAACAAGGGCAAGTGCGGGGTACTGCTTCTGGGGAGGAATAACCCCTTGCACCAGTACAGGTTGGGGGCTGACCTGCTGGAGAACAGCTCTGTGGAAAGGGACCTGGGAGTCCTGGGGGACAACAGGGTGGCCATGAGGCAGCAATGTGCCCTGGTGGCCAAGAAGGCCAATGGCATCCTGGGGGGCATCAAGAAGAGTGTGACCAGCAGGTGGAGGGAGGTCATCCTCCCCCTCTGCTCTGCCCCGGGGAGGCCACATCTGGAGCGCTGTGTCCAGTTCGGGGCTCCCCGGGTCAAGAAGGAGAGGGAACTGCTGGAGAGGGTCCAGCAAAGGGCTACGGAGATGATGAGGGCACTGGAGCATCTTTCTTACGAGGAAAGGCTGAGGGACGTGGGGCTTTTTAGTCTGGAGAAAAGAAGATTGAAGGGGGATCTTATCAATGCTTACAAATCCTTAAAGGGAGGGTGCCGGAGGGATGGGAACAGTCTTTTTTTCAGCGGTGCCCAGTGACAGGACAAGAAGGAACGGGCACAAAGTTGACCATAGGAAGTTCCGTCTTAACACGAGGAGGAAATTCCCTCCTGTGCGGGCGGCAGAGCACTGGCACAGCTGCCCAGAGCCGGGGGGAGTCTCCCACTCGGGAGCCATTCCAAACCCGCCTGGACGTGTCCTGTGCCACTGCTGGAGGTGCCCCTGCTCTGGCGGGGGGTGGACTAGATGATCTCCAGAGGGCCCTTCCAACTCTGACCATCCTGTGATTCTGTGATTGTGCTGGTTCTGGCTGGGGTAGAATTAATTTTCTTCCCAGCGGCTGGAGTTAATTTCCTTCCCGGTGACCGGTAACAAGGCTGTGTTTTGGATTTGTGCTGGAAACGGCGTCGGTAACACGGGGCTGCGTGGGGCTCAGTTGCTGGCTGGGATTAAACGACGACAGTCGTGCACGGGGCACAAGTGATATCCGGGCGTGGGTGACATTGAGCACCAGGCACGTGCGATGCCAGGCGGGAGCAACACCAGGCACAAGAACTACCAGGCATGAGTGATGCCAGGCACAAGCGCCACGGGGCACAAGTGCTGCCAGGCACAAGGGGCACTGGGCAAGAGAGGTGTTGGGCACAAGCAATGCCGGAAACGATGGACACCGGGCGGAGGCAGCGCCGGGCAAAAACGACGCTGGGCAGGAGGGACATTGCGGACGGGGCATGAGTGATATCCGGGCATGAGTGACAACGTGCACCGGGGACAAGAGATGCCGGATAGGAGCACTGCTGGGCACAAGAGCTGCCAGGCATGAGTGATGCCAGGCATGAGGGACACTGGGTACAGGCAATGCTGGGCACGAGGGACGTGGGGTGCAAGGGATGGAGGGCACAAGCAATGCTGGTTGCGATGGACGCTGAGCACAGGCAGTGCTGGGCACAAGTGTCGCCAGGCACGAGAGAGACTGGGCACAAGCAACGGCGTGGGCAAGGGACACTGAGTACCAGCGGCGTTGGGCACAAGCAACGCCGGGCACGAGGGAGAACGGCTGCGGGCACTCCGGGCGCAAGGGACACCGGGGCAAAAGCGGTGCTGGGCAGAAGCAACGTCACAAGGCACAAGGGACGCCGGGCACAAGCAGCACCGGGCACAAGCAGGGCCCGATGAAAAGAGATGCCACACATAAGGGACATTGGGCACAAGTGGTGTCGGGCACAAGAAATGTGGGGCAGGACAGACACCGGGCACGAGCGGCACCTCTCTCCCACACGTCCCGGGGTGTGTGGTCACACTCCCCGGGATTATTTTCCTGCTTTCCCAGCTTTTTCACCCATAAACCTCCAGGGTGGCAGAGCCGGGGATGGACGGAGCCACGGCATACCGGGTTTCCCCCCTCCCCCCCCCCCTTCCCCCCGGGGAGGACAGGATGAGGGGTCCCGGGGTGCCCCGGGGGGAGGGGACAAAACCGGGCCCCGGGGGGGGGGGCAGGGGTGACCCTACTCAGGGGGGACACCAGCAGAGCGGGGGGTGCGGGGGGATCTCGGACCCTGAGGAGGGGCGGGGGGGTCCCGGGCTGAGGGTCCCGGGGGGGTCGGGATATCCCGGGAGGCTCTCGGTGGTCCGCGGCGGCCCCGGCGGTGTTTCAGCCGCTTTCGCTTTCCTTTTTCCCAACTTGAGACGCCGGGATCTGCCCGGCGCCCGCTGACGTCCGACGCAACTCGGGCTGCCATTGGCGGGCGGTGGGTGGAGGAACCAATCGCGGGGAGGGCCATGTCCGAAGCGGAGCGGCGCTATGGCGCCGGGACGGGCGCTCGGTGTGGGGCTGCTGCTGCTGTTGGGGGTCCTCGACGGGGCGGCGGGCGGTGAGCGCGGGCGGTGAGCGCGGGCGGGGACCCGGAGACCCCCCCCCGGGGCACCGGGACCCCCCCGGACCCCCTTTTCAGAGCACCATCCCCGGGCACTGGGACCCCCTCTTGACACCCCTCCATCCCCGGGTACCGGGACCCCCCCAAACCCCGGGACCCCCCCTTGACACCCCTCCATCCCCGGGTACCGGGACACCCCCGGACCCCCTTTTTCTGGCGCCGGGCCCCCCCCCCCCCGCGGACCCCCGTTTCCGGGCACCTTCCCCAGGCACCGGGACCCCCTCTTGACACCCCTCCATCCCCGGGTACCGGGACCCCCCCAAACCCCGGGACCCCCCCTTGACACCCCTCCATCCCCGGGTACCGGGACACCCCCGGACCCCCTTTTTCTGGCGCCGGGCCCCCCCCCCCCCGCGGACCCCCGTTTCCGGGCACCTTCCCCAGGCACCGGGACCCCCTCTTGACACCCCTCCATCCCTGGGCACCGGAATTCCCCTGGACACCCACCACTCTCCAATCTGCTCCCCCTGTGACCCCCACCCAGCCCTGCTGACACCCCCCCCCAATGCTGCCCTCCCCCCCCCCACTTCTGACCACCCCCCGTGTCCCCACAGGACCCCACTCTCTGCGCTACTTCGATGTTGCGGTGTGGGAGCCGAGCCCGGGGGTGCCCCAGTTCGTGTCCGTGGGGTACGTGGATGGGAACCTCATCGCGCGCTACGACAGCGAGATGGGGAAGGCGGTGCCCGGGGCGGACTGGATGGCGGCCAACCTGGACCAGCAGTACTGGGACACCCAGACCCACATCTCGCAGATCAACCAGCGGGTTGACCATGGGAACCTGGACACACTGCGGAGCCGCTACAACCAGAGCGGGAGTGAGTGTGGGCTGAGCTGGGGCTCCGTGGGGCTGGGACGGGACTCTGTGGGACAGGAGACTTCCCAAATCCAAGATCCTGTCCAGCCCCACGCTGCTGCCCCAACTTGTGCCGGCCCTTCCCTGCCTGGTGTCACTGTCACAGGGTCCACGGCCACCCCGTCCCCCAATGTGAGGGGGTCCCGGCTGTTCTGTCCCACCCCCACAGTGCTTGGAACCCCATCCCAGGACTGGGAGGCTCCTGGCCACCGCATCCCATCCCCTCGCCATCCCCACGGCAGCTGAGACCCCCAGAACCAGAGGAGCTCCCATCCCCTTGGCCTCCCCATGGTGCTCAGGGCCCCCATCCCAGAGCCAGAGGGGGTCCCACCACTCCATCCCATCTCCCATAGCATTCAGGACCCATCCCAGCCCCTCGCTGTCCCAGGGTGCCGTGGGGCTGAGCGCAGGGGGTGTGCATCACATCTTTACGTGACACCCCGAGTGCTGTGGGCCCCGGGCAGGATGGGGGGCAGCCCTCTTCCTGGTTGCCCTGACTCCCGCACGGGGTTGGGGTGGGGGTGCTGCCGGGGGGTCTGTGCCCCACTGACGGCCCAGGGCTGCAGCAGCCCCTCAGCCCCATCTCCCCGGTCGTGTTTCAGGGGCTCAAACGCGGCAGCGCATGTCCGGCTGTGACCTCCTGGAGGACGGTAGCACCAGGGGGTATTATCAGAACGCCTACGATGGGAGTGACTTCATCGCCTTTGACATGGACACGATGAGGTTCACCGCGGCGGACGCGGCGGCAGAAATCACCAAGAGGAAGTGGGAGGAGGACAAGACTGTCGCCGAGCAGAAGAAGCAGTACCTGAAGAACACCTGCATCGAGTGGCTGAAGAGATACGTGAGCTACGGGCGGGCTGTGCTGGAGAGGAAAGGTGAGGGCGAGACGGGACCCCGGGGACCGGCCAGCACGGGTGCACGTGCCGGCCCTCACCGTCACCCCCTCCCCAGAGCCCCCCACGGTCCGAGTGTCAGGGAAGGAGGCCCACGGGACCCTGACCTTGCGCTGCCGCGCTTACGGCTTCTACCCGCGGCCCATCACCGTCAGCTGGCTGAAGGACGGCGAGGTCAGGGACCAGGAGACGGAGTGGGGCAGCATCGCGCCCAACAGCGACGGCACCTACTACACCTGGGCCTCCATCGAGGTCCTCCCGGAGGAGAAGGACAAGTACCGGTGCCGCGTGGAGCACGCCAGCCTGCCTGAGCCCGGCCTCTACGCGTGGGGTGAGCCCGGTGGCCTTGGGCACGCGGAGCGGTGGGCTGGGGTGGTTCTCC
This sequence comes from Vanellus vanellus, assembly GCF_965231255.1. Classification (NCBI taxonomy): domain Eukaryota; kingdom Metazoa; phylum Chordata; class Aves; order Charadriiformes; family Charadriidae; genus Vanellus; species Vanellus vanellus. Next base: position 147,550 of record NW_028128968.1, on the reverse strand, counting down.
TTCTCATGGCACCGCTCTCCTCCAGAGACGGAGTCCAACCTGTTGGTCATCGCGCTGGGGGTGGCTGTTGCCGTCCTGGTTGCCATCACCGTCGTGGCCGGATTCGCCCTATGGAAGCGCAATTCGGGTAAAGCACTGGGGCCGGTGAGGCAGAGGGGTGCGGGGCAAGGCAGGGCCTGGGGGGCCGGGAGGGGCTGTGGGCACGAGCCGCTGTGCTCTGGGGAGCCCCCGAGGCTGTCGGTGAAGCGCGGTGGGTGCTGATGCCTCTTTCTCTCTGCAGAGAAGAAGAAGAAGGGCTACGGCGTGGCGTCCAGTGAGTACCGGGGGCAGGTCTGGCTCCATCCCCGCCCAGTGCCGGGGCGGTCTCGTGGCTCCAGTTTGTGGCCGCTGCTGGCACTTCCCCGTCCCCCGTCCTCCCTGTTGTGCCCCTCTTTACAGCCCCGTAGCGGGGACGTGTGGAAGAGGTCGTGTCTCCCCTCCGGTGCTCGTGGCGCCGTCCTCCTCTCCCGGTGGCCGCAGTGCGGCCGTGGCTCCCGGTCCGGCTCCTGGCACGTGCCCCGTGCCCGTAGCGAGCGCAGGGCTGGCAGCTCACGGCTGTTTCTCTCTCGCAGGCACGGACGGGGGTTCTGGCAGCTCGACCGCAGGTACGGCGCGGGGATGGATGGAGCAGCCGCAGCGCTTCGTGCTCCCCAGTGGGACCCACAGCCGGGACAACACCGGGCTGCGGGAGGGGGGCACCGAGACCCCACAGAGCTGAGGGTTGGGGACAGGGAGGTGGCCCTGGGTGACACTGTCTCTTCCTCCCGTCCCTGCAGGGATCACCGCCTGACCGCTGGACGAGGGGCCGGCGCATGGGTGGATGTGACCCCCCGTCCTCTCAGCGTCTGGGGCAGAGAGGCGCTGGGGGATGCTGGCAGCTGCCTGCAGAGGGAGCTCGTCCCGCTGCCCCTGCCCACCGCACCGGAATCTTCCTGCCACTTCCTATTTTCTGATTCTTTTAAATTTAGCGTAGTGCAATTATCGGTGATGTTTTCATTTTGATCTTGTAAGTGATTTCTCCTCTCTGTGCACGTTTCCTGGCGCCCACAATAAATGCTGGCCCCCACCCTCCCGTGGGCTGTGCCTCCTCTCCTGGTGCCCGGGCTGCTCTCGGGTCCAGGGCTGGACTGGTTTTGGCTGGGGTAGGGTTGATTTTCTCGCTAGCAGCCCAGCGGGGTGCGGTGGTTAGCGTTGGTGCCACAGCAATGGACCCGAACCGTGTTGGCGCAGCTCAAGCTCTTCTCTTGTTTCTCACCGGGCCCCCCCCCCCCCCGGTGACCAGATGGGGGTTGTGCAAGGTGTTGAGATGGGACACCACCAGGCAGATGACCCAAACTAGCGGGAGATACTCTGCGTTGCGCTCGATGAGGAAAAGGGAGAAGAGGGGGTTCCTGGTGAGCTCCTGCAGCAGCTCTGGAGCCTGTTGGAGCAGGTGTGGGGTGGGAGCTGCCGCCATCCCAGGGGCGGCGGTAGCCGTGTGGGTCCGTCAGCAATGAGTGTGGGGCTGGGTGAGGGACTGGTGTGGGGCTGGAGCATCTCCTGACTGTTGGCTTCTCTCCTTCCTGCCCAGGAGTTCCTCTGGCGCCTCAAGGGCAATGCGGATTACTGGATTGGGCTGCAGAGACGGGGCGAGCGCCTGGAGTGGGTGGATGGCAGCAGCTTCAACCAGACGTGAGTCCCTTTGGGAGGCCGGACCATGGGGACAAGTGCCATCCCCACGGTACCAGCGGTGTGGGTGCTGCTTGTTGCAGGTTCGTGGTGCAGGGACAAGGAATGTGTGTGTATCTGTACGACGGCGCTGTCGCGAGTTCAGGCTGTGCGCTGCAACGGCCGTATCTCTGCAGCAAGCCCCAAGCGCTGGTGTGACACGTGCTGGAGAAAGACCTTTCTTCATCCTGGGGACCGACAGCGTCGCCTCTTCCAGCAGCGCGGAGCCCTGTAGGGATGTCCGTCCCCCCGCTGCGGGTCGGGGGTTGCTCCCGGTCTCAGCAGAAAGTCGCTGCCCGCTCTCCTGAGGTGAACCGGCGGGTGGGGAGACACGGTGGGAGCTGCCCTGTGCCCGCCGGGGCCGAGACCTCGAGCCTGGAACCGGTTCCATTCCCCTTCTGGGACCACCTCAGGACTCCTCGTGCTTCTCTCGCAAACCACACGGACCCTTCACCCTCCGTGTGCGGCTCGAAGCTCCCGAGAAGCAAAATCCCCCTTTCCTGGGCCGGGGCCGCCCTTGAATTGGCGCTATTTCATTCCGAAACCCTCAGGAAATCCTCCCCCCCCCCCCCCCTCCGCCTCACGGCCTCGCAGCGCACGACTTTGCCCTAATTCAAACCCGCTTCTTCCCGCGGGACAACGAGTACCGTTCCCGGAGCCCCCGGGCCCCGGCGCCCCAGAGCCCGACGGCCCCGCGGGGAGCCAAAGGGGCCGCAAATCACCCGCTATTCCGCCCCAAACGCCCCGGCCCGGGAAGAACGTCGCCGAACCGCGCCGTAGAGCGCCTGAAAGCGCTCCGCTCCCGTCAGCGGCCCCGAAAATGACGGGATTTCGCCCCAAACCGGCGGGGTCGGGGCCGGGCGGGGTGTGAGGCGAAGGGACGGCTCCTGAGGGGATTTCGAGGCCGCGCTGCGATTGGCTGCGCCGTCTGCCGCTCCTCATTCCTGCGCGCCGATTGGCCGGGGCGGTGGGCGGGCTGTGCCAGGGGTATAAAATAGCGGTCCCGCCCGCAGCTTTGTCAGTGGCGTGGCGGCAGGAGGCGGGAGGTGCGTGTGGTGCGGTCGGACGGCGGCGGAGGTGCCGGTGGGCCCCGGGCGCTGTGTGGGGGCTGTGGGGAAGGGAGCCCGGCGGGCTGGCGCTCCCCGTGCGCCCCCCGCCATTGCCCGCCTCCCCGCGGGGCCGGGGAGCCGCTACCCCCGTAGGGCCCCGCTGCTGCCGGGAGCTGTGGGAGGGCCTCTTCCCCCTGGGGGGGTGAGAGGGGGGGGTTGGGCAGGAGCCTGTGGTGCTTTTCCCGGCAGGGAACAGCCTTCCTGTTATAATACAGCCCAAATCCCCCCTCCCCGAGCACTGAGAGGCGCGGGACTTACAAGCAGTGGCAGGGCGGGAGCTGCCGTGCCCGACCCCGGAGAACCGCTTCTGGGGTCGGCTGTGTCGTCCCCTCGGGCCGGCGGAGCTGCATCGCCCCTCTTTGTTCCAGCGGCCGCTGGTTTCCTGCGTTGGCGGGTGCGGGGCAGGGAACGTGTTGCACAGCAGTTGCGGTTTCGTTTTTGGTGTTTACTGCACCAGTACCCGGAAAAACCCATAGTCTGCAGGGTGGTGTGGTTTCCTTTCTGATCCCCTTGCTCCCTCCCTCAGCCCGTCTTGTGTCGTCCTCCCGTGCATCCCACGAGAAGCTTTGCTTGGGCCCCCTCATCCCATGGCCCCCAGGATGGCTGAGTTTCCATCCCCAAGCGGTCAAAGTCTTGGCGCTGTCCCGGGCGGGGGTGCTGGGGCTGCTGGCGGTGGTGTCCCGCCGCTGTGGGGAGCGGAGGAGGGCTGGGTGGAGGGCTTGGGGGCAGCCTGGACCCCCCATGGCCATGCCCGGTGCCCCCGGGGTGGGGGAGGAGGAGGAGGGCGCTCGCAGGTGGGCAGCGCTCTGTGGCCCGTCGGGGAAGGTGGGTGCGGGGTGGTGGGGAGGGCGCTGGGGGAGCGGGGGATGCCGTTCCTGCGGCTTCACGGCTGAGCTTTGATGGGCAGATGTGGTGCCCGTTCGCTCACAGAACTAATCCCTCCTGGTGCTCCGAGTCGTGTCTCCGCACTCCCCAAGGCAGCGGTAGGAGCAGTGGTGGTAGAGGTGGAAGCAATCCTGGCTGGAAAGAAGCGAGATCCTGCTGGTCTTGAGCAAAGTGATTCCCCTTCTGAATGTGCCATGGGGGAGAGGAGCGGGTTCTGCTCCGGCGATGGGAATGTGGAGGAGCCCCTGAGTCCCCGGAACAGATGGGCGTCCCCCAAGGCAGAGGTGCCTGGGGAGAGAGACGGAAGGACATGCGGCAGAGTTGTGGGTGAGTGCAGGGCCACCCCTGTGGCCTGTCGGTGGTGAGCAATGTCCCCGTGGCCGTGTCACCCGACGAGGACTGTGGCCGGCAAGTGTGTGGCGTCTTCCAGCAGTGTGGGAAAGGCCCTCGGGGGGGGTGTGTAGCAGCCACGGTCTCGTTGGTCAGCACCGTCCTCACTGCGAGTGGGTTTTTCCTCCTCCAGGCGAGCTGTGCGCACTCCATCCAGTGCCTGTGCTGGTGCTGGCTGTGCTGGTGGCTCTGGTCCTGGCTCTGGCCGCGGCTGTTGCTGCCCTATCAGGTAAGGGAGGAGCGGCTGCCTCCTTGCCTGCCCCACGGAGCTGTGTCCCCTGGTCCCTGCGGAGCCCAATCCTCTGTCCTTGTCTCCTTGTCCCCTTCCCTCTGCAGCAGGAAGACGGGGAGGGGATGCAGCGGTGACTGCGGCTCCGGTGCTGGGCTGTCCCGAGGACTGGGTCGGGTACCGCGGTGCCTGCTACTACCTGTCGAGGGAGGAGGGGAGCTGGGAGTGGAGCCGGGAGCAGTGCTCGTTGCGCGGGGCCTGGCTGGCTGTGCTGAGGAGGGAGTGGGAAACGGTGAGTGGGGGGGTGCAGGGGGGTTGCTGGTTTGGGTGCGAAGCCCAGGGTTGGTGCTGGGCAGAGCAGGAGCAATGATGGTGGCCGGGCTGGTGAGCTCCTGCAGCAGCTCTGGAGCCTGTTGGAGCAGGTGTGGGGTGGGAGCTGCCGCCATCCCAGGGGCGGCGGTAGCCGTGTGGGTCCGTCAGCAATGAGTGTGGGGCTGGGTGAGGGACTGGTGTGGGGCTGGAGCATCTCCTGACTGTTGGCTTCTCTCCTTCCTGCCCAGGAGTTCCTCTGGCGCCTCAAGGGCAATGCGGATTACTGGCTTGGGCTGCAGAGACGGGGCGAGCGCCTGGAGTGGGTGGATGGCAGCAGCTTCAACCAGACGTGAGTCCCTTTGGGAGGCCGGACCATGGGGACAAGTGCCATCCCCACGGTACCAGCGGTGTGGGTGCTGCTTGTTGCAGGTTCGTGGTGCAGGGACAAGGAATGTGTGTGTATCTGTACGACGGCGCTGTCGCGAGTTCAGGCTGTGCGCTGCAACGGCCGTATCTCTGCAGCAAGCCCCAAGCGCTGGTGTGACACGTGCTGGAGAAAGGCCCTTCTCCATCCTGGGGACCGACAGCGTCGCCTCTTCCAGCAGCGCGGAGCCCTGTAGGGATGTCCGTCCCCCCGCTGCGGGTCGGGGGTTGCTCCCGGTCTCAGCAGAAAGTCGCTGCCCGCTCTCCTGAGATGAACTGGCGGGTGGGGAGACACGGTGAGAGCTGCCCTGTGCCCGCCGGGGCCGAGACCTCGAGCCTGGAACCGGTTCCATTCCCCTTCTGGGACCACCTCAGGACTCCTCGTGCTTCTCTCGCAAACCACATGTATCTCCTTTTAAGCTGTGGCCGTGGAGCTGCAGCAGCTGCTTCCAGATGAGGTGGGTGCAGAAAGCTGTGTGTGGCACCCTGTCCCTGTGTGGGGCAGAGGGGACACAGAACTGGGGGTGAAGTGGCCCCTGTGGGACTCCCGTGAGAGTTAGAGGCAGTGTCAGATATTCGTGATCTCTTTCTACTGATTATCTATTTAAATTATTGTAAATTATCATAAATTCCTGTGTGTTCCTCTGCTGTTGCGCAGGTGCCTGCTGGAGGCAGCCCTGTCCCCTCCCCTCCTCGCCCCTGGGACACTTTCCATCCCGGCTTTGGCAGCGCTGGAGGACACGTCCGTGAGGGGTGACTGCCCCCCGGGGTCTTCTCCCTCCAGCCGTGGCAGCGTGGGGTGCTGGAGGCGGGAGGGGGGTGGCTGGAGCCCATCCCCCCCTTGTTTTCCTGTCCACGGGGGCTCTGGGACCCCCCAAATCCTGACCTCTGGAGAAGGTGCTGCTGCAGGAGCCCCAGAAGCAGCTGTGGGCATTGGGGACCAACCCGGCGGGGGCGGGGGGTGACCAAACCTGGCCGTGTCCTGTGCCAGAACGGTGCCGGTGCGGTGGCTGTGCGGGAGAGCCCCTTCCCAGTGCTCCCAGTCCCTCCGTCCTCAGGCATCCCAGTGGCTCTGCCATTGCTTCGGTGGCTGTGGCCGCCCGCACCGTCTGCCCTTCTCCTCACGGCCTTTCTGCTTCTGTGCTGCTGACTGTAAAAATGAAAAATTCCCACCAAAAGGGCGGGGTGGCGTTAATGTCACAGACCAGCGCATGGACTGGGACCTTTTGGTTCATGAGGGGCAGATCGTCAGGACGGTTTGGAGTCAGCGCTTCGCTCGTCAGTGATGGATCTCCGTCAGTGCTTGATGTCCGTCGGTGTCTGCCATCCCTCAGCTCCCCTTCTTCTCCATCACAGAGGGACAAACTCGAGTTGAAACCGGCAGCCCTTACACTGATGCTCCTGGTTCTGCCGTCTGCTCTTTCTCCTCGCTTTTCCATCACGGTTTTAACGGCGCTTTCTTTCACCCCAGAAATCTGGAAAGCCAAATGCCGCCTACCCCCATTTCCTCCTCTTGCCCCTGCCGCCTTCCACAGCTCCAGCCTCGTCCTTCCTCCTCTCTCCTGTCCTCTGCACCAGTTTCTTCCCCGGCTTCTCGCGCAGAGGAAGGACTTTTCAGCCCCTGCCGCCGCCTGCCTCTTCCCGCTTCTCTCCCACTTTCCGCCCTGTCCATACTTCTCTCGCTCTCTGCGCCTCACAGCCAGCCCCACCGTGTGGCGGTATTAGTAATACTTTCATTCATACTTCGTGCCGTGCGTAATCATAGAATCACGGAATGGTTTAGGCTGGAAGGGATTTTGAAGATCATCTGCTTCCGACCCCCCCTGCCCCGGGCAGGGACACCTCCCTCCAGCCCAGGTTGCTCCAAGCCCCGTCCAACCTGGCCTTGAACACCTCCAGGGATGGGGCAGCCACAGCTTCTCGGGGCACCCTGTCCCAGTGTCTCACCACCCTCAGACTGAAACATTTCTTCCTAATACCTATCTGAATTTCCCTAATTCCAGTTTGAAGCTGTTCCCCCTCGTCCTATGACTACGTGCCCTTGTCAAAAGTCCCTCCCCAGCTCTCCTGGAGCCCCAGTAGGGACTGGAAGGAGTGGCAATAAGGTCTCCCCAGAGCCTTCTCTTCTCCAGGCTGAACAACCCCAACTCTCTCAGCTTGTGCTCATAGGAGAGGTGCTCCAGGCCTCGGATCATCTTTGTGGTCCTCCTCTGGACCCCCTTCACCTGGTCTGATTCTTTCCTGTGTTGGGGGCTCCAGAGCTGGGCGCAGTACTCCAGGTCTCCCCAGAGCAGAGGAGAGGGGAAGAATCCTCTCCCTTGACTTGTTGGCCTTGCTCCTGGGGATTCAGCCCAGCAAGGGGTTGGCTTTCTGAGCTGCAGTTGCGCGTTGTCAGCTCATGTTAAGCTTCTCACCCACCAACACCCGCAAGCCCCTCTCTTCAGGGCTGCCCTCCATCCATTCTCTGCCCAACCTGGATTTGTGCTTGGGATTGCCCCGACCTACATGCAGGACCTTGCGCTTGGCCTTGTTGGATTTCACGAGGTTGCCACGGGCCCACCTCTAGCTTGTCCGGGTCCCTCTGGCTGGCACCCCTCCTCTCCAGCGTGTTGACTGCTCCACACAGCTTGGTGTCCTCAGCAAACTCGCTGAGGAGGCACTGCATCCCACTGTCCGTGTCATCAACAAAGATGTTGAACAGCTCTGGTCCCAGTACCGACCCCTGAGCAACACCTCTCATCACTGGTCTCCACTTGGACATCGAGCCATTGACTGCAAGTCTTTAAGTGCGACCGTCCAGCCAGTTCCTTATCCACCGAGTGGTCCATCTTTTGAAGCCACGTCTCTCCAATTTAGAGACCAGGTTATCATGCGGGACAGTGTCAAATGCTTTGCGCGAGTCCAGGGAGATGACATCTGTTGCTCTTCCCTTCTCCGCTACTGCTGTAACCCTCTCGTAGAAGGCAACCAGATTTGTCAGGCATGACTTGCCCTTGGTGAAGCCGTGTTGGCTGCCACCAATCACCTCCTTTTTTTTTTTTTCCACGTGCCTTAGAAGAGTTTCCAGGAGGATCTGCTCCATGATCTGGTCAGGCACAGAGGTGACACTGACCGGCCCGTAGGTCCCTGGGTCTTGATTTTTCCCAATTTTAAAAATGGGCGTTACGGTTCCCCTTTTCCAGTCAGCGGGAACCTCACCAGACTGCCACGACTTCTCAAATAAGATGGATAGTGGCTTGGCAACTTTGCCTGCCTGTTCCCACAGGACCCGTGGATGCATCTCATCAGGTCCTGTGGACTTGTGCACCTCCAGGTTCCTCACGTAGTCTCGTACGCGTTCTTCGCCTACTGCGGGCAGTTCTTCCTTTTCCCAGTCCTCGCCTTTGCCTTCTGCATCACGAGCACTGTGGCTGCAGTCTTTGTCAGCGAAGACTGAGGCAAAAAAGTCATTGAGGACCTCAGCTTTGTCTCTATCCCGGGTAACCAGCTCTTCCGTTTTCTTCTGCTGAGGGCCCATATCTTCTCAAGTCTTTCTTTTCTCGCTGACATACTTATAGAAGCATTTTTTGTTTGTCTTGATGTCCCTGGCCAGATTTAGCTCTATCAAGGCTTTAGCTTGTCTAACCCGATCCCTGGCTGCTCGCACAATTTCCCTGTAACCCTCCCAGGCTACCCGCCCCTGTTTCCACCCCCTGTAGGCCTCATTTTTTCTTTTGGTCATGTCCAGGAGCTCCATGTTCATCCAGGCAGGCCTCCCTTCTTTGTAGGGATCCACTGCTCCTCAGCTTGGAGGAGGTGATCCTTGAATATCAACCAGCTTTCTTGGGCCCTTCTTCCCTCCAGCGCTTCAGCCCGTGGCACCACACCAAGCAGATTCTGCAAGAGGCCAAAGTCAGCTCTCCCAAAGCCCAGGGTGGTCAGCCTGCTGCGCACCCTCCTCGCTGCCTCGAGGATCTCGAACTCCACCGTTCCACGGTCACTGCAGCCCAGGCTAGCCTTGAGCCTGACACCACCTACCAGCCCCTCCTGGTTGGTATGGACAAGGTCCAGCATAGCTCCTCTCCTCGGTGGCTCCTCTACCACTTGGAGAAGGAAGTTGTGGTCAATACAACCCAAGAACCTCCTGGATTGCCTATGCCCTGCTGTGTTTTCCTTCCAACAGATGTTGAGGTGGTTGAAGTTGCCCATGAGGACCAGGGCCTGTGAGCGTGATGCTGCCCCTATCTGCTACAGAGGGCTTCATCCACTCGGTTGTCTTGGTCGGGTGGCCCATAGCAGATCCCCACTGTAATGTCCCCTGCTCCCGATTTCCCTTTAATCCTGACCCATAGCCTCTCAGTTGGCTCTTCATCCACCCCTAGGCTGAGCTCCATGCTCTCCAGCTGGTCGTTGACATGCCGGGCAACACCACCTCCTTGTTTCCCTGGCCTGTCTCTCCTGAAGAACCTGTAACCTTCCACACCAACACTCCCGTCGCCGTCCCACCACCTCTCCGTGATGCCAATGAGATGGTACCCTTGGAGGCGTGCCCACATCTCCAGCTCCTCCTGCTTGTTCCCGACGCTCCGTGCGTTTGCATAGAGGCGCTTCAGCCGTGTCCTCGTTGAGGTTGACTTGGCCGGAGCGGTTGCAATTCCTTTGCGCTGCTCCTCGGGTGCGGCATTCCTTTGCCGTGTGTTCACGGTGCCTCCCCATACGCTCCCGTTGGCCCAGGAGCTCATCTCCATAAGACTTTGGGCACACGGCCACAGGCCCTGGCTGGCACGCCGTTCCTCTGTCCTTGGGGCATCGTCCCTTGGCTTGTCACAGGCAAGCCTGATCGTAGCCCCTTCCCCCGCCGAGTCCCGTTTAAAGCCCTGTCAATGAGCCCCGTGAACTCTTGGGTGAAGACCCTTCTCCCGCTTTGAGTGAGCCAACCCCCATCTGCTGCCAGCCGGCCGGGTGGCGTATGGGCCACTCCATTTTCAAACAACCCCAAATTGTGGCGCTGACAGCAGCCCCGGAGTCAGAGCTCGTCTGTGTCTTTCAATATCACTGCCCCCCACCAGAAGTTGGGAAGAAAAAAAACCCCCTGCGGACCCCCAGGTGCCCCTCACCGGGGTGTCAGGGCTGCCGTCCCCAGCATCGTGTGGGCTATAGAGCTGCGGCGCTGGCAGGAAGCTCAGGCCCCGCTGCCAGTTTGCAGCTCGATGGCAGAAGCCGAGTGGTCACCGGTGCTTTGGTTTCCTGTCCCCTCTTCCGTGTCCCCAGCCCCGTGCCCTCCCGGCTCTTCCGCGACATGGAGGACGAGGACGGCTACATGGCCTTAGACAAGCGGGGTGCTGCGAGGAGCCCGGGTCCCCTCCAGGGTGCAGGTATTGGGGGTCGCGTCTGCTGTTCCCCCCCCAAAGTTGGTTGGGGAGAGAGGAAATACGGGGTGGTGATGACCAATGCGACTTGAGAAGGGGCAGAAGCGGGGTGATGCCGCCCGTCGGGTCTCCGAGAGCTGCTTGAGCTGGGGAAACTGAGGCACGGAGTGAGGGAGGAGGGTCTGGGGGGGCTTCTCTCGAGGCTGTGGCTCATCAGACACCCCCCAGGCTGGCTGCTGCCCTGTCTCCACTGAGCTACGGGTCTCAGCTGTGACCCCAAACGAGGGAGAAGAGGGATTTTTGGGGGACAGCCAGCTCCTGCTGCTGGACCTTACTGGGGTCACCCGTTGTGCAGGGGGCTCTGCAGGGATTTGGGGGGGGTCTCAGCAGGGTGCTTTGCCCCAGGACCCCCTGCTCTGGGCTCCCTGGGGATGGAGGGGGTGACGGGGGCTCTCAAGCACCCCCCTGTTTCCGTACCCCTTCCCCTGTCCGCAGGATCCCGCCTGCGAGACCCCCAGGGGGGGGTTGCCCCACGGCAGGCGCGTGTCCTCGCAGGAGCCCCCCGCTGTCCCCGCTGCCTCCTCGGGGCCCTGACGGCCGCCCTGGCGCTGTCCCTCGTGGTGTGCGGTGAGTTGGCCCCCACGGGCTCTTTTTTGGGGGGGGATGGGAGGTGCCGGTTGCCCCCTCCCCATCCCCGAGGGAAGATGCCCCTGACCGGGCTCAGCATCCGTCTCTCCCAGTGTCTTTGCTGGTGGTGGAGAGGGGACAGCCCCGGGGGACCCCGGGCTGCGGGAACGCGTCGCTGGGATGCAGTTGTGCCGGCTTGGGCTGCATCGACCAGGAGCTGAGGAAGAGACTGTGCCCCCTGCGAGGTAACCCCCTCCCCCCCAAATCAGCCGTGACGGAGCATCCCCCGACCCAATCGTGCTGATGCAGGGGTGCCTTAGCGTGGCGGTGTCCGTCTGTCTGTCCCCAGAGCGTGAGGGATGCCAGCTCTGCCCCGTGAACTGGACGCTGCGCGGGACCAAGTGCCATTGGGTGTCGGACGAGATCGGCTCTTGGGGCACCAGCCGGGAGGACTGTGTGAATCGGAGTGCCGCGCTGCTGATGCCGGGGGACCAGGACGAGCTGGTAAAGGCACCGATGACATGGGGGATGCGGGACGGGTCCCGGGACGGCCCCCGCGGGGCTGGTGGCACCTGGGGAAGGGTTCAGGGCTTGCCCAGAAACGTGGGGTCAGCACCCACCCCTGGGGGACACCGGTGGGGCTCTGTGCTGGGACAGGGGACAGGCTGGAGCCTGTTTGGGGATGGCACGGTGGCATCACCGCCTGCCCTCTCCCCCGATGCAGGGTTTCCTAAATAAAGTCCTCCAGAGACCCGCCCGCTACTTCTGGATCGGCCTCTCCCTCCGCTCCGACGGGAAGAGCTGGACCTGGCTGAACGGCTCCCGCCTGGACCAGAGCCGGTGAGCGCTTCGGGAAGGGACGGGTGTCGGGGTGGGCACCTCCACCCTCACCCCAGGGCCCTTCGTGCCGTGACGTGGGCTCCCTCCTGCACCCGCAGGTTCCCGCTGAGCCCCAGGGATGGAAACACATCCTGCGGGATGCTCAGGGAGGGCAGGATCAGCTCCGGCAGCTGCAGCTCGGCGCTGCAGTGGATCTGCCAGAAAGAAGCCACCCAGCTCTGAGCCGGGAGAGAGACGCTGGGGGACGGGGCGGGATCGGGGACGTGGGAGCTGATGTTGCGCCACGACCCTCCGTGCAAATGAAGAACGGCCTCGGCCGGGCTCTGCGTGGTGTTTCCAAGCGCCTTTGCTGACGGGGAGGGCTGGAAAGAGCGTCCTCCTGTCCCAGGCAGACCCGCTGGTGCGCGCACGCCCTGGCGCTGCTGTCCCTGTCCCTTTCTGCCCCGCAGCGCTCACCCCCGGCCCTTCCTCCCCCTTCCACGGCTCCCGGGGGCACCGGGGCCCCCGTCCCAGCCCCAGCCAAGGGGATTCCTGCCCGTGCCAGAAGCCCCTCGCTCTTCCTCCCACGCCGTCCCCATCATCAGGTCGTGCTCTTGCCCCAGGCACAGCGCAGCTCGCCCAGGAGGCGGCTCACGCCGGGACGGGGCCGCGGAGGAAACGGATGCTGGTGGCACGGTGCTCGCAGCAGCGTTGCAAAAGTAGAGGGGAGGCGCGTCCGGTTAAACAGGAGAGAAAAAGATGGTGGGAGGGGGAGTAAAAAGCAGCGGAAATAGTGGGAATAATTTTCCTCGCAGCTGGGACGGGGCTGTGTTTAGCCTTGTAGTGTGGGGAAAGGCGTTGATATCCCATTGATGTTTTGGCAGTGTTTTTCCCAAGTCTGGGACTCTTCAGTTCTCCGTCCTCTGGGAAAATTATTAAGAAAAATAACTCTTATGGCGGCCTAAAGGCTTCAGCAAATCCCGCTGCTCGGCCCTCAGCACAAACCGCACCATATTCTCGTCCTAAATTGTGCATTGTAATTCAAACTTATTTATTTATGCTCAACAACTAATCTCCCTCAAGAGCTCCAGCCCTTAGCGAGTGAGCTGCCCACGAGGCAGTGCCCAAACCCCCTTCTGCTGAGCAGAGGAGGGGGACAGGGGACACGGGGACGGCTGCAAGCCTACGCCACCGCTGCCACCCCAGGGGTGATGGGGAAGAGAGAAGAACCTCTCCCTACAGCATAAACCTCCAAAAATAGCTCAGAGCGAGACGCCGAGCTGGGTGGCACTGCCCCATGGTATTGCATCACCTCCCGCCCCCGCTGCGTGAAAACAGCCAACCTGAACTGGGATGCTGCTGGCTGGTTGGACTGGGAGCACTGGGAAGGGGCCGTTTGCAGCAGCCCTGATGCCCCCCCTTCCCCGTAGCCACACCATCGCTGCCCTCGCAGGGGCTGCGCTGAGGTTCGCGAAAGGGCAGGTCCTGCTTGACAAACCTCTCCTCCGTCTATGCCACGGCGACCCGCGAGGTGGACCAGGGAAGGGCTGTGGATGTTGTGTACCCGGACTTTTGGTAAACCCTTCCACACCGTCTCCCACAGCAGAAACTGGCTGCTCGTGGCGTGGATGGGCACACGCGTCGCTGGGTGGCCGTGCCCGAGGAGTGGGGGTGAAGTGAGTGAAACCCAGTTGGTGACCGGTCACAAGAGGTGTTCCCCAGGGCTCAGTACTGGGACCGGTTCTCTTTAGTGTCTTTATCACCGACCTCACGCCCCTGGCCAGATTTATCTCTACCTGGGCTTTAGCTTTCCTAACCCCATCCCTGGCTGCTCACGCAATTTCCCTGTGTTCCACCCTCTGGAGGCTTCCTTGCTCTGATTGAGTTTCTCCAGGAGCTCCTTGTTCATCCACGCTGCCTTCCTGGTGTTTCTGCCCGACTTCCTCTTTGGCAGGGTGCACCGCTCCTGAGCTTGGAGGAGGTGGCCCTTGAATAGCAGCCAGCTTTCTTGGGCCCCTCTTCCCTCCAGGGCTTTATCCCACAGTATTCCACCAAGCGGATGCCTGAAGAGGCCAAAGTCCGTTCTGAATTCCAGGGCAGAGAGCTTACTGTGCGCCCTGCTTGTCATCCTGAGGATCTCAAAGTCCACCATCTCGTGGTCACTGCAGCCCAGGCTGCCTTTGACCTTCACATTCCCCACCAGCATGTTGAGAACAAGTTCCAGCATGGCAACTCTCCTGGTTGGCTCCTCCATCACTTGGAGAAGGAAGTTATCACCGTGGCATCGGAGGAACCTCCTGGAATGGTGCAGGGAGGACTGCTCACAAAGCTTGGAGGAGCAGAAGAGACAGCAGAAGAGTGGATGGGGAAAAAGATGCAGCTGCTGCGCGGTGGGCAGGGATGGATGCTCTGTGCTGAGGGCTCGGGGCTCAGCCCCACACAGAGTTTACTTTTTCTCTTGGTTTCCTCTCTCTTATCCATGTCGCACTTCCAGACCACCCATTTCGGGATCTCCCACAAGCAGGTGGCTCAGGTGAGGAGGATTAATTAGCCATAACAGCCTCCTCGCTGCTGCGAGGGCGGCGGTGATTGGCACAGAGCAATCGTGGGCACTTTACTATGGGGGATAATTTTCTACCTTGCTTTTTGTGGTCCTTGTTACGGTCTTTTCAAGGCAGTAGTATCAAGTGTAACGCGTGCAATCGAGTATTATTAATAGAGCTACGCGGTGGGGCTGGCAAAGCGTAGACAGCGAGAGAAATATGAAGGGGACACAGACGGGGAGAGAAGTGGGAAGAGGCAGGCAGTAAAATATCCTTCCTCTGCGCGAGAAGCCGGGGAAGAAACTGGTGCAGAGGACAGGAGAGAGGAGGAAGGACGAGGCTGGAGCTGTGGAAGGCGGCAGGGGCAAGAGGAGGAAATGGGGGCAGGCGGCATTTGGCTTTCCAGATTTCTGGAGTGAAAGAAAGCGCCGTTAAAACCGTGATGGAAAAGCGAGGAGAAAGAGCAGATGGCAGAACCAGGAGCATCAGTGTAAGGGCTGCCGGTTTCAACTCGAGTTTGTCCCTCTGTGATGGAGAAGAGGGGGAGCTGAGGGATGGCAGACGCCGACGGACATCAGGCACTGACGGAGATCCATCACTGACGAGCGAAGCGCTGACTCCAAACCGTCCTGACGATCTGTCCCTCACGAACCAAACGGTCCCAGTCCATGCGCTGGTCTGTGACATTAACGCCACCCCGCCCTTTTGGGTGGAAACTCGGGAATTTTTCATTTTTACAGTCAGCAGCACAGAAGCAGAAAGGCCGTGAGGAGAAGGGCAGACAGTGCAGGCGGCCACAGCCACCGAAGCAATGGCAGAGCCACTGGGATGCCCGAGGACGGAGGGACTTGGATCACTGGGAAGGGGCTCTCCCGCACAGCCACCGCACCGGCACCGTTCTGGCACAGGACGCGGCCAGGTTCGGTCACCCCCCGCCCCCGCCGGGTTGGTCCCCAACGCCCACAGCTGCTTCTGGGGCTCCTGCAGCAGCACCTTCTCCAGAGGTCAGGATTTGGGGGGTCCCAGAGACCCCGTGGACAGGAAAACAAGGGGGGGATGGGCTCCAGCCACCCCCCTCCCGCCTCCAGCACCCCACGCTGCCACGGCTGGAGGGAGAAGACCCCCCAGGGGGCAGTCACCCCTCACGGACGTGTCCTCCAGCGCTGCCAAAGCCGGGATGGAAAGTGTCCCCGGGGGCGAGGAGGGGAGGGGACAGGGCTGCCTCCAGCAGGCGCCTGCGCAACAGCAGAGGAACACACAGGAATTTATGATAATTTACAATAATTTAAATAGATAATCAGTAGAAAGAGATCATGAATATCTGACACTGCCTCTAACTCTCACAAGAGCCCCACAGGGGCCACTTCACCCCCAGCTCTGTGTCCCCTCTGCCCCACACAGGGACAGGGTGCCACACACAGCTTTCTGCACCCACCTCATCTGGAAGCAGCCGCTGCAGCTCCACAGCCACAGCTTAAAAGGAGATACATGTGGTTTGCGAGAGAAGCACGAAGAGTCCTGGGGTGGTCCCAGAAGGAGAACGGACCCGGTTCCAGGCTCGAGGTCTCGGCCCCGGCGGGCACAGGGCAGCTCCCACCGTGTCTTCCCACCCGTGGGTTCATCTCAGGAGAGCGGGCAGCGACTTTCTGCTGAGACCGGGAGCAACCCCCGACCCGCAGCGGGGGGACGGACATCCCTACAGGGCTCCGCGCTGCTGGAAGAGGCGACGCTGTCGGTCCCCAGGATGAAGAAAGGTCTTTCTCCAGCACGTGTCACACCAGCGCTTGGGGCTTGCTGCAGAGATACGGCCGTTGCAGTGAACAGTCTGAACTCGCGACACCGCTGTCGAATAAATGCACACACGCTTCGTGGCCGCGGACCACAAACCTGCAACAAGCAGCAGCCACACCGCTGGTACCGTGGGGATGGCACTTGTCCCCTCAAGCTCCAAGAGGAGACAAGGGCTGCCTGCAAGGGACAGTCTCAGCAGACATGTCCAACCAGGGCCATGCCTGTCCAATGCAGGACTCTCCCCCC
Organism: Vanellus vanellus; assembly: GCF_965231255.1. NCBI lineage: Eukaryota > Metazoa > Chordata > Aves > Charadriiformes > Charadriidae > Vanellus > Vanellus vanellus. The sequence continues at coordinate 131,082 of NW_028128968.1, read as the reverse complement.
ACGGCTCCAGCTCTCAACAGGACTCACGTCTGATTGAAGCTGCTGCCATCCACCCACTCCAGGTGCTCGCCCCGTCTCCACAGCCCAATCCAGTAATCCACATTGCCCTTGAGGCGCCAGAGGAACTCCTGGGCAGGAAGGAGAGAAGCCAACAGTCAGGAGATACTCCAGCTCCACACCAGTCCCTCTCCCAGCCCCACACTCGTTGCTGACGGACCCACGCGGCTACCGCCGGCCCTGGGATGGCGGCAGCTCCCACCCCACGCCTGCTCCAACAGGCTCCAGAGCTGCTGCAGGAGCTCACCAGCCCGGCCACCATCATTGCTCCTGCTCTGCCCAGCACCAACCCCGGGCTTCGCACCCAAACCAGCAACCCCCCTGCACGCCCCTGCACCCCCTCACTCACCGTTTCCCACTCCCTCCTCAGCACAGCCAGCGAGGCCCCGCGCAACGAGCACTGCTCCCGGCTCCACTCCCAGCTCCCCTCCTCCCTCGACAGGTAGTAGCAGGCACCGCGGTACCCGACCCAGTCCTCGGGACAGCCCAGCACCGGAGCCGCAGTCACCGCTGCATCCCCTCCCCGTCTTCCTGCTGCAGAGGGAAGGGGACAAGGAGACAAGGACAGAGGATTGGGCTCCGCAGGGACCAGGGGACAGCTCCGTGGGGCAGGCAAGGAGGCAGCCGCTCCTCCCTTACCTGATAGGGCAGCAACAGCCGTGGCCAGAGCCAGGACCAGAGCCACCAGCACAGCCAGCACCAGCACAGGCACTGGATGGAGCGCACGCAGCTTGCCTGGAGGAGGAAAAAGCCACTCGCAGTGAGGACAGTGCTGACCAACGAGACCGTGGCTGCTACACACCACCCCCTGAGGGCCTTTCCCACACTGCTGGAAGAAGCCACACACTTGCCAGCCACAGTCCTCGTCGGGTGACACTGCCACGGGGACACTGTCCCCTCCTGACAAGCCACAGGGGTGGCCCTGCACTCACCCACAACTCTGCCGAACATCCTTCCATGTCTCTCCCCAGGCACCTCTGCCTCGGGGGACGCCCATCCGTTCCGGGGACTCAGGGGCTCCTCCACATTCCCATCGCCGGAGCAGAACCCGCTCTCCTCCATGGCACACTGAGAAGGGGAATCACTTTGCTCAAGACCAGCAGGATCTCACCTTTCCAGCCAGGATTGCTTCCACCTCTACCACCACTGCTCCTACCGCTGCCTTGGGGAGTGCGGAGACACGACTCGGAGCACCGGGAGGGATTAGTTCTGTGAGCGGACGGGCACCACATCTGCCCATCAAAGCTCAGCCGTGAAGCCGCAGGAACGGCATCCCCCGCTCCCCCAGCGCCCTCCCCACCACCCCGCACCCACCTTCCCCGACGGGCCACAGAGCGCTGCCCACCTCCGAGCGCCCTCCTCCTCCCCCCCCCCCCCCCCGGGGGCACCGGGCATGGCCATGGGGGGTCCAGGCTGCCCCCAAGCCCTCCGCCCAGCCCTCCTCCGCTCCCCACAGCGGCGGGACACCACCGCCAGCAGCCCCAGCACCCCCGCCCGGGGCAACACCGAGACTCCGGACCCCCTCCGAGCCCCCTCCGGCCGCGGCCCCATTCAGCCCGAGCGCCCGGAGGCGGAGGGGGGGGGTCCGTGCTCCCACAGCTCCCGGCAGCAGCGGGGCCCTACGGGGGTAGCGGCTCCCCGGCCCCGCGGGGAGGCGGACAATGGCGGGGGGCGCACGGGGAGCGCCAGCCCGCCGGGCTCCCTTCCCCACAGCCCCCACACAGCGCCCGGGGCCCACCGGCACCTCCGCCGCCGTCCGACCGCACCACACGCACCTCCCGCCTCCTGCCGCCACGCCACTGACAAAGCTGCGGGCGGGACCGCTATTTTATACCCCTGGCACAGCCCCACCGCCCCGGCCAATCGGCGCGCAGGAATGAGGAGCGGCAGACGGCGCAGCCAATCGCAGCGCGGCCTCGAACTCCCCTCAGGAGCCGTCCCCTCGCCTCACACCGCGCCCGGCCCCGGGCGAAATCCCGTCATTTTCGGAGCCGCTGACGGGAGCGGAGCGCTTTCAGGCGCTCTACGGCGCGGCTCGGCGACGTTCTTCCCGGGTCGGGCCGTTTTGGGCGGAATAGCGGGTGATTTGCGGCCCCTTTGGCTCCCCCCGGGGCCGTCGGGCTCTGGGGCGCCGGGGCCCGGGGGCTCCGGGAACGGTACTCGTTGTCCCGCGGGAAGAAGCGGGTTTGAATTAGGGCAAAGTCGTGCGCTGCGAGGCCGTGAGGCGGAGGGGAGAAGGATTTCCTGAGGGTTTCGGAATGAAATAGCGCCGCGGAGAACGGACCCGGTTCCAGGCTCGAGGTCTCGGCCCCGGCGGGCACAGGGCAGCTCCCACCGTGTCTCCCCACCCGCCGGTTCACCTCAGGAGAGCGGGCAGCGACTTTCTGCTGAGACCGGGAGCAACCCCCGACCCGCAGCGGGGGGACGGACATCCCTACAGGGCTCCGCGCTGCTGGAAGAGGCGACGCTGTCGGTCCCCAGGATGGAGAAGGGCCTTTCTCCAGCACGTGTCACACCAGCGCTTGGGCCTCGCTGCAGAGATACGGCCGTTGCAGCGCACAGCCTGAACTTGCGACAGCGAGAGACAGGTTGGGGGTCCGGGGGGGGGGGGGGGGGGGGGGGGGGGGAGGGGGGGGGGGGAGTTGGGGCGTCCCGGGCTTCCCCGCGCTGCCGCTTCCGCCTCTCCCAACCCGCGGAGCCGGGATCAGCCCTGCGCCCGGTGACGTCCGACGCTCCTCGTGCCGCCATTGGCGGGCGGTGGGTGGAGGAGCCAATGGCGGGGCGGGACGGGGCTTGGGGGCGGGGCCTGGGGCGGGGCCGTGCGGGGCCGTTCGGTCGCGGGTTCGGAGCGGAGCGGCGCGATGGGGCCGGGACGGGCGCTCGGTGTGGGGCTGCTGCTGCTGTTGGCGGTCCTCGACGGGGCGGCGGGCGGTGAGCGCGGGCGGGGACCCGGGAGACCCCTCCCCGGGGCACCGGGACCCCCCCGGACCCCCTTTTCCGGGCACCGTCCCCGGGCACCGGGACCCCCCTCTTGACCCCCTTTTCCGGGCACCGTCCCCGGGCACCGGGAACCCCCCCGGACCCCCTTTTCCAGACACCGGGACCCCCCCTTGACACCCCTCCACCCCCGGGCACCGGAACCCCCCCCGGACCCCCTTTTCCAGACACCGGGACCCCCTCTTGACACCCCTCCACCCCCGGGCACCGGGACCCCCCCAAACCCCGGGACCCCCCCTTAACACCCCTCCATCCCCGGGTACCGGAACCCCCCCGGACCCCCTTTGCCCGGGCAGCGCTGTCCCATTCCCGGGCCCCGGCACCCCCTTAGACCCCCCTGAACCCCCCTGAACCCCTCTGGACTCCCCTTCTCTTGGCACTGGAAACCTTCATGGGCACTGGCACCCCTTTGACCCACCCCCCTCCCCCCCTTTTCGACCACCCTGCCCCCCAACCCCACTACGACCCCCCTCGGACCTCCCCACCGGGATTCCCCTCGGACCCCCTTTTCCTTGACACCGGGGGCCTCCTCATCTTCCCTTCCCGGGAACAAGGACCCCCCTCCCGGACACACCTCGCTCCCCAACATCCCCTCCCCCCAGTTACATCCCCCTTGAAGCTGCCCCCCACCTCCCCCCCCCCCCCAATCTGCTCCCCTGGGACCCCCACCCAGCCTCGCTGCCCACCCCTGCATTTCTTGGCCACCCTCACCCCTGTCTCCCATCAACCCTGCTGCCCCCCACCCCTCACTGCCCCCCGTGTCCCCGCAGGACCCCACTCTTTGCACTACTTTAATGTTATGGTGTCGGAGCCGAGCCCGGGGGTGCCGGAATTCGTGGAAGCGGCGTACCTGGACGGGAATCTCATTTCGCGCTACGACAGCGAGACGGGGAGGACGGTGCCCATGGCGGACTGGATGGCGGCCAACCTGGACCAGCAGTACTGGGACAACCAGACCAAGATCTCACAGAACGGTTACCAGGTTGCCCGCGTAGACCTGGAAACAGTGCGGAGCCGCTACAACCAGAGCGGGAGTGAGTGTGGGCTGAGCTGGGGCTCCGTGGGGCTGAGACAGGACTCTGTGGGACAGGAGACTTCCCAAACCCAAGATCCTGCCCAGCCCTACGCTGCTGCCCCAGCTTGAACCAGTCCTTCCCTACCTGGTGTCATTGTCACAGGGTCCCCAGCCAACCCTATCCCCCAATTCAAGGGGGTCCCGGCTGCCCTCTCCCACCCACACAGTGATTGGGATGCCCTGTCCCAGAGCCGGGGGGGAGTTTCTGGCCAACCCAGCCCAACACATCCCCACCTGCAGTGTCCCCAGGACCCCCATCCCAGGATGGAAGGCTCCTGGCTGTCTGGGCCCATCCCCTCACCATCCCCACGGCAGTTGAGACCCCCAGAACCAGAGGAGCTCCCATCCCCTTGGCCTCCCCATGGTGCTCAGGGCCCCCCTCCCAGAGCCAGAGGGGCTCCACTCACCCCGTGACGGCTTTGTGTGTCCCCACCGCCGGCATTCAAGACCTATTTCAGCCCCTCACTGTCCCAGGGTGCCGTGGGGCTGGGTGCCAGCTCAGTCACACCGTGGGCGCAGGGGGTGTGCATCACGTCTCTACGTGACACCCCGAGTGCTGTGGGCCCCGGGCAGGACGGGGGACAGCCCTTGTGCCGGTGCCCGATGCCCCCATGGCTCACGCAGGGCTGGGGTGGGGGTGCTTCTGGGGGGTCCGTGCCCCACTGACGGCCCAGGGCTGCAGCAGCCCCTCAGCCCCATCTCCCCGGTCGTGTTTCAGGGGCTCAAACGCGGCAGCGTATGCTCGGCTGTGACCTCCTGGAGGACGGTAGCACCAGGGGGTATTGGCAGTATGCCTACGACGGGAGTGATTTCATCGCCTTCGACATGGACACGATGACGTTCACCGCGGCGGACACGGTGGCACAAATCACCAAGAGGAAGTGGGAGGAGGACAAGACTGAAGCCGAGCGGCGCAAGCACTGTCTGAAGATCGCCTGCATCGAGTGGCTGAGGAGATACGTGAGCTACGGGCGGGCTGTGCTGGAGAGGAAAGGTGAGGGCGAGACGGGACCCCGGGGACCGGCCAGCACGGGTGCGCGTGCCGGCCCTCACCGTCACCCCCTCCCCAGAGCCCCCCACGGTCCGAGTGTCGGGGAAGGAGGCCTACGGGACCCTGACCTTGCGCTGCCGCGCTTACGGCTTCTACCCGCGGCCCATCACCGTCAGCTGGCTGAAGGACGGCGAGGTCAGGGACCAGGAGACGGAGTGGGGCAGCATCGCGCCCAACAGCGACGGCACCTACTACACCTGGGCCTCCATCGAGGTCCTCCCGGAGGAGAAGGACAAGTACCGGTGCCGCGTGGAGCACGCCAGCCTGCCTGAGCCCGGCCTCTACGCGTGGGGTGAGCCCGGTGGCCTTGGGCACGCGGAGCGGTGGGCTGGGGTGGTTCTCCTTCTCATGGCATCGCTCTCCTCCAGAGAGGGAGTCCAACCTGTTGGTCATCGCGCTGGGGGTGGCTGTTGCCGTCCTGGTTGCCATCACCGTCGTGGCCGGATTCGCCCTATGGAAGCGCAATTCGGGTAAAGCACTGGGGCCGGTGAGGCAGAGGGGTGCGGGGCAAGGCAGGGCCTGGGGGGCCGGGAGGGGCTGTGGGCACGAGCCGCTGTGCTCTGGGGAGCCCCCGAGGCTGTCGGTGAAGCGCGGTGGGTGCTGATGCCTCTTTCTCTCTGCAGAGAAGAAGAAGAAGGGCTACGGCGTGGCGTCCAGTGAGTACCGGGGGCAGGTCTGGCTCCAGCCCTGCCCAGTGCCGGGGCGGTCTCGTGGCTCCAGTTTGTGGCCGCTGCTGGCACTTCCCCGTCCCCCGTCCTCCCTGTTGTGCCCCTCTTTACAGCCCCGTAGCGGGGACGCGTGGAAGAGGTCGTGTCTCCCCTCCGGTGCTCGTGGCGCCGTCCTCCTCTCCCGGTGGCCGCAGTGCGGCCGTGGCTCCCGGTCCGGCTCCTGGCACGTGCCCCGTGCCCGTAGCGAGCGCAGGGCTGGCAGCTCACGGCTGTTTCTCTCTCGCAGGCACGGACGGGGGTTCTGGCAGCGCGACCGCAGGTACGGCGCGGGGATGGATGGAGCAGCCGCAGCGCTTCGTGCTCCCCAGTGGGACCCACAGCCGGGACAACACCGAGCTGTGGGAGGGGGGCACCGAGACCCCACAGAGCTGAGGGTTGGGGACAGGGAGGTGGCCCTGGGTGACACTGTCTCTTCCTCCCGTCCCTGCAGGGATCACCGCCTGACCGCTGGACGAGGGGCCGGCGCATGGGTGGATGTGACCCCCCGTCCTCTCAGCGTTTGGGGCAGAGAGGCGCTGGGGGATGCTGGCAGCTGCCTGCTGGGGCGGGTGGGGTCAGGATTTGCTGCCCGGCAGCGGGCTGGGCTTCGGGTTCCGCTCTGTGAGCAGTTGTACATTAATTGTCTTTTGTACGCATTCCTTTATCAGTATTACTTTATTGTTTTCTTCTTTGCTTTGCTGTTCTCTAAAACTGCCTTTATCTCAGCCCATGAGTTTTGCCTTTTTCTTCCAGTTTTTCCCCCATCCTGCCCCTGGGGGCCAAGGGGGGGAGTTGGGCGAGCGGCCGCGTGGTTCTTTGTTGCCATCTGGGGCTAAACCACAACAGTCCTTTTTGATGGCCAATGTGGGGCTCAAAGGGTTGAGATGGTGACGTATCTGACCAGAGCGTGTTAAAACGAATTTGTTATACACATCTATTCTATTAGTTAAAAAGTCGCTGGTGACAACGTTGCTGTGTTTGTTCGCTTGGCTGTGTTACGTAAATTCTTACATGCTCTATGTGCTCCCCGCGGTGCTGTTTGTCACCGCCGGGAGAGGGATCGGGATTATCATTCTGCTGTCCTGTGTAATATGAATTTATGATATGATAACAGCACTGTTCAGGCGGTTATGTTGGGGTGTTTACGCAGCATTGCTGTCCTGCCTGTACCTCAAGCGCCTCGAGCGGTACCTCGTTGCCAATCTATTGGGGAAACAGTGGGAGGATACTTTCCCCGGCTCTTTCGACTCCCTTTTCTCCTTTGGGCCAGGTACAACAGCTTTGGCAAATTTTGAATATCCTCGGGTTGTTCCCGCCAGCGTGGTCCTACTGCTGTGTCTCCTGGACACGTTTCAAGTCTCGCTTAGGGTTAACCAACTATTTAAGAAGCACCCAGAGATCTGCCATGAGGCTGGATAGTCGCGGGTGGCACTGCACGTGGGAGAATACGGGCAGGTATCTGGAGAACTTCTGACCTCCCATGGTTTGGAGGAACAACTGCAGGACCCCGATAAAGCGATGGAATGTTTGAAAGGAAAAAGCTGTGGTTTTTCCAGAGAGCTCCAACGTACCGCACGGCGCTGGGATCTGGCCGGTGTCCGCTGAACGTGGCTCGATACTGTGCATAACCCTCAGGGGAGAGAGAGGGACCGATGGACCAATGGATAAGGAACTGGCTGGATGGTCGCACTCCAAGGGATGTGGTCAATGGCTCGATGTCCAAGTGCTGACCAGTTATGAGTGGTGTTCCTCAGGGGTCGGTACTGGAAAGAGTGCTGTTCAACGTCTTTGTTGGTGACGGACAGTGGGATCGAGTGCCCCCTCAGTGAGTTCGCTGACGACACAGAGCTGTGTGGAGCGGTGACACGCTGGAGGGGAGGGATGCCATCCAGAGGGACCTGGGCAGGCTGGAGAGGTGGGCCTGTGCCAACCTCGTGAAGTTCAACAAGGTCCTGCCGGTGGGTCGGGGCAATCCCAAGCGCAAATCCAGGCTGGGTGGAGATTGGATGGAGAGCAGCCCCGAGGAGAGGGACTTGGGGGTGTTGGTGGATGAGAAGCTCAACATGAGCCGACAACGTGCGCTGGAAGCCCAGAAAGCCACCGGCATCCCGGGCTGCACCCTCAGCAGCGGGGCCAGCAGGGCGAGGGAGGGGATTGTGCCCCTCTGCTGCGCTCTGGGGAGACCCCACCTGGAGTACTGCGTCCAGTTCTGGAGAGCTCAACATCAGAAGGACGTGGACCTGTTGGAGCGGGTCCAGAAGAGGCCACGGAGATGACCAGAGAGCTGGAGAACCTCTGCTGTGAGGCCAAACTGAGCTGGGGGTGTTCAGCCTGGAGAAGAGAAGGCTCCGGGGAGACCTTAGAGCCCCTTCCAGTGCCTAAAGGGGCTCCAGGAAAGCTGGGGAGGGACTCCTGATCAGGGAGGGGAACCGCAGGATGAGGGGGAATGGTTTTGAACTGGAAGAGGGGACGTTTAGATCAGATATTAGGAAGAAATTCTTGACTGGGAGGCTGGTGAGACACTGCCCAGAGAAGTTGTGGAAGCTCCGTCCCTGGAGGTGGTTCAAGGCCAGGTTGGACAGGGCTTCGAGCAGCCTGGTTTAGTGGAAGGTGTACCAGCCCAGGGCAAGTGGGGGGGCAGTGATGGAACGAGATGGTCTCTAAGGTCCTTTCCAACCCAAACCGGTCTATGTTTCTATCTCACCTTGAACACTCCCAATGATGGGGCATCCACGACTTGTCCAGGCAACCTGCTCCAGCCTCTCACCACCCTCCTTTGTAAAACATTTCTGATGTCCAATCTCGACCTCTCCTCTTCCAGTTTCCAACCACAGCCCCGGTCCTGTCACCGCAGGCTGTGCTAAAAGGTCTCTCTCCATCTCTCTTCCTTCGAGGGACGCTGCAGAAGTCAAAGCCACCCAGCTGGCCCTAAAGAAACATGGCCTGAGAAACGTGGCCAGTGCTTTGCCTCCGTATCGACTCGTTGAGGGTGGCCAATGGCCTGTGGGGGTGGCTACTACGATGGCTGCAGAGGTAACCCCCTCTGGGCCGCTGCGTTATGGCAGTGGGACCTTTCTGCCTGGGTGTAGAGGTCCCTCACGTAGAGGTCCAAGAGCTGTGCCCCTGGAGAACATCACCGCAAGCAGCAAGCAGACCAGGCGGCTAAAATTGGAGTGGTTCAGGTAGACCTGGACTGGGAACAGCGTCTTGAGCTGCATTCACAGCTCGGTGGGCCCGCGTGACGTCGGGGTAGAGCCACCGCCTACAGGGGGGGGGGGGGGGGCTGGCGATGGCGGGGTGGACCTGGGCACCGGCGCCACCGCACAGGTTTACGGGTTCATTGCGCGTTGTTCCTTGACAGCCTCTCGGGTATAAAGGACGGTGGCTGTGATATCGCGAGGGGGAGGCCGGCGGATTAACGCCCTCCCACCGAGGACGGCGCCACGCGCTTCCCGTGGCCACGGTGACAACCAGAGGGGGAACGCGTGGCTTCGGCGCCCAAGACCCCGTAGCCCGGCTGAGCAGCCCCCTCGACCCAGCCAGCTCCTCTCTGACGCGCTTCGGCTTTATTTTGGCCAAATTTCTGGCCCAACAGGGGCAGAGGATCTCCCCTGGGCCACCCCGGTGTTGTCCCCATCCCCACCCAACCCCGCACCCCTCTTTCAGCCCCCACAGCCTTCCACCGCCCCATCTCTGCAGCCCCTTCCCACCCCGGCACCGGCGTCCCCCACCGCATCCTGGGTACAAAGAGAAGGATTTATTTCAAACTCGGTGTCCTGTGGTTGGTCCTGCCAGTCACCAGCCCCGCTGGCACCTTCTGGCCCCTGTGGTCACCGTCACGTAGCAGGGACACGGCAGCGTTCCCGGCCTGGTGTCCATGCTCCCCCGTCACCACTCTCACGGTCCCTTGTCACAGCTTTCGTTCTCCCCATCCCTACTCCTGGTGTCCCCATCCCACCTCTTAGTGTCCCCACCCGTGTTCTCGGTGTCATCATCCCTTCCACCAGTGTCCCCATCCCTGCTCCTGGTGTCCCCATCCCATCTACCAGTGTCCCCATCCCATCTACCAGTGTCCCCACCCTGGTTTGTGGTGTCCCCATCCCACCTCTTAGTGTCCCCACCCGTGTTCTCGGTGTCGTCATCCCTTCCACCAGTGTCCCCATCCCTGCTCCTGGTATCCCCATCCCATCTACCAGTGTCCCCATCCCATCTACCAGTGTCTCCACCCTGGTTTGTGGTGTCCCCATCCCACCTCTTAGTGTCCCCACCCGTGTTCTCGGTGTCGTCATCCCTTCCACCAGTGTTCCCATCCCATCTACCAGTGTCCCCATCCCATCTACCAGTGTCTCCACCCTGGTTTGTGGTGTCCCCATCCCACCTCTTAGTGTCCCCACCCGTGTTCTCGGTGTCCCCATCCCTTCCCCCAGTGTCCCCATCCTGGCTCCTGGTGTCTTCATCCCTTGGTGTCCCTATCGTGGCATCTGGTGTCCCCAGCTCCCGCTGTCCCTCACACTCCTTCCCCGTGTCACCATCCCCTGCTGTCCCCTCCTGTCCCCCACCCTGCAGTAGGTGCCAGTAGCGGCTGCCGGGGCGCCGTAGCTCCTCGGGGGACTCCAACTCATGCAGTCGTCCCCCCTCCAGCACGGCCACCCGCTGCGCCCGCATGGCCAGGGCCACCTTCCCGGTCACCAGCAGCACCGCGCGTCCGGCCCCGCTGGCTCCGAAGATCTCCTGCTCCACCTGGGACGGGTGACATTGTCAGTGGGGACCCCTGGGCGTGGGGACACGGAGACAAGGGACCCAAGGACCAAGGGCATGTGGGAAGTTGAGACCTGGGAAGGAGGGACCCAGGGGCATGGGGACCAGGCACCAAGTGGACATGGGGGGCAGGGACACAGGGGATATGGGGCCCAAGGACCAAGGAGATGCTGGGACCAAGGGGATGTGGGGACCAGGGACCAAGGGGACACAGGAGCAGAGTCCCATGGGACATGAGGAGTGGGGACCATGGGGATGTGGGGTCCCATGGGACATGAGGAGTGGGGACCATGGGGACATGGGGTCCCACGGGACATGGGGAGTGGGGATCGTGGGGACGTGGGGTCCCACGGGACATGGAGATTGGGGATCATGGGGACATGGGGAGTGGGGATCGTGGGGACATGGGAAGTGGGGATCATGGGGACATGGGGACCCACGGGACATGGAGATTGGGGATTATGGGGACATGAGGAGTGGGGACCATGGGGACGTGGGGTCCCACAGGACATGGAGATTGGGGATCATGGGGACATGGGGAGTGGGGATCATGGGGACGTGGGGAGTGGGGATCATGGGGATGTGAGGTCCCACGGGACATGGGGAGTGGGGATCATGGGGACGTGGGGAGTGGGGATCGTGGGGACGTGGGGTCCCACGGGACATGGAGATTGGGGATCATGGGGACATGGGGAGTGGGGATCGTGGGGACGTGGGGAGTGGGGATCATGGGGACGTGGGGTCCCACAGGACACGAGGAGTGGGGATCATGGGGACATGGGGGGTGGGGACCATGGGGACGTGGGGTCCCACGGGACATGGGGAGTGGGGATCGTGGGGACATGGGGGGTGGGGACCATGGGGACGTGGGGTCCCACGGGACATGGGGACATGGGGAGTGGGGATCGTGGGGACATGGGGGGTGGGGACCATGGGGACGTGGGGTCCCACGGGACATGGGGAGTGGGGATCGTGGGGACATGGGGAGTGGGGACCATGGGGACGTGGGGTCCCACGGGACATGGGGAGTGGGGATCGTGGGGACGTGGGGTCTCACGGGACACGAGGAGTGGGGATCATGGGGACATGGGGAGTGGGGATCATGGGGACATGAGGAGTGGGGATCGTGCGGATGTGGGGTCCCACGGGACACGGGGAGCATAGACCCAGGGGATGTGGGGAGTTGAGACCAAGGAGACGTGGGGAAGAAGGGACCCAGGGGACATGAGCACCAAGGACCACGGTGACACAGCGACCGGGGACCATGGGGATCCCCCTGGGGACCAGGATGGTGCTGGACAGTGGGACCGAGGGGACACAGATGTCACCACCCACCTGCAGCTGGCTCTCGGTGTCCAGGGCGCTGGTGGGCTCATCGAGGACGAGGACACGGGGGTTCCTCACCAGGGCGCGAGCGATGGCCACCCCCTGCCGCTGTCCCCCGGAGAGCTGCCCCCCGAGCTCGCCCACCTCTGCGGGAGACGGGGGTCAGGGTGGGGACACGGGGACACGGGGACAGCGAGGGGGGACACCTCCTACCTGTGTCGTAGCCCTGGGGCAGGCGGGTGATGAAGGCATGGGCACCCGCGCGGCGGGCTGCCACTGTCACCTGCGCCCGGTTCCAGCTCCCCAGTCCGTAGGCGATGTTGGCGTGGAGCGAACGGGAGAAGAGCACCGGTTCCTGGGGGACGGCGGCCACCTGGGGCGGAGGGGACGGCTGGGGACACTTTGGGGACACGGCGGGGACGTGGCAGGGGACGTGGTTGGGGACGCGGTGGGGATATGGCAAAGACGTGATGGGGGTGGTTGGGGACTCAGCTGAGAAGGTGGCTGGGGATGGGTTGGGGACATGTCGGGGACAGCTGGGGATGGGTTGGGGACATGTCGGGGACAGCTGGGGATGCGGCGGGGGCAGCTGGGGACACGGCAGGGGATGCGTTGGGGACACGGTGTGGATGGTTGGGGACACGGCGGGGGATGCGTTGGGGACACGGTGTGGATGGTTGGGGACACGGCGGGGGATGCGGTGGGAGGAGGGCGACACAGCATGGACGTGGTGGGGACATCTGGGGCCGCAGCGGGAAAATCTGGCGACGTGGGGTGATGGCGGGGCCATGGTGGGGACGACTGGTGACATGGGGGTGGCAGTGGAGACTTGTTGGGAATGGCCGGTGGCACCGGGGAGGTGGTGGTGGTGGTGACGCGTTAGGGATGCCTGGTGACACAAGGATGGTGGTGGGGACCCGTTGGCGACAGATGGTGACGTGGGGGTGGGTGGTGGGTCCTCTTGGGGACATTACGTGACCGGGGCGGTGGTGGCACCTGGCTGCGCAGGTAGGGGTGCTGGTAGGCAGGGAGGGGGTGACCATCCAGCAGCACCCGTCCGGTCCCCGGCGGGCGTAGGCGCAGGACCAGGGACACCAGGGTGCTCTTCCCCGCCCCCGGAGGGGCCACCACCGCCAGCACCTCCCCGGGGCGCAGCTCCAGGGACACACCCTGAGGGAGAAGAGAGAGGTGACAACCCTGCACCACCCCCACCACCCCCCCCCATGGCCCCAGCCCTCCCCGCCCCGTCCCCATGTCCCCCCACCGCGTCCCCGTGCCACCCCCACCATGTCCACCTGGCACGTTCCCACCACGTCCCCGTGTCTCCCCACCACGTCCCTACCACGTTCATGTCCCCACACCCTCCCCACCACCTCTGGGTCCCCAGGACACGTCCCTATGTCCTCCCCACGTGTCCCCACGTCCCCCCACCACGTCCCCACCACGTCCACATCTCCATGGCTCCCCCCTCTTCCTCCCCATGTCCACCTGCCGTGTCCCCATGCCATGTCCCCACACCCTCCCCACCACCTCTGGGTCCCCAGGACACGTCCCTGTGTCCTCCCCACATGTCCCCATGTCTCCCCACCACGTCCCCACCACATCCACGTCTCCCCCCTCTTCTTCCCCATGTCCACCTGCCGTGTCCCCACCAAGTCCCTGTCCCCATGCCATGTCCCCACACCCTCCCCACCACCTCTGGGTCGCCATGCCATGTCCCCATGTCCTCTCCACGTGTCCCCACGTCCCCCCACCACGTCCCCACCACGTCCACGTCTCCATGGCTCCCCCCTCTGCCTCCCCATGTCCACCTGCCATGTCCCCACCATGTCCGTGTCCCCATGCCATGTCCCCACACCCTCCCCACCACCTCTGGGTCCCCAGGACACGTCCCTATGTCCTCCCCACGTGTCCCCGCGTCTCCCCACCACGTCCCCACCACGTCCACGTCTCCCTCCCCTTCCTCCCCACGGTCACCTGCCGTGTCCCCACCAAGTCCCTGTCCCCATGCCATGTCCCCACACCCTTCCCACCACCTCTGGGTCGCCATGCCACGTCCCTATGTCCTCCCCATGTGTCCCCACGTCCCCCCACCACGTCCCCACCACGTCCACGTCTCCATGGCTCCCCCCTCTTCCTCCCCATGTCCACCTGCCATGTCCCCACCATGTCCGTGTCCCCATGCCATGTCCCCACACCCTCCCCACCACCTCTGGGTCCCCAGGACACGTCCCTATGTCCTCCCCACGTGTCCCCACGTCCCCCCACCACGTCCCCACCATGTCCACGTCTTCATGGCTCCCCCCTTTGCCTCCCCATGTCCACCTGCCGTGTCCCCACCAAGTCCCTGTCCCCATGCCATGTCCCCACACCCTCCCCACCACCTCTGGGTCCCCAGGACACGTCCCTATGTCCTCCCCACGTGTCCCCACGTCCCCCCACCATGTGCCCGCCACGTCCACATCTCCGCCACGTCCACATCTCCATGGCTCCCCCCTCTTCCTCCCCATGTCCACCTGCCGTGTCCCCATGCCATGTCCCCACACCCTCCCCACCACCTCTGGGTCCCCATGCCATGTCCCCATGTCCTCTCCCACCGTGTCCCCCCCTATCACGTCCCCTCATCCCCTGCCCTGTCCCTGTGCCCACCTTGAGGACGGGCTCTTGATGCTTGGGGTAGGAGAACCAGACGTCCTCAAGCTGGAGGTGGCCCTGCAGGACATCGGGTGCCAGCGTCCCTGCAGGTGCCCTCTGCTCCTCCTGGTCCAGGAACTCAAAGATCTTCTCTGAGGAGCCCACGGCCTTGGTCACGTTGGGGTAGTAGCTGAGCAGGACCTGGGGACGCAGTAGGGACATGGCAGGGAGGGTGTGGGGATGTGGGGACCGGGCATGGGGACACAGAGGACAGGGATAGGGATGTGCCCCTCATGGGGCCATGAGGAACGGGCGTGGGGACACGGTTGGGAGAGTGTGGGGCCACAAAGGACGCGGGGACATGGTGGGAGATGGCAGAGCATGGGGACACAGAGGGGAGGACTTGGGGACACAGAGGACAGGCAGAGGGATGTGTCCAGGAGGACACGGGGAACGGGCTTGGGGACACGGCCAGGAGGGTTTAGGGACACGGAGGGCACAGGGACATGGTGGGACCTGTGTGGGGATGCGGCAGGGGGACACAGGCAGATGGAGGGATGGGCGCGGGGACACGGGGACATGGCAGGGAGGGCGCGGGGACGTGGGTGGCGACGAGGACACACTGGGACTGGCACGGGGAGGACAACAGCGGGGAGGCTGCAGGGACACCGGGAATGGGTTTGGGGACACGCTGGGGAGGAGGCAGAGGACACGGCGTCCCCTCGGGCTCACCTCCACGGCTTCGGTGAACTGCATCTGGTAGATGAGGAAGGTGACAAGGTCCCCGGTGGTCATCGTCCCCACGGCCACCAGCTGCGCCCCATAGCAGAGGAGCCCTAACTTCAGGGCCAGCGCTGAGAACTGGGGACACATCGGGGAGGTCACCTCTGGGGTGACCCTTCGCCGCGGCCACCCCTCCGCAGGGACACCGAGGTCCCAGCCTTGCTCTGTCACCTCCCCTGTGCCGTCACGTCGTCCCCCCCCCCCCGTGCCCCAGAAATGTCACACCCCCCACGTCACCGTGCCCCTGTGCCCCAGAGCCCCTGCGCTGTCATGCCCCCCGTGTCCTGATTTCCCCCTGTCATCGTGTCCCCCAACCACGTGCCACCGTGTCCCCGTGTCCCCCAGCCCCGTGTCACCAGGTCCCCGTGTCCCCTAGCCCCCATGCCACCATGTCCCCGTGTCCCCTAGCCCCCATGCCACCACATCCCTTCGCCACGTACCGCTGCATCCACGTCCCCCAGCCCTGTGCCACCATGTCCCCATGTCCCCCAGCCCTGTGCCACCATGTCCCCATGTCCCCCAGCCCTATGCCACCCTGTTCCTACGTCCCCTGTCCCCACGCACCCCCGTGTCCCCCATCCCCAGGCCACCGCA
This sequence comes from Vanellus vanellus, assembly GCF_965231255.1. Classification (NCBI taxonomy): domain Eukaryota; kingdom Metazoa; phylum Chordata; class Aves; order Charadriiformes; family Charadriidae; genus Vanellus; species Vanellus vanellus. The sequence goes on along the minus strand of NW_028128968.1, from coordinate 115,100 downwards.
TGCCCATGTCCTGTCACCCCCACGCGTTCACGTCTCCCAGCCCTATGCCACCCGCATCCCCATGTCCCCCAGCCCCGTGCCGCTGTGTCCCCATGTCCCCAGCCCCATGCCAGTGTGTCTCCATGTCCCCTGTACCCATGCCACCGCCTCCATGCCATGCTACCTCATCCCCATGCCACCACGCCCCCATGTCCCATCGCCCTCCTGCCATCACGTCCCCCATGTCCCCATACCACCACATCCCCACATCCCCTGTCCCCAGGCCACTGTGTCCCCCATGTCCCCATGTCACCCCCGCACCATCACGTCCCCCAGCCCCGCGCCGCCACATCTGATGTCCCCACCACATCCCCGTGTCCCATCACCCCCATGCCACCGTGTCCCCCAGCCCCATGCCATCACGTCCCCATGTTCCTTGTCCCCATGTCACTGTGGCCATGTCCCCTGTCCCCATGCCACCACATCCCCATGTACCCCAGCCCCACGCCACGCCTTCCCCATGTCCCCCAGTCCCGTGCCACCATGTTCTCGTGTCCTGTCCCCCCCATGCCATCACATCTCCTAGCCCCATGCCACCACATCCCTATGTCCCCTGTCCCCATGCCACTTCTACCCCCATGTCCTCACCCCCCCCCATGTTGTCCCCCATGCCACCACGTCCCCAAGTCCCTTGTCCCCATGCCACTGTGTCCACATGTCCCATCTCCGTGCCACCACATCCCCAGGTCCCCCAGCCTCATGCCACCGCACCACCGTGTCCCCAGGCCACTGCGTCCCCATGTCCCATCACCGCCACACCATCATGTCCCCAGCCCCGTGCCACTGCATCCAATGTCCCCTGTCCCCACGCCACTGCACCCCCCCATGTTCTGTCGTCCCCACACCACCACATCCCCTAGCCCTGTGCCACCGCACCCCCATGTCCCCTAGCCCCACGCCGCTGCTGCCTCTCCGTGTCCCCCAGCCCCGTGCCACCACATCCCCAAGTCCCTTGTCCCCGTGCCACCGCATCACCGTATCCCCTGTCCCCGTGCCACCCCATCCCCGCATCCCACCGCCCCCACGCCATCGTGTCCCCCGTCCCCATGCCACCTTATCCTTATGTCCCGTCGCCCCCCAACCCCATCCCGGCCCCCGGCCCCTGTGCCGCCCCATCCCCACGTCCCCTTGTCCCCATGCCACCGTGTCCCCTGTCCCCATACCCCGCTGGCCCAGAGGCCGGCGGCGTAGATGGCCGCATCCTTCCCCTCCAGCTGGTAGACGTGGTGCAGGCGCTGGCGGTACCGCTCGGCCGCCCCGACCTCGTGGGCGAAGCTGCGGATGGTGGCCATGGCCTGGAAGGTCTCCACCGCCACCTCGGTGGCACGTGCCAGCGCCTCCTGCACCTGCTTGGACAGCCCCTGGGGACAGCGGTGTCACCTCAGGGGGACGAGGACGGGGAGAGAGAGCGGGGAGGGGAGGGGAGGGGCAGCACAGGGAGGGGACAACGGGCACGTGGAGGGGACAGTTGGCATGGGAAGGGGACAGTGGGCTTAGGGAGGTGACAGTGGGCATAGGGAGGTGACAGAGGGTGCAGGAAGGGGACAGTGGGCACATGGAGGGGACAGTGGCATGTGGAGGGGACAGTGGGGATGGGGAGGGGACAGTGGGCATAGGGAGGTGACAGAGGGTGCAGGGAGGTGACAGTGGGCACATGGAGGGGACAGTGGGGATGGGGAGGGGACAGTGGGGATGGGGAGGGGACAGAGGGTGCAGGAAGGGGACAGTGGGCACATGGAGGGGACAGTGGAGATGGGGAGGGGACAGTGGGGATAGGGAGGGGACAGGGGGCATAGGGAGGTGACAGGGGGTGCAGGAAGGGGACAGTGGGCACATGAAAGGGACAGTGGGGACAGGAAGGGGACAGTGGGCGTGGAGGGGACATTTGGCATGGGAAAGGGACGGTGGGAATAAGGAGGGGACAGTGGCCATAGGGAGGTGACAGGGGGGTGCAGGAAGGGGACAGTGGGCAACTGGAGGGGACAGTGGCATGTGGAGGGGACAGTGGGGATGGGGAGAGGACAGTGGGGATGGGGAGGGGATAGGGGGTGCAGGAAGGGGACAGCGGGCATGGGAGGGGGACAGTGGGGATGGGAAGGGGACATTTGGCATGGGAAAGGGACGGTGGGAATAAGGAGGGGACAGTGGCCATAGGGAGGTGACAGGGGGTGCAGGAAGGGGACAGTGGGCACATGGAGGGGACATTGGGCATGGGAAGGGGACAGTGGGGATGGGAGGTGACAGAGGGTGCAGGAAGGGGACAGTGGGGACAGGGAGGGGACAGCGGGCACATGGAGGGGACAGTGGGGATGGGGAGGGGACAGAGGGTGCAGGAAGGGGACAATGGGGACAGGGAGGGGACAGCGGGCACATGGAGGGGACAGTGGGGATGGGGAGGGGACAGTTGGCATGGGAAGGGGACAGTGGGCATAGGGAGGGGACAGAGGGTGCAAGAAGGGGACAGTGGGGACGGGGAGGGGACAGTGGGCATGGGAAGGGGACAGAGGGCACAGGGAGGTGACAAGGGACCCGTCTCCCCCCCTCCCCTCCCCCTCAGTACCTGCTGGATCTTGCCGACAGCCCGGGGCAGCAGCAGGAGGACGGGCAGTGACAGGAGGGTGACAAAGGCCAGGCGAGGTGACAGCCACGCCATGGTGACCAGGAGACAGACGCCCCGCGCCAGGTACCACAGCAAGAGGCTGAGCGCCTCGGCCACCGCCGCGTGGGTGGCCTCCACGTCCCCCGTCACCCTTGCCGTCACCGCCCCCGTCCCCGTCACCTGCAGGGAGGTGACATCCCGTTGCAGGACGGCGGCGAAGACGCGACGTTGGAGGCGTCCCAACGCCCGGCTCAACGTCCCCGCGTAGGTGACATCGCAGACGCATTCGGCGATGGCGCTGCGGGGGGGGGGGGGGGGAGGGGAGGGTGGCTCAGCAGGGGGACAGGCGTGTCACCCCCCCCATCCTCTGGCCCGTGTGACATCGCCGGCGTCACCGTCCTACCTGCTGAGCCCCAGCAGCACCATGGGCCAGGCGGCCACCACCTCGGCCTCGTTGGCCACCCAGTCAGTGACGCGGCCCGTGAAGTAGGGGACGGCCACCTCTCCTGCCGGGGGGAGGGGGGGGGGACGGGGGGGGGGACAGGGACGGGGACACGGGGGACACACACACACACATGACACAGTCATGGCATCACGGTGATGGGGTCACCCCCTGCTCGGGGTCACCCCCCTCCGCCCCCCCCCATGGTGTGACCTCGAGGGGCTGATGATGCACCCACCCATCCCACTGGGTGCTGCCCCCCCCCCCCAAAAAACTGGGTGCTGCCTCCCCTACCCCCCAGCTCAGAACACCCCCCAATGGGTACTGCCCCCCCCCCCAAATTTGGGTGCTGCCCCCCCCCAGCTCAGAACACCCCCAATGGGTATTGCCCCCCCCCAAATTAGGGTGCTGCCCCCCCAAGCTCAGAACACCCCCATATGGGTGCTGCCCCCCCCCAAATTTGGGTGCTGCCCCCTCCAGCTCAGGACACACCAAATGGGTATTGCCCCCCCCCAAAGGTGGGTGCTGCCCCCCCCCAGCTCAGAACACCCCCAGTGGGTGCTGCCCCCCCCCCCAAATTTGGGTGCTGCCCCCCCAGCTCAGAACACCCCCAATGGGTACTGTCCCCCCCCCAAAGTTGGGTGCCCCCCCCCAAAGGTGGGTGCTGCCCCCCCCCAGCTCAGAACACCCCCAATGGGTGCTGCCCCCCCCAAATTTGGGTGCTGCCCCACCCCAGCTCAGAACACCCCCCAATGGGTGTCCCCCCCCCCAAATTTGGGTGCTGCCCCCTCCAGCTCAGGACACACCAAATGGGTATTGCCCCCCCCCAAATTTGGGTGCTGCCCCCCCAAGCTCAGAACACCCCCAATGGGTACTGCCCCCCTCCAAATTTGGGTGATGCCCCCCCCAAGCTCAGAACACCCCCAATGGGTGCTGCCCCCCCCCAAATTTGGGTGCTGCCCCCCCAGCTCAGAACACCCCCAATGGGTACTGCCCCCCCCCAAAGTTGGGTGCTGCCCCCCCAAGCTCAGAACACCCCCCAATGGGTGCTGCCCCCCCCCCAAAGTTGGGTGCTGCCCCCCCCAGCTCAGAACACTCCCCAATGGGTACTGTCCCCCCCCCAAAGTTGGGTGCCCCCCCCCAAAGGTGGGTGCTGCCCCCCCCAGCTCAGAACACCCCCAATGGGTACTGCCCCCCCCCAAAGTTGGGTGCTGCCCCCCCAAGCTCAGAACACCCCCCAATGGGTGATGCCCCCCCCCCAAAGTTGGGTGCTGCCCCACCCCAGCTCAGAACACCCCCAATGGGTACTGCCCCCCCCCAAAGTTGGGTGCTGCCCCCCCAAGCTCAGAACACCCCCCAATGGGTGATGCCCCCCCCCCAAAGTTGGGTGCTGCCCCACCCCAGCTCAGAACACCCCCAATGGGTACTGTCCCCCCCCCAAAGTTGGGTGCCCCCCCCCAAAGGTGGGTGCTGCCCCCCCCAGCTCAGAACACCCCCAATGGGTACTGCCCCCCCCCAAAGTTGGGTGCTGCCCCCCCAAGCTCAGAACACCCCCAATGGGTGATGCCCCCCCCCCAAAGTTGGGTGCTGCCCCACCCCAGCTCAGAACACCCCCCAATGGGTGTCCCCCCCCCCGAAATTTGGGTGCTGCCCCCCCAGCTCAGAACACCCCCCAATGGGTACTGCCCCCCCCAAATTTGGGTGCTGCCCCCCCCCCAGCTCAGAACACCCCCAATGGGTACTGTCCCCCCCCCAAAGTTGGGTGCCCCCCACCAACGGTGGGTGCTGCCCTCCCACAGCTCAGAACACCCCCAATGGGTGCTGCCCCCCCCCAAATTTGGGTGCTGCCCCCCCCAGCTCAGAACACCCCCAATGGGTACTGTCCCCCCCCCCAAAGTTGGGTGCTGCCCCCCCCAGCTCAGAGCATCCCCCTGCAATGGGTGCTGCCCGCCCCCAAATTTGGGTGCTGCCCCCCCCCAAGCTCAGAACACCGCCAGTGGGTGCTGCCCCCCCCAAATTTGGGTGCTGCCCCCCCCCAAGCTCAGAACACCCCCCAATGGGTGCTGCCCCCCCCCAATTTGGGTGCTGCCCCCCCAAGCTCAGACCACCCCCACTCCCCAATGGGTGCTGCCCCCCCCCAAGTCGGGTGCTGCCCCCCCCCCCCCCTCCCTCCCCCCCCGGTACCGAGGACCGAGGCCGCCATCAGCGCCGCCACCACCGCGCAGCGCCCGCGCTCGGGGCTCAGCAGGGACAGGAGGCGGCGGGGGGTGGCGACCCCCATCGTGGGTCCCGGTGCGGTCCCGGTGTGTCCCCGTCCGGTGCCGGTGTGACCCGCTGTGATTGATCCGGTCCCGGTGTGATGGATCCGGTCCCGGTGTGATTGATCCGGTCCCAGTGTGTGTGACCCGGTGTATTCCTGTCCGGTCCCGGTGTCACCGATCCGGTGCTCTGGTGTGTCCCCGTTCAATCCCGGTTTGACCCGGTGTGATTGATCCGGTCCCGGTGTGACCCGGTGTGATCGATCCGGTGCTCCGGTGTGTCCCCGTTCAATCCCGGTTTGACCCGGTGTGATTGATCTGATCCCGGTGTCACCCGGTGTGTCCCCGTCCGGTCCCGGTGTGATCGATCCGGTGCTCCGGTGTGTCCCCGTTTGGTCCCGGTGTGACCCGGTGTGATCGATCCGGTGCTCCGGTACGTCCCCGTTTGGTCCCGGTGTGACCCGGTGTGATCGATCCGGTGCTCCGGTACGTCCCCGTCCGGTCCCGGTGTGACCCGGTGTGGTTGATCTGATCCCGGTGTCACCCGGTGTGTCCCCGTCCGGTCCCGGTGTGATCGATCCGGTGCTCCGGTGTGTCCCCGTTTGGTCCCGGTGTGACCCGGTGTGATCGATCCGGTGCTCCGGTACGTCCCCGTCCGGTCCCGGTGTGACCCGGTGTGGTTGATCCGGTCCCGGTGTGATGGATCCGGTCCCGGTGTGACCCGGTGCGATCGATCCGGTGCTCCGGTGTGACCCGGTGCGATCGATCCGGTCCCGGTCCCGCTGTTCCCGCTGCGGTCCGATCCCGGTCCTACTGCCGGGACCCTTCTTCCCGGTCCGGGTCCCGCTCCCGGTCCCGGTCCCGGTCCCTCCCGGCGGCCCCACCGTTTCTCGGAAAGCGAAATTCTCCGCGGGGGCGGGACCGGCGGCGGCTGCGCATGGCTCAGCCCCGGGCACCGGGGGGGGGAGGGGCCACCGGGCATCGGGGGGGGAGGGGTGGAAAGTACCGGGTACCGGTTACCGGGCACCGGAGGGGGTACCGGACTCAGCCCGGGGGGGGTTACTGGGCACTGGGGGGGGTCACCGGGCATTGCCGGGGGGGGCACCGGGCACCGCCGGGGGAGGGGCACCGGGCATCACTGGGGGGGCACCGGGTACCGGTTACCGGGCACAGCCGGGGGGGGCGGTACTGGGCACTGGGGGGGGTCACCGGGCACTGGGGGGGGGGGCACCGGACCTCACTGCGGGGGGGGCACCGGGCGCCGTCGAGGGGTCCCCGGGGGTCCCCATCCCCCGTGTTCCTGTCCGGGGGGGGTCCCTGGAGGATGGGGGGAGAGGGAAAGGCGAGAGCCGGGCGGGCGGCGCTGATTGGCTGAGGCGTCGTCGTCATCAGTTGCCGGGCAGATGGAGCTGGAGCAGTTTGGAGCGGGGCGGGGCCGGGGGGCGGGGAGATGGGCGGAGGGGGCGGGGCCTCGAAAGCGAAACCGAAAGGCGGCGCGGCGGGACCGTGCTGGAAAGTACCGGGTGGGACTGGGGGGTGCTGGGAGGCTGTACTGGGAGCGCTGGTGTGTGCTCCAGGGTGCCGGGTGGGGTCGAGGGGAGCTGAGGGGGCCGGACTGGGAGCACTGGTGTTGACTGGTGAGCACGCCAGGGTGCTGGGCAGGGTCTTGGGGGTCCAGGCTGGGACTCGGGGGGGCTGGACTGGGAGCACTGGTGTTGACTGGTGAGTTCCCTAGGGGCCTGAGTGGGGTCGAGGGGAGCTGAGGGGGCTGGACTGGGAGCACTGGTGTTGACTGGTGAGCACGCCAGGGTGCTGGGCAGGGTCTTGGGGGTCCAGGCTGGGACTCGGGGGGGCTGGACTGGGAGCACTGGTGTTGACTGGTGAGCACGCCAGGGTGCTGGGCAGGGTCTTGGGGGTCCAGGCTGGGACTCGGGGGGGCTGGACTGGGAGCACTGGTGTTGACTGGTGAGTTCCCTAGGGGGCTGGGCGGGGTCGAGGGGAGCTGAGGGGGCTGGACTGGGAGCACTGGTGTTGACTGGTGAGCACGCCAGGGTGCTGGGCAGGGTCTTGGGGGTCCAGGCTGGGACTCGGGGGGGCTGGACTGGGAGCACTGGTGTTGACTGGTGAGTTCCCTAGGGGGCTGGGTGGGGTCGAGGGGAGCTGAGGGGGCTGGACTGGGAGCACTGGTGTTGACTGGTGAGCACGCCAGGGTGCTGGGCAGGGTCTTGGGGGTCCAGGCTGGGACTCGGGGGGGCTGGACTGGGAGCGCTGGTCTTTACTGGGTGAACCCCTGACTGCTGGGTGGGGTCGAGGGGAGCTGAGGGGGCTGGACTGGGAGCACTGGTGTTGACTGGTGAGTTCCCTAGGGGGCTGGGTGGGGTCGAGGGGAGCTGAGGGGGCTGGACTCGGGGGGGGGGGGAGGGCGCTAGACTGGGAGCACTGGTGTTGACTGGAGTTCCCTAGGCGGCCGAGCGCCATCCAGGGGAGCTGCACTGGGAGCACTGGTTCCTTACTGGTGAGCACCCCGGCCATGGCGCTGCTCCCCGCCGTCCGCCTGGCCTGCCTCCTCCTCCTGGTTGATGTGGCAGTGATGGCGGCACTGGCCCAGCCGGCCCTGGCACTGGCCTGGTTGGGCCCAGTAGCCATCTGGCTGGAAGCTGGCCTGCGGCTGCTGGCGTTCACGGTAGCCGGGCGGCTAGTGGCCCCAGGAGGTCCCTGGGGAGCCTCCGTCGTCCTCAGCCTCACCCCCGCCATCTTCCTCACCCTCCGGAGCCTCTTGGTGCCCTACAGCGCCGCCCCGGTGCTGTTGGCTACGGCTGCGCCCCATTGGTTGGCCCTGACCCACGGCGCCACCGCTGCGGCGCTGCTGGCGTGGGCTGCGCCGACCCCCGGTAAAGCCGTGGGCACCGAATCGCCGGTGGCCGTGGGGCGGCTGTTGGCGTTGGCGTGGGCCGAGTGGCCCGTCCTCAGCGGCGCCTTCCTCTTCCTGGCGTTGGCCGTACTGGGTGAGTGATGGGGGACGCGGCGGTGGGAGAAGGTCCCGGTGTTGCCGCCGCTGTCACCCTACGCTGACTCCTCCGCTCCACCGGTGTCTGTCCAGGTGAGACCGCGGGGCCGTATTGTACCGGTAAAGCCCTGGACGCCATCCGGCAAGGTGACGGACTCACCATCTTCACCGTTGGCCTGGTCCTCGCCGCCGATTTGGGCAGGTGAGGTGAGGGTCGTGGTGACCACCTTCTCCGTCCATCTGTCCCCCACGGCCGGGCTGACGGGGGGGGTCGCCGTGTCCATGTTCCCCATGTCCGTCCGTCCGTCCGCCCCACCAGCTCGTTCTTTGCCGGCTGCCGCGGTGGTCTCTTCGTCTTGGCGCAAGCCCGGCTCAAACTGAACACCCGTCACCAGCTCTTCTCCCGCCTGGTGCGCCAGGATTTGGCCTTCTTCCAGGGGACGCCGGCAGGTAGGGGGGGAGGTCCCCATCATCCCACCCCACCCCAGTACCTCCAACCCCACCGCTGACCCCTTGGTGTCTCCACAGCCGAGCTGTCCGCCCGGTTGGCCAACGACGTGCCCTTGCTGTGCCGGGCGGTGCCGAGCAGCATCAACATAGGGTTGCGGAGTTTGGCGACGGTGTTGGGATTGGGTGGCTTCATGGTGGGGTTGTCACCCCACCTGGCACTGCTGGCGCTGCTGGAGGTGCCCCTCACTGTCACCGCGCGCAAGGTCTACGATGCCCGGTACCAGGTGATGGTGGGGATGGGATAACGGGAACGGTGGGAAGATCAGGGAGATAGGATGGGATGGTGGGATGAAGACCAGGAAGATGGGATGGTGGGAATGGGGATGGGATGGGATGGGATGGGATGGGATGGGATGGGATGGGATGGGATGGGATGGGATGGTGGGATGAAGACCAGGAAGATGGGATGGTGGGAATGGGGAAAGGATGGGATGGGATGGGATGGGATGGGATGGGATGGGATGGGATGGGATGGGATGGGATGGGATGGTGGGATGAAGACCAGGAAGATGGGATGGTGGGAATGGGGAAAGGATGGGATGGGATGGGATGGGATGGGATGGGATGGGATGGGATGGGATGGGATGGTGGGATGAAGACCAGGAAGATGGGATGGTGGGAATGGGGAAAGGATGGGATGGGATGGTGGGATGAAGACCAGGAAGATGGGATGGTGGGAATGGGGAAAGGATGGGATGGGATGGTGGGATGAAGACCAGGAAGATGGGATGGTGGGAATGGGGAAAGGATGGGATGGGATGGTGGGATGAAGACCAGGAAGATGGGCTGGTGGGAATGGGGATGGGATAGGACAATGGAGATGAGACAGCCAATGGGAGCCAGGCAGATGGGATGGTGGGAATGGGGAAAGGACAGGATGGGATGGTGGGATGAAGACCAGGAAGATGGGATGGTGGGAATGGGGAAAGGATGGGATGGTGGGATGAAGACCAGGAAGATGGGATGGTGGGAATGGGGAAAGGATGGGATGGGATGGTGGGATGAAGACCAGGAAGATGGGATGGTGGGAATGGGGAAAGGATGGGATGGGATGGTGGGGTGAAGACCAGGAATATGGGATGGTGGGAATGGGGAAAGGATGGGATGGGATGGTGGGATGAAGACCAGGGAGATGGGCTGGTGGGAATGGGGAAAGGATGGGATGGGATGGGATGGGATGGGATGGGATGGGATGGGATGGGATGGGATGGTGGGATGAAGACCAGGAATATGGGATGGTGGGAATGGGGAAAGGATGGGATGGGATGGTGGGATGAAGACCAGGGAGATGGGCTGGTGGGAATGGGGATGGGATAGGACAATGGAGATGAGACAGCCAATGGGAGCCAGGCAGATGGGATGGTGGGAATGGGGAAAGGACAGGATGGGATAGTGGGATGAAGACCAGGAAGATGGGAGGGTGGGAATGGGGAAAGGAGGATGGGATGGTGGGATGAAGACCAGGAAGATGGGATGGTGGGAATGGGGTGGTGGGATGGGGACCAGGGAAATGGGATGGTGGGAATGGGGATGGGATAGGACAATGGAGATGAGACAGCCAATGGGGGCCAGGCAGATGGGATGGTGGGAATTGGAATGGAAGGGATTGGATGGTGGGAATGGGAGAGGTGGGGATGGGATGGGATAGTGGGATGGGGACAGGATGGAATGGTGAGGATGTGATGATGGGATGGATACCAGGGGGACGAGATGGTGGCAATGAGAATGGGGAGGATGGGATGGTGGGAATGGGATGGGGACAGGGTGGTGGGGTTAGGATAGGAAGAGACAGTGGGGCTGAGATGGGGATGGTGGGGATGGGATGGGACAGTGGGGGCGGGGTGGTACAGCGGGAATGGGATAGTGGGATGAGGATGGGGATGGGATGGGATAGTGGGGATGGGATGGGGGGATGGGGATTGGGGACTGGGGACTGCGATGGTGGGGATGGGGTGGTGGGACCAGGATGGTATGGGGACAGGATGGCAGGAGGGGGTCGGGACTGGACAGGATTGGATGGTGGGCATGGGATGATGGGATCAGGACAGGGAGGTGGGATGGGATGGCTGGATGGGGACCATGAGCACGGTGGGGATGGAATGGGGATGGTGAGGAGGGGATGGGGACCAGAGGAATGGGATGGTGGGAATGGGAATGGTGGTGACAGGATGGGACAGTGGGGATGGAATAACGAGAGTGATGAGGACAGGAGGATGGGATGGGATGGGATGGGATGGGATGGGATGGGAATGGGATGAGATGGTGGGGATGGCAAGATGGAGATGGAGGGACTGAAATGGGGACGGGGGGACTGGATGGGTCAGGGAGGACGGGATGGTGGGGACAGGATGGGGATGAGGGGGACTGGAATGGGGACAGGGAGGACAGGATGGGAACGGGGACTGGATGGTGGGATGGGGATGAGGGGGCGGGATGGAGACAGGATTGTACATTGGGTACAGGATGGGGGCAGCGGGGACTGGAGGGGGTGGTAGCGATGGGATGGTGGGATGGGGTGGAGACAGTGGGGTGGGGACAGTGGGGAGGGATCAGTGGGGACAGGATGGGGTCAGCAGGGATGGAAACAGTGGAGTGGGGACGGTGGGGGTGGGGGGACAGAGCTTTGGGGCTGGTGGGGACGGGACGGACAGGGCCAGGCCAGCGGGGATGTCCCATTGCCACCCCACGGGTGCTGAATCTGACTGCCCTTGCCCAGGTGCTGCAGCGAGCCATGCTGGACGCCACGGCCGCCACGGCGGCGGTGGTGCAGGAGGCCGTCTCCTCCATCGAGACGGTGCAAACCTTCGCCGGGGAGGAGGAGGAGAAGCGCCGCCACAGCCGGGCAGTAGCTGAGATGTTGGGGCTGAAGGACCGGATGGACGTGGAGCAGGCGCTCTTCACCCTCATCCAGCGGGTGAGGCGGGCACAGGAGGGAGCCCAGCATCCGGGCACCCCTCTTGTCCCCCCCCTTCCCCCAACCCACTGACCCCCGTCCCTGCAGGCACTGCAGTTGGCCGTGCAGGTGCTGGTGCTGTGCCGCGGGCACCAGCAGTTCCGCGAGGGGACCATCACCGCTGGCAGCCTTGTCACCTTCCTCCTCTACCAGGGTAAAATCGGCCGCCACGTGCAGGTGAGACCATGCGACGCGTGTGCCGTCCCCGTCCCCCCCCCCGCCACCGTGTCCGTCTGTCCTTGTCCCCGGTGCTATCCCCTCTGCCCCACGCAGGCGCTGGTGTTTGGCCACGGCGACTTGCTGAGCAAAGCGGCAGCCGGTCGCAAGATCTTGGAGTACCTGGACCGGCAACCCACCGGGGACACCGGGGGCACGCAGGCGCCTGCCGCGCTGCGGGGCCACGTCACCTTCCAACGCGTCTCCTTCGCTTACCCCACGCGCCCTGAGCACCTTGTCCTGCAGGTAGAGCCGTGGGTCTCCAGGGTCCCCAAGGAGGGGACAGGGGCGTCCCCTGAGTGCCCACCGCCGCCACCGCATTCTGCTCCTTCCCCCTTTCAGGATGTCTCCTTCGAGCTGCGCCCCGGCGAGGTGACGGCGTTGGCGGGACTCAACGGCAGCGGGAAAAGCACTTGCGCGGCACTGCTGGAACGATTCTACGAGCCCGAGGCCGGGGAGGTGCTGCTGGACGGGGTACCACTGCGGGACTACGAGCACCGCTACCTCCACCGCCAGGTGAGGGCAGCAGCGGGCAGGAGGGGGCGGCACAACTGCGCTGAGTAGTGCCCAGTCTCAGCCTGCGCCCGGGGGCAGGTGGCGTTGGTGGGGCAGGAGCCCGTGCTTTTCTCCGGCACCATCCGGGACAACATCGTCTTCGGGCTGGAGGGCTGCGGGGAGGAGGAGGTGAGGGCGGCCGCCGCCGCCGCCGGTGCCCTGGGCTTCATCTCGGCGCTGGACCAGGGTTTTGACACTGGTAAGCACTGGGAATGGGGCTGGCGGGGAGGGGACCCAGGAATTTGGGTGATGCTCAGCTCCCCGGCTTTTTGTTCCGCAGCCGTGGGGGAGAAAGGGGGGCAGCTCTCAGCAGGGGAGAAGCAACGCATCGCCGTTGCTCGAGCCTTGGTGCGGCGACCCACCGTCCTCATCCTGGACGAAGCCACCAGCGCCTTGGATAGCGAGGGCGAGGCAGCGGTGAGGGGTGGGAGGACGCCGGGGTTTGAGGGGGGTGGGGGGGTCCAAGCCCCACGGCAGGTTGTGATGGACTACCGGCATCTCCTGCAGCTGCAGCAGTGGGTGCGGAGCGGGGGGACCAAGACGGTGCTGCTCATCACCCACTGCCCGCGGATGCTGGAGGCGGCTGATCGCGTCGTGGTGCTGGAAGGCGGCACCGTGGTCGAGATGGGGACTCCTGCCCAGTTGCGGAACCGCTGTGGACCCTACAGTCGCCTGCTGCAGCGTTCCCCCGGCGCGGGACAAGCGGAGACCCCAGGGGTGGGCTGCGGGGAGCAGCGGGCGGCTTCTGCCCCGGTGGCTGCGCAGGAGGAGGGCACTGCTCCCGTCGGGAGAGAAATTTGTACAAAATAAAGTAGAATTGCTTTGGGAGAGGAGGTGGCGGCGTTGTGGGGGCTAGGGGGAACAGTCTGGCCTGGCTGCAGGGTTTTGGGCGTTGAAGCCACGCAGTCGCCCTCTGGTTGTCACCGTGGCCACGGGAAGCGCGTGGCGCCGTCCTCGGTGGGAGGGCGTTAATCCGCCGGCCTCCCCCTCGTGATATCGCAGCCACCGTCCTTTATACCCGAGAGGCTGTCAACGAACGACACGCAATGAACCCGTGAACCTGTGCGGTGGCGCCGGTGCCCAGGTCCACCCCGCCATCGCCAGCCCCCCCCCCCCCCCCCCGTAGGCGGTGGCTCTACCCCGACGTCACGCGGGCCCACCGAGCTGTGAATGCAGCTCAAGACGCTGTTCCCAGTCCAGGTCTACCTGAACCACTCCAATTTTAGCCGCCTGGTCTGCTTGCTGCTTGCGGTGATGTTCTCCAGGGGCACAGCTCTTGGACCTCTACGTGAGGGACCTCTACACCCAGGCAGGAAGGTCCCGCTGCCATAATGCAGCGGTCCAGAGGGGGTTACCTCTGCAGCCATCGTGGTAGCCACCCCCACAGGCCATTGACCACCCTCAACGAGTCGATACGGAGGCAAAGCACTGGCCACGTTTCTCAGGCCATGTTTCTTTAGGGCCAGCTGGGTGGCTTTGACTTCTGCAGCGTCCCTCGAAGGAAGAGAGATGGAGAGAGACCTTTTAGCACAGCCTGCGGTGACAGGACAGGGGCCGTGGTTGGAAACTGGAAGAGGAGAGGTCGAGATTGGACATCAGAAATGTTTTACAAAGGAGGGTGGTGAGAGGCTGGAGCAGGTTGCCTGGACAAGTCGTGGTTGCCCCATCATTGGGAGTGTTCAAGGTGAGATAGAAACATAGACCAGTTTGGGTTGGAAAGGACCTTAAAGACCATCTCGTTCCACCACCACCCCTCCACTTGCCCTGGGCTGGTACACCTTCCACTAAACCAGGTTGCTCGAAGCCCTGTCCAACCTGGCCTTGAACCACCTCCAGGGACGGAGCTTCCACAACTTCTCTGGGCAGTGTCTCACCAGCCTCCCAGTCAAGAATTTCTTCCTAATATCTGATCTAAACGTCCCCTCTTCCAGTTCAAAACCATTCCCCCTCATCCTGCGGTTCCCCTCCCTGACCAAGAGTCCCTCCCCAGCTTTCCTGGAGCCCCTTTAGGCACTGGAAGGGGCTCTAAGGTCTCCCCGGAGCCTTCTCTTCTCCAGGCTGAACACCCCCAGCTCAGTTTGGCCTCACAGCAGAGGTTCTCCAGCTCTCTGGTCATCTCCGTGGCCTCTTCTGGACCCGCTCCAACAGGTCCACGTCCTTCTGATGTTGAGCTCTCCAGAACTGGACGCAGTACTCCAGGTGGGGTCTCCCCAGAGCGCAGCAGAGGGGCACAATCCCCTCCCTCGCCCTGCTGGCCCCGCTGCTTGAGGGTGCAGCCCGGGATGCCGGTGGCTTGCTGGGCTTCCAGCGCACGTTGTCGGCTCATAGAATCATAGAATCAGTGAGGTTGGAAGGGACCTTTAAGACCATCAAGTCCAACCATTAACCTACCCTGATAAAAACACCACCACTCCTAAACCATGTCCCTAAGCACCTCATCTACCCTTTTCTTAAACACCTCCAGGGATGGTGAATCCACCACCTCTCTGGGCAGCTTATTCCAATGTTTAATAACCCTTTCAGTGAAAAAATGCTTCCTAACATCTAATCTAAACCTGCCCTGACATAACTTGAACCCATTTCCTCTTGTCCTATCACTTGTCGCCAGGGAGAAGAGGTCAGCTCCCATCTCTCTAAAACCTCCTTTCAGGTAGTTGTAGAGGGTGATAAGGTCTCCCCTCAGCCTCCTCTTCTCCAGGCTAAACAACCCCAGATCCCTCAGTCGTTCCTCATAAGGTTTGTCCTCCAGACCCTTCACCAGCTTTGTAGCCCTTCTCTGGACACGCTCCAACACCTCAATGTCCTTCTTGTAGTGAGGGGCCCAAAACTGAACACAGTACTCGAGGTGAGGCCTCACCAGTGCCGAGTACAGGGGGATGATTACTTCCCTAGTCCGGCTCACCACACTATTCCTGATGCAGGCCAGGATGGTGTTGGCCTTCTTGGCTGCCTGGGCACACTGCTGGCTCATGCTCAGCCGGTTGTCCACCAACACCCCCAGGTCCTTTTCTGCCAGGCAGCTTTCCAGCCACGCCGCCCCCAGTCTGTAGCGCTGCATGGGGTTGTTGTGACCCAAGTGCAGGACCCGACACTTGGCCTTGTTGAACCTCATACCATTGGCCTCAGCCCATCTGTCCAGCCTGTCCAGATCCCTCTGCAGAGCCAATCTACCCTCAAGCAGATCAACACGCCCCCCCAGTTTAGTGTCGTCTGCGAACTTACTGAGGGAGCACTCGATCCCCTCATCCAGATCGTTGATAAAGATATTAAAGAGAACGGGCCCCAGCACCGATCCCTGGGGGACACCACTCGTCACTGGACACCAACTGGATTTAACTCCATTTACCACCACTCTCTGGACACAGCCATCCAGCCAGTTTTTTACCCAACGAAGAGTATACCTGTCCAGGCCATGAGCAGCCAGTTTCTCCAGGAGAATGCTATGGGAAATGGTGTCAAAAGCCTTGCAAAAATCCAGGTAGACAACATCCACAGCTTTTCCCTTGTCCAGCAAGTGGGTCACCTTGTCATAGAAGGAGAGCTTCATGTTGAGCTTCTCATCCACCAACACCCCCAAGTCCCTCTCCTCGGGGCTGCTCTCCATCCAATCTCCACCCAGCCTGGATTTGCGCTTGGGATTGCCCCGACCCACCGGCAGAACCTTGTTGAACTTCACGAGGTTGGCACGGGCCCACCTCTCCAGCCTGCCCAGGTCCCTCTGGATGGCATCCCTCCCCTCCAGCGTGTCACCGCTCCACACAGCTCTGTGTCGTCAGCAAACTCACTGAGGGGGCACTCGATCCCACTGTCCGTCACCAACAAAGACGTTGAACAGCATTCTTTCCAGTACCGACCCCTGAGGAACACCACTCATAACTGGTCAGCGCTTGGACGTCGAGCCATTGACCACATCCCTTGGAGTGCGACCATCCAGCCAGTTCCTTATCCATTGGTCCATTGGTCCCTCTCTCTCCCCTGAGGGTTATGCACAGTATCGAGCCTGTGAGCACAGTATCTCAGCCAGTGAGAGGCTGGAGCAGGTTGCCTGGACAAGTTGTGGTTGCCCCATCATTGGGAGTGTTCAAGGTGAGATAGGATGAGAGGAATCTGGACTTTAGCTTGTCTAACCCGATCCCTGGCTGCTCGCACAATTTCCCTGTAACCCTCCCAGGCTACCCGCCCCTGTTCCACCCCTTGTAGGCCTCATTTTTTCTTTTGGTCATGTCCAGGAGCTCCATGTTCATCCAGGCAGGCCTCCTGGCTTTTCTGCCTGCTGCCTTCTTTGTAGGGATCCACCGCTCCTCAGCTTGGAGGAGGTGATCCTTGAATATCAACCAGCTTTCTTGGGCCCTTCTTCCCTCCAGCGCTTCAGCCCGTGGCACCACACCAAGCAGATTCTGCAAGAGGCCAAAGTCAGCTCTCCCAAAGCCCAGGGTGGTCAGCCTGCTGCGCACCCTCCTCGCTGCCTCGAGGATCTCGAACTCCACCGTTCCACGGTCACTGCAGCCCAGGCTAGCCTTGAGCCTGACACCGCCTACCAGCCCCTCCTGGTTGGTATGGACAAGGTCCAGCATAGCTCCTCTCCTCGGTGGCTCCTCTACCACTTGGAGAAGGAAGTTGTGGTCAATACAACCCAAGAACCTCCTGGATTGCCTATGCCCTGCTGCGTTTTCCTTCCAACAGATGTTGGGGTGGTTGAAGTTGCCCGTGAGGACCAGGGCCTGCGAAGGCGATGCCACCCTTATCTGTGTCTAGAGGGCCTCATCTGCTCAGTCTTCCTGGTCGGGTGGACTGTAGCAGACCCCCACTGTAGTGTCCCCTGCTCCCGATTTCCCTTTAATCCTGACCCATAGCCTCTCAGTTGGCTCTTCACCCACCCCTAGGCTGAGCTCCATGCATTCCTGTTGGTCGTTGACGTACAGGGCAACACCACCTCCTTGTTTCCCCGGCCTGTCTCTCCTGAAGAACCCTCCACGCCAACACTCCAGTCGCAGGAGCCATCCCACCACGTCTCCGTGATGCCAATGAGATGGTACCCTTGGAGGCATGCCCACATCTCCAGCTCCTCCTTTGTTCCCTACGCTCCGTGCGTTTGCACAGGGGCGCTTCAGCCGTGTCCTCGTTGAGGCTGACTTGGCCGGAGCGGCTCTAATTACTTTGCGCCGCTCTCCGGGCGGCATTCCTTTGCCGTGTGTTAACGGTGCCTCCCCATCGGCTCCTGTTGGTCCAGGAGCTCCTGGCTCGTCTACGTAAGTCTTTGAGCCTGCTGCAGCGTAGCCGGCACATTTTGGAGCGAATGGCTGCAGGCCCTCACCAGCACCCCGTTCTTCTTTCCTTGGTACAACACCCCTTTGTCGGAGTGGGATTGTGTCCCGGAGTAACGACGTAGCCTCAATGTGAGTACGGTCGTTCTCCTTTATTAGGTGTTTTAGCAGAGTATACATAAGCTTGCTAGTAGCAGAGTATATAAAGGTTTACAAAAATAGCGCACACAAACAATCTGGTGAATATATATATGTTTACAGAAAAATATATATATATGTTTACAGAAATAGCACACATAAACAGCGTGGCGATTGATTTAACCCTCTTGCTTACACGTAACGCCCCCCCGCCAACCTGATCAGCGATGCGCTATGCCCACGGACACAGCACACGCTGATTGTTTTCCCTTCTGCAGTTTCGCTCCCAGGCCAAGTTTTCTTCCCACGTTGTCCAGAAAAGACTTCACGGACAGCACGCGTAGGCCTCTCCGCCTGGCTAAAACCCCGGGTTGCTCATTGGAATCACATCATGACCTCTCGCCCTCAGGAATTCCTCCACACCCCTTGGTTGGTCACGGGCAAACCCGATAATACCCCTTTCCCCCGTCGAGCCTAGTTTAAAGACCTCTTAATGAGCCCTGCTAATTTTTGGGGCAAAAACCCTTCTCCCCCTTTGAGTGAGCCAACCCCCGCCTGCTGCCAGCAGGCCCGGTGCCGCTTAGGCCATTCCATTGTCGAAAAACCCCAAATCGTGGCGGTGACAGCAGCCACGGAGCCGCGTATTAACAGGCTGAGCTCGTCTCTGCGTCTTTCGATGTCGTTGCCCTCAACGGGAAGCAGGAACGAAAAAATAACCTGTGCTCCACCTCCCCTCAGTGACTACCCCAAGGCCCTGATGTCTCTTTTAATCATTTTTGCGCTCTGATCTGCACATTTGTCGCTTTCCCCCCCAACAGGAGCAGCGGGTGGTAGTCCGAGGGCCGCACCAGGCCAGGGAGTCTCTTTGTGACGTCCCTGACCCGTGCCCCGGGGAGGCACAGACTTCCCCGAGAGTGGGGTCTGCCCTTCGGATCGCACCCTCTGTCCCCCTCAGCCCTGAGCGGCCCACAGCTCCTTTTCTTCCTCGTAGAGGCGGCCATAACACGGGCAGTAGGCCTTTCTGCTCCTGGCGGCTCCTGTGACGTGTTAGGACTGTCAGTCTTGTTGTCCTTAGGCTGTTCCACCACTCTCAGGGCCTCATACTTTCGTTGTAGAGTGGTAGAAGGGGAGGCGGGCAAGGAGGGGCTTCGCTTGCCGGCCCTGGCACAGGCTTGCCTCCATTCACCGCTTGCTGGTAGGCCGCTGCCTTCCGTGCCTTCAACCCTGCAGGGCGAGGAGAGGAGATGGCTCTGATCTCGTTTTATTTCTGGGGACTGGCCCGGTCTCTCTTTCAAGGACCTCAAGGCCTGCGACCACCAGTCTATTTCCTTCTCACTCTCCCCGATACACCTCAGTCGCTCAACTTCCTCCCTGTGCTCAACCGGCTCCGCTACGGATGTGCCTGCACCGGAGCTGTTCGTTTCGGCGAGAAGAGAGCAACTCTCACTCAGTCACGGTGCCCGTTTGCGTGACCTCAAACCACAAGATGTTTGTCTCGGTGCCCGTCTGCACGGCCTCAGGGCAGGAGACCTTCTTCTAAGTGCCCGTTTATGTAGCCTCCTATCAGGAGACCTTCCTCTCAGGGTTTGTGTGGCCTCAGAGCGAGAGACCTTCTTCTCAGTGCCCATTCGCAGCCCCGTAGATCAGGAGAGCTTCTTCTCAGCTCCTGTCTACGTGGCGTCAGAGCTCACCACCTCCACCACAGGGACAAGGCCGCCCGGCCGTGTCCCGAAGAAAAGCCGGCCAGTCGCCCTCAACCCCCTCTTCTCCCTTTTCCTCATCGAGCGCAACGCGGAGTATCTCCCGCTAGTTTGGGTCATCTGCCTGGTGGTGTCCCATCTCAACACCTTGCACAACCCCCATCTGGTCACCGGAGGGGGGGGGGCCCAGTGAGAAACAAGAGAAGAGCTCGAGCTGCGCCAACGCGGTTCGAGTCCATTGCTGTGGCACCAACGCTAACCACCGCACCCCGCTGGGCTGCTAGCGAGAAAATCAACCCTACCCCAGCCAAAACCAGTCCAGCCCTGGACCCGAGAGCAGCCCGGGCACCAGGAGAGGAGGCACAGCCCACGGGAGGGTGGGGGCCAGCATTTATTGTGGGCGCCAGGAAACGTGCACAGAGAGGAGAAATCACTTACAAGATCAAAATTAAAACATCACCGATAATTGCACTACGCTAAATTTAAAAGAATCAGAAAATAGGAAGTGGCAGGAAGATTCCGGTGCGGTGGGCAGGGGCAGCGGGACGAGCTCCCTCTGCAGGCAGCTGCCAGCATCCCCCAGCGCCTCTCTGCCCCAGACGCTGAGAGGACGGGGGGTCACATCCACCCATGCGCCGGCCCCTCGTCGAGCGGTCAGGCGGTGATCCCTGCAGGGACGGGAGGAAGAGACAGTGTCACCCAGGGCCACCTCCCTGTCCCCAACCCTCAGCTCTGTGGGGTCTCGGTGCCCCCCTCCCGCAGCCCGGTGTTGTCCCGGCTGTGGGTCCCACTGGGGAGCACGAAGCGCTGCGGCTGCTCCATCCATCCCCACGCCATACCTGCGGTTGAGCTGCCAGAACCCCCGTCCGTGCCTGCGAGAGAGAAACAGCCGTGAGCTGCCAGCCCTGCGCTCGCTACGGGCACGGGGCACGTGCCAGGAGCCGGACCGGGAGCCACGGCCGCACTGCGGCCACCGGGAGAGGAGGACAGCGCCACGAGCACCGGAGGGGAGACACGACCTCTTCCACGCGTCCCCGCTACGGGGCTGTAAAGAGGGGCACAACAGGGAGGACGGGGGACGGGGAAGTGCCAGCAGCGGCCACAAACTGGAGCCACGAGACCGCCCCGGCACTGGGCAGGGCTGGAGCCAGACCTGCCCCCGGTACTCACTGGACGCTATGTCGTAGCCCTTCTTCTTCTTCTCTGCAGAGAGAAAGAGGCATCAGCACCCACCGCGCTTCACCGACAGCCTCGGGGGCTCCCCAGAGCACAGCGGCTCGTGCCCACAGCCCCTCCCGGCCCCCCAGGCCCTGCCTTGCCCTGCACCCCTCTGCCTCACCGGCCCCAGTGCTTTACCCGAATTGCGCTTCCATAGGGCGAATCCGGCCACGACGGTGATGGCAACCAGGACGGCAACGGCCACCCCCAGCACGATGACCAACAGGTTGGACTCCCTCTCTGGAGGAGAGCGATGCCATGAGAAGGAGAACCACCCCAGCCCACCGCTCCGCGTGCCCAAGGCCACCGGGCTCACCCCACGCGTAGAGGCCGGGCTCAGGCAGGCTGGCGTGCTCCACGCGGCACCGGTACTTGTCCTTCTCCTCCGGGAGGACCTCGATGGAGGCCCAGGTGTAGTAGGTGCCGTCGCTGTTGGGCGCGATGCTGCCCCACTCCGTCTCCTGGTCCCTGACCTCGCCGTCCTTCAGCCAGCTGACGGTGATGGGCCGCGGGTAGAAGCCGTAAGCGCGGCAGCGCAAGGTCAGGATCCCGTGGGCCTCCTTCCCCGACACTCGGACCGTGGGGGGCTCTGGGGAGGGGGTGACGGTGAGGGCCGGCACGCGCACCCGTGCTGGCCGGTCCCCGGGGTCCCGTCTCGCCCTCACCTTTCCTCTCCAGCACAGCCCGCCCGTAGCTCACGTATCTCCTCAGCCACTCGATGCAGGTGTTCTTCAGGTACTGCTTCTTCTGCTCGGCTTCAGTCTCGTCCTCCTCCCACTTCCTCTTGGTGATTTCTGCCGCCGCGTCCGCCGCAATGAACGTCATCGTGTCCATGTCGAAGGCGATGAAGTCACTCCCGTCGTAGGCGTTCTGATAATACCCCCTGGTGCTACCGTCCTCCAGGAGGTCACAGCCGTACATGCGCTGCAGCGTGTGAGCCCCTGAAACACGACCGGGGAGATGGGGCTGAGGGGCTGCTGCAGCCCTGGGCCGTCAGTGGGGCATGGACCCCCCGGAAGCACCCCCACCCCAGCCCTGCGTGAGCCATGGGGGCATCGGGCACCGGCACGAGGGCTGTCCCCTGTCCTGCCCGGGGCCCACAGCACTCGGGGTGTCACGTAGAGACGTGATGCACACCCCCTGCGCCCACGGTGTGTCTGAGCTGGCACCCAGCCCCACGGCACCCTGGGACAGTGAGGGGCTGCGATGTGTCCCAAACACTGTAGGGTAGACGAGGAGATGGGATGTGGTTGGGGGAGTCCCTCTGGATAGGGATGGGGGCCCTGAGCACCATGGGGAGGCCAAGGGGATGGGAGCTCCTCTGGTTCTGGGGGTCTCGGCTGCCGTGGGGATGGCGAGGGGATGGGATGTGGTGTCCGGGAGCCTCCTGGGATGGGGTTCTGGGCTCTGGTGGGGATGTGGCTGGGCTGGGGTGGCCAGAAGCTCCCCCTGGATCTGGGACAGGGGATCCCAAGCGCTGTAGGGGTGGGAGAGGGCAGCCGTGACCCCCTCACATTGGGGGACGGGGTGGCTGGGCACCCTGTGACAGTGACACCAGGCAGGGAAGGGCCGGCACAAGTCGGGGCAGCAGCGTGGGGCAGGACAGGATCTTGGGTTTGGGAAGTCTCCTGTCCCACAGAGTCCTGTCTCAGCCCCACGGAGCCCCAGCTCAGCCCACACTCACTCCCGCTCTGGTTGTAGCGGCTCCGCAGTGTGTCCAGGTTCACACGGTCAACCTGCTGCCAGCCCTGTGCGCGCTGGCTCTCGGTGTCCCAGTACTGCTGGTCCAGGTTGGCCGCCATCCAGTCTGCCCGGGGCACTGTCCTCCCCGTCTCGCTGTCGTAGCGTGTGATGAGGTTCCCATCCACGTACCCCGCTTCCACGAACTGGGGCACCCCCGGGCTCGGGTCCCACACCACGACGTAGAAGTAGCGCAGAGAGTGGGGTCCTGCGGGGCCACGGGGGGTGGTGAGAGGTGGGGGACCACAGGGCTTTGGGGGGCACAGGGGTGCGGGTTGCCCGGTGCAGGGGTGAGCAGCGGGGCTGGGTGGGGGTCCCAGGGGAGCAGATAGGGGTGGGGTGGGGTGGGGGGGGGCTTCAGGGGGGATGTGACTGATGGGGGGATGTGGGGGAGCGAGGTGTGTCCGGGAGGGGGGTCCTGGTTCCTGGGAAGGGGAGCCCGGGGGGGTCCCCGGTGTTAAGGGGAGGGGGCCCTGGGGGGGTGGGGGGACCCGGGAAGGGGGGGGGCAGGGGGGTCCCGGGAAGGGGGGGGTCAGGGGGGTGCCGGTCTCAAGGAAAGTGGATCCAGGGGAGGGTCCAGGGGAGCGGGAAGGGGGTCCAGGGTTGGGGAGAGGGTCCCGATGCCCGGGAGAGGGGGGGGTGGAGCATCCCGCGGGGTCCCGGGATGGGCTGTGGGGAAGGAGGGGGTCTGAGGGGGGGTGGAAGGGTCGGAAAGGGAGGGCCGGGGGAGTCCCAGTGCCCGGGGGGGGGGGGATCCCAGTGCCCAGGGAATGGGTATCCGGGGGGGGGTCCCTGTGGCCAAGGATGGAGGGGGGGTGAAGTGGGGCGAGGTGGGAGGGGGGTCGCACTGTCCAGAAAAGGGGGTGTAGGGGGGTTCCGTGGACAAAGGATGAGGGGGGGGGAAGGGGAGGGGGGGGGGATTGCGGTGGCGAGAAAAGGGGTCCGGGGGGGTCCCGGTGCCCGGGGATGGAGGGGTGTCAAGGGGGGGTCCCGGTGCCCTGAAAAAGGGGTCCGGGGGGGGTCCCGGTGCCCGGGGATGGAGGGGTGTCAAGGGGGGTCCCGGTGCCCGGGGATGGTGCCCGGAAAAGGGGGTCCGGGGGGGTCCCGGTGCCCCGGGGGGGGGTCTCCCGGGTCCCCGCCCGCGCTCACCGCCCGCCGCCCCGTCGAGGACCGCCAACAGCAGCAGCAGCCCCACACCGACCGCCCGTCCCGGCCCCATCGCGCCGCTCCGCTCCGAACCCGCGACCGAACGGCCCCGCACAGACCCTGCCCCGCCCCGCCCCCAAGCCCCGTCCCGCCCCGCCATTGGCTCCTCCACCCACCGCCCGCCAATGGCGGCACGAGGCGCGTCAGACGTCAGCGGGCGCCGGGCAGATCGCGGCTCCGCAGGTTGGGAGAAGCGAAAGCGAAAGCGAAAGCGGCGGAGGCAGCGCGGGGGGGGGGCGGGGCGGGGCGGGGACAGGGGAACCCCGTACTGGTCATCCCGCTCCTGCCGTCCCTCCTTCCCAGTATCCCCGTACTGGTCATCCCGCTCCTGCCGTCCCTCCTTCCCAGTGTCCCCCGTACTGGTCATCCCGCTCCTGCCGTCCCTCCTTCCCAGTATCCCCGTACTGGTCATCCCGCTCCTGCTGTCCCTCCTTCCCAGTGTCCCCGTACTGGTCATCCCGCTCGTGCTGTCCCTCCTTCCCAGTGTCCCCCGTACTGGTCATCCTGCTCCTGCCGTCCCTCCTTCCCAGTGTCCCCGTACTGGTCATCCCGCTCCTGCTGTCCCTCCTTCCCAGTGTCCCCCTACTGGTCATCGCCCTCCTGCTGTCCCTCCTTCCCAGTGGTCATCCAGTGGGTTACCCATTATTTTTGTTGGTCATGGTGGTGCCATGGGTTAGAGGAAGGAGACCAGGGGTGGGAGTGGTGGGACACGGGGTCCCACCGTGTCCCCATCCATCCCCACCGTGTCCCCAACGCATCCCTGACCGTGTCTACAACCGTCCCTGATTTATCCCCGGCGATGTCACCAGCTGTCCCTGCCACGTCACTGCCATGTCCCCACCGTGTCCCCAGCTGTCCCCACCGTGTCCCCAGCCACCCCTGCCTTGTCCTCCCTGCATCCCTGCCACGTCCCCTGCAGTGTCCCAGCCACCCCCGCCACGTCCCTGCCATGTCCCCTGCCCTGTCCCCGCTGTGTCCCCACCCATCCCTGCCACATCCCTGCCATGTCCCCACCGTGTCCCCCGCCGCGTCCCAGGCATGACCCCACCATCTCACCTGCCACATCCCTGCCACGTCCCCATGTGTCCCCAGCCATCCCCGCCCCGTCCCTGCCACATCCCCATGTCCCCGCCGTGTCCCCAGCCACACTCCCACCACGTCCCTCCCACATCTCCTGCCATGTCCCCACCATGTCCCTGCCACATCCGTGTCATGTCCTGCCATGTCCCCTGCCACATCCCCACCGTGTCCCCTGCCGCATCCGTGTCATGTTCTTGCCATGTCCCCTGCCACATCCCTGCCATGTCCCCACCGTGTCCCCTGCCACATTCCCACCATGTCCCCTGCCACGTCCCCACAGCGTCCCATGTCACATCCCTGCAGTGTCCCCACCACATCTCCTGCCACGTCCCCGCCATGTCCCCACCACATCCCCATATTGTCCCCACCGTGTCCCCTGCCACATCTGTGTCATGTTCTTGCCATGTCCCCGCCATGTCCCCACCACATCCTCACAGTGTCCCCACCACGTCCCCTGCCACATCCCCATGTCCCCACCACATCTCCTGCCACATCCCCATCATGTCCCCACCATGTCCCCTGCCACATCCCCACAGTGTCCCCACATCTCCTGCCACATCCCCACCATGTCCCCACCACATCCCCGCAGTGTCCCCACCACGTCCCCTGCCACATCCATGTCATGTTCTTGCCATGTCCCCACCACATCCCCACACTGTCCCCACCACATCCCTGCCATGTCCCCACCGTGTCCCCTGCCACGTCCCCACAGCATCCCATGTCACATCCCTGCAGTGTCCCCACCACATCCCTGCCACATCCCCACCATGTCCCCACCATGTCCCTGCCACATCCCCGCAGTGTCCCCACCACGTCCCCTGCCACAGCCCTGCCACATCCCCACCGTGTCCCCTGCCACATCCGTGTCATGTTCTTGCCATGTCCCCTGCCACATCCCTGCCATGTCCCCACCGTGTCCCCTGCCACATTCCCACCATGTCCCCTGCCACGTCCCCATAGCGTCCCATGTCACATCCCTGCAGTGTCCCCACCACATCTCCTGCCACGTCCCTGCCATGTCCCCACCACATCCCCGCAGTGTCCCCACCACATCTCCTGCCACATCCCCATCATGTCCCCGCCATGTCCCCTGCCACATCCATGTCATGTCCCTGCCATGTCCCCACTGTGTCCCCTGCCACATTCCCACCATGTCCCCTGCCATGTCCCCACAGCGTCCCATGTCACATTCCCGCAGTGTCCCCACCACATCTCCTGCCACGTCCCCGCCATGTCCCCACCACATCCCCATATTGTCCCCACCACGACCCCTGCCACATCCCCACCGTGTCCCCTGCCACATCCCTGTCATGTTCTTGCCGTGTCCCCTGCCACATCTCCATCATGTCCCCACCATGTCCCCTGTCACATCCCCGCAGTGTCCCCACCACATCTCCTGCCATGTCCCCACCATGTCCCCTGCCACATCCCTGTCATGTCCCCACCGTGTCCCCTGCCACATCCCCACCATGTCCCCACCATGTCCCCTGACATGTCCCGGCAGTGTCCCCACCACATCTCCTGCCATGTCCCCACCATGTCCCCTGCCACATCCCCACCACGTCCCCGCAGCGTCCCCTGTCACATCCCCGCAGTGTCCCTGCGGCGTCCCCAGCCATGTCCCCCCCACGCCCCCTGCCCCGTCCCCAGCCATCCCTGCCATGTCCCCAAAGTGTCCCCAGCCGTCCCCTCTGTCCTCGGTGAGCCCACCGGCGCCCTGGACGCCGAGAGCCAGCTGCGGGTGGGAGGTGACACCTGTGTCCCCTCGGTCCCCCTGTCCAGCGGCACCCTGGTCCCTGGGGGTCCCCTGGGTCCCCTTGGCCCCCAGTCCTGCTGTCCCCCGGTCCCCATCTTCCCCGGGTCCCCGGCGCCCGGGTCCCCGCCAGCCCCACTTCTAATGTCCCCTTGGTCCCTGGTCACCATGTCCCGTGGTCACAGTGTCCCCTGGTGCTGGGGGTGTCCCCCCGCATCGCCTCCCCTTGTGTCCCCTGGGCCTACGGTCCCCATGTCCCCATGATCCTCTCTCCTGATGTCACCTGGGTCTCCATGTCCCCTTGGTCCCCAGTTCCAGCGTCCCCTGGGGCTGGTTGGTCCCAAATCTTGCTGTCCCCTCCTGGGTCCCCCTCCCAGCACTCCCCTGGTCCTCGGGGGGGGGGGGGGTGGGGCCACCGTGGTCCCCTCTTCCAGTGTCCCCCGAGTCCCCGGTCCCCACGCTCCCTGGGTCACCAGTCCCGGTGTCCCCTTGGTCCCCACTCCTCGTGTCTCCTCGGTTCTTGGTCCTCACGTCCCCCAGATCCCCTCTCCCCGTGTCCCCTGGGACCCCTCTCCCCGTGTCCCCTTGGTCCCAGTGTCCCCTTGGTCCCAGTGTCCCCTTGGTCCTCGGGCCCTGTGTCCCCTGTGTCCCTGCCCCCCGCGTCCCCTGGATCCCCACTCTCCATGTCCCCTCGGTCCCCGCGTCCCCTGTGTCCCCACACAGGTGGGTGGCACCTGGGACAGCAGGGGGTGGGGACACGGGGAAGGAGGGTGGGGGACAGCAGGAGTGGGGATGGGGACACCAGATGCCAGGATGGGGACACCGAGGGAGGGGGTCACTGAGAACACGGATGGGGACATCAGGGACAGGGATGGGGACACTGAGAACATGGATGGGGACACTAAGAGAGAGGATGGGGACACCAGAAGAACGGATGGGGACACCACACACCAGGGTGGGGACACTGGGGACAGGGATGGGGACACCGGGGAGAGGGATGGGGACACTGGGGACAGGGATGGGGACAGTAAGACATGGCATGGGGACACCAGGGACAGGGAGGGGGACACCGGGGACAGGGATGGGGACACCGGGGAGAGGGATGGGGACACTGGGGACAGGGATGGGGACAGTAAGACATGGCATGGGGACACCAGGGACAGGGAGGGGGACACTGGTGACGGGGATGGGGCCAACAAGAATGGGCTGGTGACGCTGAGAACATGGCTGGGGACACCAGGAGTGGGGATGGGGACACCAGAAGTGAGGATGGGGACATCAGGGACAGGGATGGGGACACTGAGAACATGGATGGGGACAACAGGAGTGGGGATGGGGACACCAGGAGTGGGGATGGGGACACCAGAAGAACGGATGGGGACACCACATACCAGGGTGGGGACACCGGGGACAGGGATGGGGACAGTAAGACATGGCACGGGGACACGGGGGACAGGGATGGGGACACCGGGGACAGGGATGGGGACACTGGGGACAGGGATGGGGACAGTAAGACATGGCATGGGGACACGGGGGACAGGGATGGGGACACCGGGGACAGGGATGGGGACAGTAAGACATGGCATGGGGACACCAGGGACAGGGAGGGGGACACTGAGAACATGGATGGGGACACTAAGAGAGAGGATGGGGACACCAGAAGTGAGGATGGGGACACTGAGGGATGGGATGGGGACATCAGGGACAGGGATGGGGACACTGAGAACATGGATGGGGACACTAAGAGAGAGGATGGGGACACCAGAAGAACGGATGGGGACACCAGAAACCAGGATGGGGACACTGGGGACAGGGATGGGGACACCGGGGAGAGGGATGGGGACACTGGGGAGAGGGATGGGGACAGTAAGACATGGCATGGGGACACCAGGGACAGGGAGGGGGACACTGGGGACAGGGATGGGGACAGTAAGAGGTGGCAAGGGGGACATCGGGAGTCAGGGTGGGGACACCGGGGACAGGGATGGGGACAGTAAGACATGGCATGGGGACACCGGGGACAGGGATGGGGACAGTGGTGACGGGGATGGGGACACCGGGGAGAGGGATGGGGACAGTGGGGACAGGGATGGGGACACCGGGGACAGAGATGGGGACAGTGGGGACAGGGGGCGCTGTGACAGGGGACGGTGGCAGCTGATGAGACTGTGTCATGGTGACCGCGGGGGCCACCAGGTGCCACCAGGGCCACCCTGGGGTGGGGTCCCGTGTCCCTCCCCCCTCCCTCCCCCCCGTGACGTCACGCCGCGAACATCCCTCGGGGGGGGGGGGGGGGGGCGCAGCCGTGGGGCAGCGCCCGGCCCGGCTCCCCCCACGCAGCCTCTGCCCCACACATTTCCCAGCCCCACACAAGCCCCACGGCAAACACCCCCCCCCACCCCCCCCAGCCCCACGGCTGCCCCATCTCCCCCCCCCCCAACATGTGTCGCGTGGACCCTCCCTGCCCCACACAAAACGGTGATCCCCCCCGCCCCACTCGTGCCCCCCATCTCTGCTCCTGCCCCCCCCCGCCCCACACATGCCCCACTCGTGCCCCCATCTCCTCTCGTGCCCCCCCAGCCCCACTCGTGCCCCCCCGCCCCACATATGCCCCACTCGTGTCCCCATCTCCACTCGTCCCCCGGAGCCCCACGTGTGCCCCACAGCCCCACACACGTCCCACTCGTGCCCCCCCCGCCCCACTCGTGCCCACCCGCCCCATATATGCCCCACTCGTCCCCCCCAGCCCCACTCGTGCCTCCCCTACTGATCCCCCCCAGCCCCACTCGTGCCCCCCATCTCCACTTGTGCCCCCCAACCCCACACATAGCCCCCAGCCCCACACGTGCCCCACTCGTGCCCCCCCCCACATGACCCACACGTGCCCCATCTCCATTTGTCCTCCCGAACCCCACACATGCCCCACTCGTGCCCCTCCGCCCCACTCGTCCCCATCAGCCCCACTCGTGCCCCCCCGCCCCACTCGTGCCCCCCATCTCCACTCGTGCCTCCCCACCCCACACATGCCCCACTTGTCCCCCCCAGCCCCACTCGTGCCCCCCATCTCCACTTGTGCCCCCCAACCCCACACATAGCCCCCAGCGCCACACGTGCCCCACTCGTGCCCCCCATCTCCACTCGTGCCCCCCCGCCCCACACATGCCCCACTCGTGCCCCCCCGCCCCACTCGTGCCCCACTGATCCCCCCCCAGCCCCACCCGTGCCCCTCCCCCACTGGTGCCCCACTCCTGCCCCCCCCCCGCCCCACACATGCCCCACACGTGCCCTCATCTCCACTCGTGTCCCTCCACCCCCCCCCCCGCCCCACACACGCCCCACTCGTGCCGCGGCCCCGCCCATCCCGGGGGGGATGAGCGCACCCCCCCTCCCCCCCCCCCCGGCCTCGTGCCGAACCCACGTGCCCCCCCCCGCCCCCCCCCGCGTCACCCCTCCCCCACCCCACAGGGGACGAGCCCCCCCCTCCCCCCCCCCAGTGCCCAACAACAACAACGGGGGGGGGAGGGGGGGGAGGGGGAGGGGCGGGGGGGGCCCCGCACAGAATGAGTCACCGCCCAGTGCGGCCCCACCCGCGCCCCCGCCCACGGTCCTGCTCTTACTGGGAGCACTGGGAGCCCCAGGGAAGGCTGTGCTGGGGTTACTGGGAGCACTGGGTGCCCCAGGGAAGGCTGTGCTGGGGTTACTGGTGGTACTGGGAGCCCCAGGGAACGCTGTGCTGGGGTTACTGGGAGCACTGGGAGGCCAGGGGAGGCTGTGCTGGTGTTACTGGGAGCCGCAGGGAAGGCTGCGCTGGGGTTACTGGTGTTACTGGGAGCCGCAGGGAAGGCTGTGCTGGGGTTACTGGGAGCGCTGGGAGCCCCAGGGAACGTTGTGCTGGGGTTACTGGGAGCCGTAGGAAAGGATGCACTGGGGTTACTGGTGTCACTGGGAGCCCCAGGGAAGGCTGCGCTGGGGTTACTGGGAGCACTGTGAGCCCCAGGGAAGGCTGCGCTGGGGTTACTGGGAGCACTGGGAGCCCCAGGGAAGGCTGCGCTGGGGTTACTGGTGGTACTGGGAAACCCGGGGAAGGCTGTGCTATGGTTACTGGTGTTACTGGGAGCCCCAGGGAAGGCTGTGCTGGGGTTACTGGTGTTACTGGGAGCCCCAGGGAAGGCTGCGCTGGGGTTACTGGGAGCACTGGGAGGCCAGGGAAGGCTGCGCTGGGGTTACTGGGAGCACTGGGAGCCCCAGGGAAGGCTGCGCTGGGGTTACTGGTGTTACTGGGAGCCCCAGGGAAAGCTGCGCTGGGGTTACTGGGAGCACTGGGAGCCGCAGGGAAGGCTGCGCTGGGGTTACTGGTGTTACTGGGAGCTGCAGGGAAGGCTGCGCTGGGGTTACTGGGAGCACTGGGAGCACCAGGGAAGGCTGCGCTGGGGTTACTGGGAGCACTGGGAGCACCAGGGAAGGCTGCGCTGGGGTTACTGGGAGCACTGGGAGCACCAGGGAAGGCTGCGCTGGGGTTACTGGGAGCACTGGGAGCACCAGGGAAGGCTGCGCTGGGGTTACTGGGAGCACTGGGAGCCCCAGGGAAGGCTGCGCTGGGGTTACTGGGAGCCACAGGCAAGGCTGTGCTAGGGTTACTGGGAGCCCCGGGAAAGCTATGCTGTGGTTACTGGGAGCACTGGGAGCCCTGGAGGAGGTGGAACTGTGGTTACTGGGAGCACTGGCAGCTGTCAGGCAGGTGATACCATGGCTACTGGGAACTCTGGAACCCAGGGGACAGGTGGCACTGGGATTGCTGGGAGCACTGGGGCAGATTGTGCTGTGTTACTGGGAGCCCTGGGGCAGGCTGTGGTGAGTTACTGGGAGCCCTGGGGCAGGCTGTGGTGAGTTACTGGGAGCCCTGGGGCAGGCTGTGGTGAGTTACTGGGAGCCCTGGGGCAGGCTGTGGTGAGTTACTGGGAGCCCTGGGGCAGGCTGTGGTGAGTTACTGGGAGCCCTGGGGCAGGCTGTGGTGAGTTACTGGGAGCCCTGGGGCAGGCTGTGGTGAGTTACTGGGAGCACTGGGGCAGGCTGTGCTGTGTCACTGATGTTACTGGGAGCCCTGGGGCGGGCTGTGGTGATTTACTGGGAGCACTGGGGCAGGCTGTGCTGTGTCACTGATGTTACTGGGAGCAGTGGGACAGGCTGTGGTGAGTTACTGGGAGCAGTGGGACAGGCTGTGGTGAGTTACTGGGAGCCCTGGGGCGGGCTGTGGTGCATCACTGGTGTTACTGGGAGCCCTGTGAGACGCTGTGCTGCGTCACTGGTGTTACTGGGAGCCCTGGGGCAGCCTGTGGTGCATCACTGGTGTTACTGGGAGCCCTGGGAGAGGCTGTAGTGTGTTACTGGTGTTACTGGGAGCCCTGGGAGAGGCTGTGCTGTGTTACTGGTGTTACTGGGAGCCCTGGGACAGGCTGTGGTGAGTTACTGGGACCCCTGGGGCGGGCTGTGCTGTGTCACTGGTGTTACTGGGAGGCCTGGGAGAGGCTGTAGTGTGTTACTGGTGTTACTGGGAGCCCTGGGACAGACTGTGGTGAGTTACTGGGAGGCCTGGGGCAGGCTGTGGTGCGTCACTGGTGTTACTGGGAGGCCTGGGACAGGCTGTGCTGTGTTACTGGGAGCCCTGGGGCAGGCTGTTGTTTGTCACTGGTGTTACTGGGAGCCCTGGGACAGGCTGTGCTGTGTTACTGGTGTTACTGGGAGCAGTGGGACAGGCTGTGCTGTGTTACTGGGAGGCCTGGGGCAGGCTGTGGTGTGTCACTGGTGTTACTGGGAGCCCTGGGAGAGGCTGTAGTGTGTTACTGGTGTTACTGGGAGCCCTGGGAGAGGCTGTGCTGTGTTACTGGGAGGCCTGGGGCAGGCTGTGGTGCGTCACTGGTGTTACTGGGAGCCGTGGGACAGGCTGTGCTGTGTTACTGGTGTTACTGGGAGCCCTGGGACAGGCTGTGGTGAGTTACTGGGACCCCTGGGGCGGGCTGTGCTGTGTCACTGGTGTTACTGGGAGGCCTGGGAGAGGCTGTAGTGTGTTACTGGTGTTACTGGGAGCCCTGGGACAGGCTGTGGTGAGTTACTGGGAGCCCTGGGACAGGCTGTGGTGAGTTACTGGGAGCCCTGGGACAGGCTGTGGTGAGTTACTGGGAGCCCTGGGACAGGCTGTGGTGAGTTACTGGGAGCCCTGGGACAGGCTGTGGTGAGTTACTGGGAGCCCTGGGACAGGCTGTGGTGAGTTACTGGGAGCCCTGGGACAGGCTGTGGTGAGTTACTGGGAGCCCTGGGACAGGCTGTGGTGAGTTACTGGGAGCCCTGGGAGAGGCTGTAGTGTGTTACTGGTGTTACTGGGAGCCCTGGGAGAGGCTGTGCTGTGTTACTGGGAGGCCTGGGGCAGGCTGTGGTGCGTCACTGGTGTTACTGGGAGCCCTGGGAGAGGCTGTAGTGTGTTACTGGTGTTACTGGGAGCCCTGGGACAGACTGTGGTGAGTTACTGGGAGCCCTGGGGCAGGCTGTGGTGCGTCACTGGTGTTACTGGGAGGCCTGGGACAGGCTATGCTGTGTTACTGGGAGCCCTGGGGCAGGCTGTTGTTTGTCACTGGTGTTACTGGGAGCTCTGGGGCAGGCTGTTGTTTGTCACTGGTGTTACTGGGAGGCCTGGGACAGGCTGTGCTGTGTTACAGGGAGGCCTGGGGCAGGCTGTAGTGCGTTACTGGTGTTACTGGGAGCCCTGAGGCAGCCTGTGGTGCGTTACTGGTGTTACTGGGAGCCCTGAGGCAGCCTGTGGTGCGTCACTGGTGTTACTGGGAGCCCTGGGGCAGGCTGTGGTGAGTTACTGGGAGCCCTGGGGCAGGCTGTGGTGAGTTACTGGGAGCCCTGGGGCAGGCTGTGGTGAGTTACTGGGAGCCCTGGGGCAGGCTGTGGTGAGTTACTGGGAGCCCTGGGGCAGGCTGTGGTGAGTTACTGGGAGCCCTGGGGCAGGCTGTGGTGAGTTACTGGGAGCACTGGGGCAGGCTGTGCTGTGTCACTGATGTTACTGGGAGCCCTGGGGCGGGCTGTGGTGATTTACTGGGAGCACTGGGGCAGGCTGTGCTGTGTCACTGATGTTACTGGGAGCAGTGGGACAGGCTGTGGTGAGTTACTGGGAGCAGTGGGACAGGCTGTGGTGAGTTACTGGGAGCAGTGGGACAGGCTGTGGTGAGTTACTGGGAGCCCTGGGGCGGGCTGTGGTGCATCACTGGTGTTACTGGGAGCCCTGTGAGACGCTGTGCTGCGTCACTGGTGTTACTGGGAGCCCTGGGGCAGCCTGTGGTGCATCACTGGTGTTACTGGGAGCCCTGGGAGAGGCTGTGCTGTGTTACTGGGAGGCCTGGAGCAGGCTGTGGTGCGTCACTGGTGTTACTGGGAGCCCTGGGAGAGGCTGTAGTGTGTTACTGGTGTTACTGGGAGCCCTGGGAGAGGCTGTGCTGTGTTACTGGGAGGCCTGGGGCAGGCTGTGGTGCGTCACTGGTGTTACTGGGAGCCGTGGGACAGGCTGTGCTGTGTTACTGGTGTTACTGGGAGCCGTGGGACAGGCTGTGCTGTGTTACTGGTGTTACTGGGAGCCCTGGGACAGGCTGTGGTGAGTTACTGGGACCCCTGGGGCGGGCTGTGCTGTGTCACTGGTGTTACTGGGAGGCCTGGGAGAGGCTGTAGTGTGTTACTGGTGTTACTGGGAGCCCTGGGACAGACTGTGGTGAGTTACTGGGAGGCCTGGGGCAGGCTGTGGTGCATCACTGGTGTTACTGGGAGGCCTGGGACAGGCTGTGCTGTGTTACTGGGAGCCCTGGGGCAGGCTGTTGTTTGTCACTGGTGTTACTGGGAGCCCTGGGACAGGCTGTGCTGTGTTACTGGTGTTACTGGGAGCAGTGGGACAGGCTGTGCTGTGTTACTGGGAGGCCTGGGGCAGGCTGTGGTGTGTCACTGGTGTTACTGGGAGCCCTGGGAGAGGCTGTAGTGTGTTACTGGTGTTACTGGGAGCCCTGGGAGAGGCTGTGC
This sequence comes from Vanellus vanellus, assembly GCF_965231255.1. Taxonomy (NCBI): domain Eukaryota; kingdom Metazoa; phylum Chordata; class Aves; order Charadriiformes; family Charadriidae; genus Vanellus; species Vanellus vanellus. The sequence continues at coordinate 80,358 of NW_028128968.1, read as the reverse complement.
TGTGTTACTGGGAGGCCTGGGGCAGGCTGTGGTGCGTCACTGGTGTTACTGGGAGCCGTGGGACAGGCTGTGCTGTGTTACTGGTGTTACTGGGAGCCCTGGGACAGGCTGTGGTGAGTTACTGGGACCCCTGGGGCGGGCTGTGCTGTGTCACTGGTGTTACTGGGAGGCCTGGGAGAGGCTGTAGTGTGTTACTGGTGTTACTGGGAGCCCTGGGACAGGCTGTGGTGAGTTACTGGGAGCCCTGGGACAGGCTGTGGTGAGTTACTGGGAGCCCTGGGACAGGCTGTGGTGAGTTACTGGGAGCCCTGGGACAGGCTGTGGTGAGTTACTGGGAGCCCTGGGACAGGCTGTGGTGAGTTACTGGGAGCCCTGGGACAGGCTGTGGTGAGTTACTGGGAGCCCTGGGACAGGCTGTGGTGCATCACTGGTGTTACTGGGAGCCCTGGGAGAGGCTGTAGTGTGTTACTGGTGTTACTGGGAGCCCTGGGAGAGGCTGTGCTGTGTTACTGGGAGGCCTGGGGCAGGCTGTGGTGCGTCACTGGTGTTACTGGGAGCCCTGGGAGAGGCTGTAGTGTGTTACTGGTGTTACTGGGAGCCCTGGGACAGACTGTGGTGAGTTACTGGGAGCCCTGGGGCAGGCTGTGGTGCGTCACTGGTGTTACTGGGAGGCCTGGGACAGGCTATGCTGTGTTACTGGGAGCCCTGGGGCAGGCTGTTGTTTGTCACTGGTGTTACTGGGAGCTCTGGGGCAGGCTGTTGTTTGTCACTGGTGTTACTGGGAGGCCTGGGACAGGCTGTGCTGTGTTACAGGGAGGCCTGGGGCAGGCTGTAGTGTGTTACTGGTGTTACTGGGAGCCCTGAGGCAGCCTGTGGTGCGTTACTGGTGTTACTGGGAGCCCTGAGGCAGCCTGTGGTGCGTCACTGGTGTTACTGGGAGCCCTGGGGCAGGCTGTGGTGAGTTACTGGGAGCCCTGGGGCAGGCTGTGGTGAGTTACTGGGAGCCCTGGGGCAGGCTGTGGTGAGTTACTGGGAGGCCTGGGGCAGGCTGTTGTTTGTCACTGGTGTTACTGGGAGCCCTGGGGCAGCCTGTGGTGCATCACTGGTGTTACTGGGAGGCCTGGGACAGGCTGTGCTGTGTTACTGGGAGGCCTGGGGCAGGCTGTAGTGTGTTACTGGTGTTACTGGGAGCCCTGAGGCAGCCTGTGGTGCGTCACTGGTGTTACTGGGAGCCCTGGGGCAGGCTGTGGTGAGTTACTGGGAGCCCTGGGGCAGGCTGTGGTGCGTCACTGGTGTTACTGGGAGCCCTGGGAGAGGCTGTGCTGTGTTACTGGTGTTACTGGGAGCCCTGGGGCAGGCTGTGGTGAGTTACTGGGAGCCCTGGGGCAGGCTGTGGTGAGTTACTGGGAGCCCTGGGGCAGGCTGTGGTGAGTTACTGGGAGCCCTGGGGCAGGCTGTGGTGAGTTACTGGGAGCCCTGGGGCAGGCTGTGGTGCGTCACTGGTGTTACTGGGAGCCCTGGGGCAGGCTGTGGTGCGTCACTGGTGTTACTGGGAGCCCTGGGAGAGGCTGTGCTGTGTTACTGGGAGCAGTGGGACAGGCTGTGCTGTTTTACTGGGAGCCCTGGGGCAGGCTGTGGTGCGTCACTGGTGTTACTGGGAGCCCTGGGAGAGGCTGTGCTGTGTTACTGGTGTTACTGGGAGCAGTGGGACAGGCTGTGCTGTGTTACTGGGAGCCCTGGGGCAGGCTGTGGTGCGTCACTGGTGTTACTGGGAGCCCTGGGGCAGGCTGTGGTGAGTTACTGGGAGCCCTGGGGCAGGCTGTGGTGAGTTACTGGGAGCCCTGGGGCAGGCTGTGGTGCGTCACTGGTGTTACTGGGAGCCCTGGGGCAGGCTGTGGTGAGTTACTGGGAGCCCTGGGGCAGGCTGTGGTGCGTCACTGGTGTTACTGGGAGCCCTGGGAGAGGCTGTAGTGTGTTACTGGTGTTACTGGGAGCCCTGGGAGAGGCTGTGCTGTGTTACTGGGAGGCCTGGGGCAGGCTGTGGTGCGTCACTGGTGTTACTGGGAGCCGTGGGACAGGCTGTGCTGTGTTACTGGTGTTACTGGGAGCCCTGGGACAGGCTGTGGTGAGTTACTGGGACCCCTGGGGCGGGCTGTGCTGTGTCACTGGTGTTACTGGGAGGCCTGGGAGAGGCTGTAGTGTGTTACTGGTGTTACTGGGAGGCCTGGGACAGGCTGTGGTGAGTTACTGGGAGGCCTGGGACAGGCTGTGGTGAGTTACTGGGAGCCCTGGGACAGGCTGTGGTGAGTTACTGGGAGCCCTGGGACAGGCTGTGGTGAGTTACTGGGAGCCCTGGGACAGGCTGTGGTGAGTTACTGGGAGCCCTGGGGCAGGCTGTGGTGAGTTACTGGGAGCCCTGGGGCAGGCTGTGGTGAGTTACTGGGAGCCCTGGGGCAGGCTGTGGTGAGTTACTGGGAGCCCTGGGGCAGGCTGTGGTGAGTTACTGGGAGCCCTGGGGCAGGCTGTGGTGAGTTACTGGGAGCCCTGGGGCAGGCTGTGGTGAGTTACTGGGAGCCCTGGGGCAGGCTGTGGTGAGTTACTGGGAGCCCTGGGGCAGGCTGTGGTGCATCACTGGTGTTACTGGGAGCCCTGGGGCAGGCTGTGGTGCATCACTGGTGTTACTGGGAGCCCTGGGAGAGGCTGTAGTGTGTTACTGGTGTTACTGGGAGCCCTGGGAGAGGCTGTGCTGTGTTACTGGGAGGCCTGGGGCAGGCTGTGGTGCGTCACTGGTGTTACTGGGAGCCCTGGGAGAGGCTGTAGTGTGTTACTGGTGTTACTGGGAGCCCTGGGACAGACTGTGGTGAGTTACTGGGAGCCCTGGGGCAGGCTGTGGTGCGTCACTGGTGTTACTGGGAGGCCTGGGACAGGCTATGCTGTGTTACTGGGAGCCCTGGGGCAGGCTGTTGTTTGTCACTGGTGTTACTGGGAGCTCTGGGGCAGGCTGTTGTTTGTCACTGGTGTTACTGGGAGGCCTGGGACAGGCTGTGCTGTGTTACAGGGAGGCCTGGGGCAGGCTGTAGTGTGTTACTGGTGTTACTGGGAGCCCTGAGGCAGCCTGTGGTGCGTTACTGGTGTTACTGGGAGCCCTGAGGCAGCCTGTGGTGCGTCACTGGTGTTACTGGGAGCCCTGGGGCAGGCTGTGGTGAGTTACTGGGAGCCCTGGGGCAGGCTGTGGTGAGTTACTGGGAGCCCTGGGGCAGGCTGTGGTGAGTTACTGGGAGGCCTGGGGCAGGCTGTTGTTTGTCACTGGTGTTACTGGGAGCCCTGGGGCAGCCTGTGGTGCATCACTGGTGTTACTGGGAGGCCTGGGACAGGCTGTGCTGTGTTACTGGGAGGCCTGGGGCAGGCTGTAGTGTGTTACTGGTGTTACTGGGAGCCCTGAGGCAGCCTGTGGTGCGTCACTGGTGTTACTGGGAGCCCTGGGGCAGGCTGTGGTGAGTTACTGGGAGCCCTGGGGCAGGCTGTGGTGAGTTACTGGGAGCCCTGGGGCAGGCTGTGGTGCGTCACTGGTGTTACTGGGAGCCCTGGGGCAGGCTGTGGTGCGTCACTGGTGTTACTGGGAGCCCTGGGGCAGGCTGTGGTGCGTCACTGGTGTTACTGGGAGCCCTGGGAGAGGCTGTGCTGTGTTACTGGGAGCAGTGGGACAGGCTGTGCTGTGTTACTGGGAGCCCTGGGGCAGGCTGTGGTGCGTCACTGGTGTTACTGGGAGCCCTGGGAGAGGCTGTGCTGTGTTACTGGTGTTACTGGGAGCAGTGGGACAGGCTGTGCTGTGTTACTGGGAGCCCTGGGGCAGGCTGTGGTGCGTCACTGGTGTTACTGGGAGCCCTGGGGCAGGCTGTGGTGAGTTACTGGGAGCCCTGGGGCAGGCTGTGGTGCGTCACTGGTGTTACTGGGAGCCCTGGGGCAGGCTGTGGTGAGTTACTGGGAGCCCTGGGGCAGGCTGTGGTGCGTCACTGGTGTTACTGGGAGCCCTGGGAGAGGCTGTGCTGTGTTACTGGGAGCAGTGGGACAGGCTGTGCTGTGTTACTGGGAGCCCTGGGGCAGGCTGTGGTGCGTCACTGGTGTTACTGGGAGCCCTGGGAGAGGCTGTGCTGTGTTACTGGTGTTACTGGGAGCAGTGGGACAGGCTGTGCTGTGTTACTGGGAGGCCTGGGGCAGGCTGTGGTGCGTCACTGGTGTTACTGGGAGCCCTGGGGCAGGCTGTGCTGTGTTACTGGGAGCCCTGGGGCAGGCTGTGGTGCGTCACTGGTGTTACTGGGAGCCCTGGGAGAGGCTGTGCTGTGTTACTGGGAGCAGTGGGACAGGCTGTGCTGTGTTACTGGGAGCCCTGGGGCAGGCTGTGGTGCGTCACTGGTGTTACTGGGAGCCCTGGGAGAGGCTGTGCTGTGTTACTGGTGTTACTGGGAGCAGTGGGACAGGCTGTGCTGTGTTACTGGGAGGCCTGGGGCAGGCTGTGGTGCGTCACTGGTGTTACTGGGAGCCCTGGGGCAGGCTGTGCTGTGTTACTGGGAGCCCTGGGGCAGGCTGTGGTGCGTCACTGGTGTTACTGGGAGCGGCCCCCGCTCTGGCAGCTGCACCCCACATCTGGCTGCCCCCGCCCAGATGTTTGGTTGCTATGGCAACCGCCACCCCATAAACACGGTGGGGCCGCCCGGACGCCGCGGTCCCCGGGGGGCGTGGGAGGTGGCCACGCCCCCGGCCACGCCCACGGCCACGCCCCCACCCCCCACCCCCGCCGGACCCCACCCCCGCCCCGCAGCGGAGCCGCAGGGACGAGCGGGGCCGGGAGGTACTGGGGATACTGGTGTCACTGGTGTCGCTGGACGTACTGGAGTTGCTGGTGTCACAGGGCTTACTGGTATCACTGGGGTTACTTACTGGTGTCACTGGGCGTACTGGACTTGCTGGTGTTACTGGTTTCGTTGGACGTACTGGACTTGCTGGTGTTACTGGTGTCACTGGGCGTACTGGAGTTGCTGGTGTTACTGGTGTCACTGGGCGTACTGGAGTTGCTGGTGTTACTGGTGTTGCTGGACGTACTGGACTTGCTGGTGTCACAGGGCTTACTGGTATCACTGGGGTTACTTACTGGTGTCACTGGGCGTACTGGACTTGCTGGTGTTACTGGTTTCGCTGGACGTACTGGACTTGCTGGTGTCACAGGGCTTACTGGTATCACTGGGGTTACTTACTGGTGTCACTGGACGTACTGGAGTTGCTGGTGTCACTGGAGCTGCGTATGCTGGGAATGACAGATTGCTGGTGTTACTGGTGGTACTGGAGGTGACTGGACTTACTGGTGTTACTGGTGGTGTCGCTGGAGTCACTGGTGGTGCTGCTGCTGGAGTTGTGGTTATTGGGGTTGCAGGAGCTGCTGGTGTTACTGGAAGTGACTGGAGTTGCTGGACTTACGGTGTTACTGGGCTTACTGGTCTTACTGGAGGTGACTGGAACTGCTGGTGTTACTGGTGATGTCTCACTGGAGACACTGGGGTTACTGGGTGGCTGCTGGAGCTGGAAGCAACTGGAACGGCTGGAGTCACTGGTATTACTGGAATTACTGGAGTTGCTGGGAGCTGCTGGTAGTGCTGGAGTTACTGGTGTTACTGGAGGTGTCTGGAGTTGCTGGCATTGCTGGTGTTGCTGGTATTACTGGGGTCACTGGTGTTGCTGTTGCTGCAGTTACTGAGGTTACTGGAGTTCCTGGAGCAGTTGGTGTTGATGTTGTTGTTGTTGCTGGGGTTACTGGTGTTACTGGAGGTGACTGGTGTTTCTGGTGGTGTTGCTGGGGTTACTGGTGTTAATGGGGTTGCAGCTGGAGCTGTAAGTGACTGGAATTGATGGAATCTCTGGTGGTACTGGAGTTAGTGGTGGTACTGGAGTTAGTGGTGGTACTGGAGTTAGTGGTGGTACTGGAGGTGACTGGAGTCACTGGTGACGCTGCTGCTGGGGCTGTTGCTGTTACTGGGGTTACTGGAGTTGTCGCTGGAGTTGCTGGTGTCTCTGGGGTTGCTGGTGCTACTGGAGTCACCGGTGTTACTGGAGACAGGGGGTAACTGGAGTTACTGGTGCTACTGGAGTTGTTGCTGGGGTTACTGGTGTTACTGGGGGGAATGAAGCTACTGCAGTTAGTGAGAACTGGGGGGTTACTGAGGGGTTACTGGGGAGGTTACTGGTGTTACTGGGTGCACTGGTGCCAGGGCCACACAGGGTTGTGGGTCACAGTGTCTGTGTGTCCCCACGGGTGTCCCCGTGTCCCCTTGATGTCCCCCATGATGTCCGTGTGTCCCCTTGATGTCCCCCACGATGTCCGTGTGTCCCTTAGGTGTCCCCCGTGCATGTCCCCGTGTCCCCTTGATGTCCCCCACGATGTCCTTGTGTCCCTTAGGTGTCCCCCGTGGATGTCCCCGTGTCCCCTTGATGTCCCCCACGATGTCCGTGTGTCCCTTAGGTGTCCCCGTTGGTGTCCATGTGTCCCCCTGATGTCCTCTGGGTGTCCCCCCCGAGTGTCCGGGTGTCCCCCCCAATGTCTGTATGTCTCCTAGATGTCCCCATAGGTGTCCCCTGAGTGTCCCCCATGATGTCTGGGTGTCCCCTGGCTGTCCTCACAGGTGTCTGTGTGTCCCCCCACGGGTGTCCCTGTGTCCCCTGTCTGCCCCTTCAGGATGTCCCCCGTGTGTCACCCGTGTGTCCCCCGTGGGTGTCCGTGTGTCCCCTCTGTCTCCCCCATGAGTGTCCGTGTCACCCCCACGATGTCCGTGTGTCCCCATGGGTGTCCCCCATGATGTCCCTGTGTCCCCCACGGCTGTCCCTGTGTCCCCTGGGTGCCCCTTCATGATGTCCCCTGTGTGTCCCCCCTGGGTGTCCATGTGTCCCTGCGGATGTCCCCTGTGGGTGTCCGTGTGTCCCCTGGGTCTCCCCGTGGGTGTCCATGTGTCCCTGCGGATGTCCCCTGTGGGTGTCCGTGTGTCCCCTCTGTCTCCCCCATGAGTGTCCGCGTCACCCCCACGATGTCCGTGTGTCCCCATGGGTGTCCCCCATGATGTCCCTGTGTCCCCCACGGCTGTCCCTGTGTCCCCTGGGTGCCCCTTCATGATGTCCCCCGTGTGTCACCCGTGGGTGTCCATGTGTCCCTGCGGATGTCCCCTGTGGGTGTCCGTGTGTCCCCTCTGTCTCCCCCATGAGTGTCCGCATCACCCCCACGATGTCCGTGTGTCCCCTTGATGTCCCCCACGATGTCCGTGTGTCCCCGCGCATGTCCCCGGTGTCCCCTATGGTATCCCTCTGTCTCCTGCGTGTCCTCTATGGGTCTCTGTGTGTCCCCACGGGTGTCTCCGTGTGTCCCCACGGGTGCCATCCCTCCCCTCCCTACAGGACCATGACCCCGGGGCTGTCCCTGCTGCTGCTGGCGCTGGCACTGCGGGGGGGGACGGGGTCATCCCCTGGGTCCCCCCCGAGTCCCCCCTGTGGGGCGGCGGCGCTGGTGGCCATCCTGGGCCGCCTGCGGGAGTTGGAGGGACAAGTGCGGGCGCTGCAGGGACAGTGCGGGGACAGCCGGGGACCCCAGGCTGGCACCGGTATGTGGGGGGGACGAGGGGACATGGGGGGGGGGACGGGGGGGACATAGGGGACATGGGGGGCCGCGGGGGCACGGGGACATCATGAAGGGGCATGATGGGGACATCATGGGGGGGATGTGGGGGCGTACGGTGACATGGGGGGGACATGGGGGCACGGTGACATGGGGGGGCACGGGGACATGGGGGAGATATGGGGGGGCCGTGGGGGGGCCGTGGGGGCACAGTGACGTGGGGGGGGTTCGGGGGGTGGGGGATGTGGGGGGCCGTGGGGCCATGGTGACATGGGGGGTGGGGGGGCACAGTGATATGGGGGGACGTGGGGGCACGGGGACATCATGGGGTGGATGTGGGGGCGCATGGTGACATGGGGGGGCCGTGGGGGCACGGGGACACGGGGGGGCCGTGGGGGGGACATGGGGGGGCACGGTGACACGGGGGGTGGGGGATGTGGGGGGCCGTGGGGGCACAGTGACATGGGGGAGATGTGGGGGGACATGGGGGGGCGTGGGGGGCCGTGGGGGCACAGTGACGTGGGGGAGATGTGGGGAGCCATGGTGACATGGGGGGGTGGGGGGGCACAGTGACGTGGGGGGGACATGGGGGAGACATGGGGGCACGGTGATGTGGGGGAGATGTGGGGGGCCGCGGGGGCATGGGGACATGGCGGGGGGGACAGGGGGGAGATGTGGGGCCACGGTGACATGGAGGAGATGTGGGGGCACAGTGACATGGGGGGGGTGTGGGGGGACATGGGGGGCCGTGGGGGCACGGTGACATGGGGGAGATGGGGGGGGACATGGGGGGCAGTGGGGGCACGGGGACATGGGAGGGGGTGGGGGGAGATGTGGGGCCACGGTGACATGGGGGGGGTTGGGGGGCCGTGGGGGGGTGTAGGGACATGCAGAAGATGTGGGGGGACGTAGGGCAGATGGGGACATGGGGGGACATAGGGGACGTGTGACACGTAGGGGGACATGGGGGTTGTGGGGATGTGGGGAGGTGGGGGGGGACGTGGGGGGGGACATGGGGGGGACATGTGGGGAGATATGGAGGGACAGGGGGTGACGTTGGGACACGGGGTGACATTGGGGACCTGAAGGTTGGGGGGACATCGGGGACAGGGGGTGTGTGGGGACGTGGGGGGGGGACATCGGGGGTGATGGGGACATGTGGGGACGTGGGGGGGGTACATCGGGGGTGATGGGGACATGGGGGGACATGGGGCGTATGGGGACATGGGAGGACACGGGGCATAGGGGGGACGTGGGGGGACATTGGGGACATGGGGGGACATGGGGGGACAGGGGGGGACATGGGGGGGTCATGGGGAGGTCGTAGGGCGACATGAGGTGTTTGGGGACATCGGGGGCCATATGGGGGGGGGGGTGTGTGACATGGGGCCATAGGACTTTTGGAGGGACGTGGGGCAACTTTGGCCCACGTGGGGGTGGCACGTAGGGGGCCGTGTCCCCCCCCCTCCGTGTCACCCCCCCCCCCCTTATCCCCCCCCCCCGCAGGACGCACTCAGGCTCGGGAGCTCTGCGCCCCCCCCGGCGGGGAAGACTGCGGCTGCCCCTCCCCCCCCCCTCCGCCCTCCCCCCCCCCGCCCCCCCCGTGTCCCCTCGGCTGCAGTGACCAGGGGCGGTGTCGCGGGGGGCGCTGTCACTGCTTCCCGGGCTTCAGCGGTCCCCTCTGCGCCACCCCCGCCTGTCCCCCCGCCCGCGGCGGCCCCCGCTGCGCCCTCGGTACGGCCCCCGCCGACCCCTTCACCCCACCCCCACCCCCACCCCCACCCCCCCCCCCCGGGATCCCTGAATGTCCCCAGGGCTCCGGCCGGGGTCCCCATCCCAGTGCTCCCAGTGCCCCCCCCAGTTGGAGTCAGCCCTGAGGCCACCTCAGGCTGTCCCCGAGTGTCCCCAGTGCTCCCCAGTGTCCCCATCCCAGTGCTCCCAGTGCCCCCCCACCTCCCTCCCCAGTTGTAGTCATCCCTGAGGCCACCTCAGGCTGTCCCCGAGTGTCCCCAGTGTCCCCATCCCAGTGCTCCCAGTGCCCCCCCACCTCCCTCCCCAGTTGTAGTCAGCCCTGAGGCCACCTCAGGCTGTCCCCGAGTGTCCCCAGTGCTCCCCAGTGTCCCCATCCCAGTGCTCCCAGTGCCCCCCCACCTCCCTCTCCCACTGTAGTGGGCTCTGATGCCACCTCAGTCTGTCCGTGAGTGTCCCCAGTGTCCCCATCCCAGTGCTCCCAGTGCCCACCCCACCTCCCTCCCCAGTTGTAGTCATCCCTGAGGCCACCTCAGGCTGTCCCCGAGTGTCCCCAGTGTCCCCATCCCAGTGCTCCCAGTGCCCCCCCCAGTTGTAGTCCTCCTTGAGGCCACCTCAGGCTGTCCCCGAGTGTCCCCAGTGTCCCCATCCCAGTGCTCCCAGTGCCTCCCCAGTTGTAGTCAGCCCTGAGGCCACCTCAGGCTGTCCCCGAGTGTCCCCAGTGTCCCCATCCCAGTGCTCCCAGTGCCCCCCCAGTTGAAGTCATCCCTGAGGCCACCTCAGGCTGTCCCCAGTGTCCCCATCCCAGTGCTCCCAGTGCCCCCCCAGTTGTAGTCAGCCCTGAGGCCACCTCAGGCTGTCCCCGAGTGTCCCCAGTGCTCCCCAGTGTCCCCATCCCAGTGCTCCCAGTGCCCCCCCACCTCCCTCCCCAGTTGTAGTCATACCTGAGGCCACCTCAGGCTGTCACCCAGTGTCCCCAGTGCTCCCCAGTGTCCCCATCCCAGTGCTCCCAGTGCCCCCCCACCTCCCTCCCCAGTTGTAGTCAGCCCTGAGGCCACCTCAGGCTGTCTCCAGTGTCCCCATCCCAGTGCTCCCAGTGCCCCCCCAGTTGTAGTCATCCCTGAGGCCACCCCAGGCTGTCCCCGACTGTCCCCAGTGCTCCCCAGTGCCCCCCCCCCCCCTCTCACTGTAGTCAGCCCTGATTCCACCTCAGTCTGTCCCTGACTGTCCCCATCCCAGTGCTCCCAGTGCCCCCCCACCTCCCTCCCCAGTTGTAGTCATCCCTGAGGCCACCTCAGGCTGTCCCCGAGTGTCCCCAGTGTCCCCATCCCAGTGCTCCCAGTGCCCCCCCAGTTGTAGTCATCCCTGAGGCCACCCCAGGCTGTCCCCAGTGTCCCCAGTGCTCCCCAGTGCTCCCAGTGCCTCCCCAGTTGTAGTCAGCCCTGAGGCCACCTCAGGCTGTCCCCAGTGTCCCCATCCCAGTGCTCCCAGTGCCCCCCCACCTCCCTCCCCAGTTGTAGTCATCCCTGAGGCCACCTCAGGCTGTCCCCAAGTGTCCCCAGTGCTCCCCAGTGTCCCCATCCCAGTGCTCCCAGTGCCCCCCCACCTCCCTCTCCCACTGTAGTGGGCTCTGATGCCACCTCAGTCTGTCCGTGAGTGTCCCCAGTGTCCCCATCCCAGTGCTCCCAGTGCCTCCCCAGTTGTAGTCAGCCCTGAGGCCACCTCAGGCTGTCCGTGAGTGTCCCCAGTGTCCCCATCCCAGTGCTCCCAGTGCCTCCCCAGTTGTAGTCAGCCCTGAGGCCACCTCAGGCTGTCCCCAGTGTCCCCATCCCAGTGCTCCCAGTGCCTCCCCAGTTGTAGTCAGCCCTGAGGCCACCCCAGGCTGTCCCCAGTGTCCCCAGTGCTCCCCAGTGCCTCCCCAGTTGTAGTCATCCCTGAGGCCACCTCAGGCTGTCCCCGAGTGTCCCCAGTGCTCCCCAGTGCCCCCCCCCCCCCTCACTGTAGTGGGCTCTGATGCCACCTCAGTCTGTCCCTGACTGTCCCCATCCCAGTGCTCCCAGTGCCCCCCCACCTCCCTCCCCAGTTGTAGTCATCCCTGAGGCCACCTCAGGCTGTCCCCGAGTGTCCCCAGTGTCCCCATCCCAGTGCTCCCAGTGCCCCCCCAGTTGTAGTCATCCCTGAGGCCACCTCAGGCTGTCCCCAGTGTCCCCATCCCAGTGCTCCCAGTGCCCCCCCACCTCCCTCCCCAGTTGGAGTCAGCCCTGAGGCCACCTCAGGCTGTCCCCGAGTGTCCCCAGTGTCCCCATCCCAGTGCTCCCAGTGCCCCCCCACCTCCCTCCCCAGTTGTAGTCAGCCCTGAGGCCACCTCAGGCTGTCCCCGAGTGTCCCCAGTGTCCCCATCCCAGTGCTCCCAGTGCCCCCCCACCTCCCTCCCCAGTTGTAGTCAGCCCTGAGGCCACCTCAGGCTGTCCCCGAGTGTCCCCAGTGCTCCCCCGTGTCCCCATCCCAGTGCTCCCAGTGCCCCCCCCACCTCCCTCTCCCACTGTAGTGGGCTCTGATGCCACCTCAGTCTGTCCGTGAGTGTCCCCAGTGTCCCCATCCCAGTGCTCCCAGTGCCCACCCCACCTCCCTCCCCAGTTGTAGTCATCCCTGAGGCCACCTCAGGCTGTCCCCGAGTGTCCCCAGTGTCCCCATCCCAGTGCTCCCAGTGCCCCCCCAGTTGTAGTCCTCCTTGAGGCCACCTCAGGCTGTCCCCGAGTGTCCCCAGTGTCCCCATCCCAGTGCCCCCCCACCTCCCTCCCCAGTTGTAGTCATCCCTGAGGCCACCTCAGGCTGTCCCCGAGTGTCCCCAGTGTCCCCATCCCAGTGCTCCCAGTGCCTCCCCAGTTGTAGTCATCCCTGAGGCCACCTCAGGCTGTCCCCGAGTGTCCCCAGTGTCCCCATCCCAGTGCTCCCAGTGCCCCCCCAGTTGAAGTCATCCCTGAGGCCACCTCAGGCTGTCCCCAGTGTCCCCATCCCAGTGCTCCCAGTGCCCCCCCAGTTGTAGTCAGCCCTGAGGCCACCTCAGGCTGTCCCCGAGTGTCCCCAGTGCTCCCCAGTGTCCCCATCCCAGTGCTCCCAGTGCCCACCCCACCTCCCTCCCCAGTTGTAGTCATCCCTGAGGCCACCTCAGGCTGTCCCCGAGTGTCCCCAGTGTCCCCATCCCAGTGCTCCCAGTGCCCCCCCAGTTGTAGTCATCCCTGAGGCCACCTCAGGCTGTCCCCGAGTGTCCCCATCCCAGTGCTCCCAGTGCCCCCCCCAGTTGTAGTCATCCCTGAGGCCACCTCAGGCTGTCCCCGAGTGTCCCCAGTGCTCCCCAGTGTCCCCATCCCAGTGCTCCCAGTGCCCCCCCACCTCCCTCCCCAGTTGTAGTCAGCCCTGAGGCCACCTCAGGCTGTCCCTGAGTGTCCCCAGTGCTCCCCAGTGTCCCCATCCCAGTGCACCCCCCCTTCCTCTGCCATAGTGAGACCTGATGCCACCTTGGTAGGTCCCTAGGTGTCCCCAGGGGTCCCTGAGTGTCCCCAGTGCTCCCCTGGTGTCCCTGGGGGTCCCCCAAAGGTCCCCAGTGCTCCCCCACTGTCCCCATCCCAGTACTCCCAGTGCCTGCCCACCCCGCCCCTGCCCCCCCCCAGCTGTAGTGGGTCCTGATGCCACCTCAGTATATCCCCACCTGTCCCCAAATGTCCCCAAGCGTCTCCTGTTGCTCCCCACTGCTCCCAGTGTCCCCCTGGCTGTCCCCACCCAGCCATGGTGGACCCTGATGCCACCTTGGTGTGTCCCCTGGTGTCCTCCAGTGCTCTCCCAGTCCTCCCAGTGCCCCCCAGTGTCCTGATCTTGAGTGTCCCTGTGGTGTCCCTGTCCTGTGGGTGCCCCATATCCTGATGTCCTCATGGCTTGAGCGGCCTTGTTCCTTGGGTGTCCCCTCCATGTCCCCATGGTGTCCCCATCCCATGGTGTCCCCATGGTGTCTTGAGGGTGTCCTGTCCTGTGATGCCCCCCAGATGTCCTCACCCCATGGGTGCCCTGTCCTGTGGTGTCCCCAGGGTGTCCCCATCCCATGGGTGCCCCGTCTGGTGGTGTCCCCACGGTGCTGCTGTCCCATGTTGTCCCCAAGGTGTCCCCATCCCTTGGGTGCCTTATCCCATGGTGTCCTGAAGGTGTCCCTGTCCTGTGGTGTCCCCATCCCATGGGTGGCCTGTCCTGTGGTGTCCCCAGGCTGTCCTTGTCCCATGGGTGCCCCCATCCCATAGTGTGCCCATGGTGTCTTGAGAATGTCCCCATCCCATGGGTGGCCTGTCCTGTGATGTCCCCAGGGTGTCCCCATCCTATGGCTGCCCCGTCCCACGGTGTGCCCACGGTGTCTCGAGGGTGTCCATGGCCCATGATGTGTCCCCATTCCCTGGGTGCCCTGTGTCCGTGGTGTCCCCAGGGTGTCCCCATCCCGTGAGTGCCCCATCCTGTGGTGTTCCCGCGTGTCCTCAAGGTGGCCCAGTGCCATGGTGTCCCCAGGGTGGCCCCATCCCACAGGTACCCCAAAGTGTCCCTGCGGCGGCACTCACTGATGGGACCGTGTCCCCGCAGAGATCCCCTCGGTGACACCGCGCTTGGCCACCCGCAACCAGACGTCTTTCCGCGTGACCTGGCCCCGTCCCTCCGTGCCGGTGGATGGCTACCAGGTGGCCCTCATCCCCCTGGTGAGCTGGGGTCGGGGACAGGGGTGGGGACAGGTTCCCAGCGCTGTGGTGGCCCCAACGTGGCCTTCATCCCCAAGATGAGGTGGCATCTGTGGCCACCTGCTGGGGGACACAATAAGGCTGTCCCTATGGTGTCCCCAACATGTCCCCAGTGTGTGTTGTCGCCAGAGCAAGGCAGTGTTCAGGCCACCTCCTGCTGCCTAACTCGGGCACGGGGACATCTCCCGAGTGTGTCCTTTGTCCCCAGGATGAGCTGTGGCGGTGTCACCCATCTGCTGCCTGACTTAGGGATGGGTCCCCCCGTGGTCTTCCCCCATAGTGTCCCCAACGTGTCCCTTGTTCCCAGGATGAGCCATGGTGGTGCCACCAGTCTGCTGCCTGGCTTAGGGATGTGTCACCACATGGTGTCCCCATTGTGTCCCTTTGTCACCGGAATGAGCTGTGGTGGTGTCACCCATCTGCTTGCTTGACTGAGGGATGTCTCCCACCATGGTGTCTCCAATAAGTCCCCAATATGTCCCTTGTCCCCAGGATCTTGTGGCCACCCTTCTGCAACCTGGCTTGGGGACAGGGATGCGTCCCCAGCAGGGATGTACCCCAACATGTCCCCTTGTCCTCAGGATCGGCCACCTGCCTGCAGCCCTACTTAGGGACCAGGACATGTCCCTACCGTGGTGTCCCCCATACGTCCCCAGTGTGTTCCCAACATGTCCCCCAGCCCCAGGACAAGGCGTTGGCTGCAGCCACCTGCCTGGTTCAGGGATGAGGAGGTGTCCTCACCACGCTGTCCCCAGCGTGTCCCCAGCGTGTCCCCAACACGCCCCGGGAGAAGCTCTTGGCTGTGACCGCCTGCCTGCTGCCTGACTCAGGGCCAGGTCCCGCCGTGGTGTTCCCAGCGTGTCCTTGGCATGTCCCTTGTCCCCAGGATGAGCCGGCGGCGATGACCACCCATGAGCTGCCCGGCTCTGCTGCCACCTTCGAGGTGACAGGGCTGGCACCTGGACACACCTTCGAGCTCTTCATCCAGGCCCAGCGGCAGCAGCACCTCGGGGCACCCGGCACCCTGCGCGTCCGCACCCGTACGTGTCACCCGCTCAGGTGTCACCCGCTCAGCGTGGGGACGGGGAGGTGGGGATGGAGACGGGGGTGGGGATGGCACAGGGATGGGGTAGGGGATGGTGATGGCATAGTCACGGGTCTGGGGACAGGGATGGGGATGACATGGACATGGGGACAGCAGGGACAGCATGGGGACAGGGGTGGCATGGACATGTGGATGGGGATGACACGGGGACAGGGGTAGCATGGTCACGGGCAAGGGACAGGGACAGCAGGGACACAGTGGTGAGGACAGGGATGGGGACGGCATGGGAATGTTAACGGAGGTGGCAGAGGGATGGGGACAGGGACAGTGATGGCATTGTCATAGGCAAGTGGACGGGGGTAGCGTGGGGACAGGGAGGGCACAGGGATGGGGGGGGGGCATGGGGACAAGGGTGGCATGAGGAGAGGGAGGGGGACGGGGGTGGGGATGGCATGGGCATGTCAACGGGGAAGGGGACAGAGATGGCACAGGGATGGGGTTGGGGACGGTGATGGCATGGTCATGGGTGTCGGGACAGTGATGGGGATGGCTTGGGCATGGGGACAGCACGGAGCACGTGGGGACAGGGATGGGCACAGGGACAGCGCGGGCACGGGGATGGCATTAGGATGGGGACAGCGTGGGCACAGGCACGGTGACAAGGACAACGTGGGGATGGTGATGGGGAAAAGGGATGGATGGGGATGGCATGGGGACAGGGACAGCATGGTGACAGGCATGGGGACAGGGATGATGCAGGCGTGGGGGTGAGGACAGCACAGACATGGGGACAGGGACAGGATGGTGACAAGCAGAGGGATGGCAGAAGGATGGGGACAGGGAGGGGGATGTCATGGCCACAGGGATGGGGACAGGGTCTGGGAGGGGCACGGGGACAGGGACGGTGCCTGCAGCCTCTGTCCGTCCCCACGTGTCCATGTGTCCCCATGGCTCTGTGGGTCCACGTGCGTCTGTCTGTCCCTGTGGGTCTGTGTGTCCCCTTGGGCCCGTCCAGCTGCGTCTGTCCCCGTGTATCCCCACGGCACATCTGTCCCCGTGGGCCCCTGTGTCCCCATGGGTCCACATGTCCCCACACCTTCTGGTGCTTCCCTGTGCATCCCTCTGCTGCCTGGGTCCGGATGTCCCCAGTCTGTCCCCGTCAGTCCATCTGTCCCAGTCTGTTCCTGTGAGTCTGGGTGTCCCCAGTCTATCCCCATGGCTGTCTCCAATGTGTCCCTATGCGTCCGTCTGTCCCTGTCCCTTCCCGCGTCCATCCTTCCCTATGTCGTGTGTCCCCCCCCCATGGGTCCCCAGGCTTTGGCAGATGGGGACTTTTGGGGACGGGTTGATGACCCCGGTCCCCTTTGCTCTCGCAGTGCTTGCCCAGACTCTGCCCACCCACGGGGGGTCCCCAGGGTCCCCTCAGGGTTCCCTGGGGTCCCCAGCGTCACCATCAGTCCGAGGGTCTCCGGCATCCCCAAGGTCCCCAGTGTCACCAGCATTCCCGGGGTCACCAGGGTCCCTGGGACAACCGACATCACCAGTGTCACCAGATGCATCCTTGGGGTCACCAGCATCTCCAAGGTTTCCGGCATCCCCAGTATCTCAAGGGTCCCCGGGGTCCCCAGCATCCCCGAGGTCCCCAGTATTGCCACCATCCCCAGAATACCAGTCACCGGTGTCCCCAAGGTCCCCAGAGGCACCAGCGTCACCAGTGTCCCCAAGGTCCCCAGAGGCACCAGCATCCCCGGTGTCCCCAAGGTCACCTGCATCTCCACGGTCCCCAGCATCACCACAGTCCCCTGTGTCACCTCCATCTCCATGGTCCCCGGTGTCCCCAGCATCCCCACTGTCCCCAGTGCTCCCGGGTGGCCCATCCCTGCACGACCTGGGGGCCAAGCTTTCCTCTTACAATGGCTCCTTGCTGCAGCGCCTGGAGAGCCACCTCCGGGCTACGAACTTTCCCCTTCGCGGCAACCAAACAGTGCCAGCGGTGGCCCGTGCCATCCTCTCTTACCTTCTGCGCCGCAGCCCAGCCCCGTTGCGTCAGCAGCTCCTCCGCCAGATCCCCCATCCCAAGCCCCAGTTGATGCCGGGGGCTGCCGGCGAGGCTCTGGTGGACCTGGATGGGCTGCGGGGCCATGCAGAGACTGTGGTGATCCGTTACCGGCTCTTGGAAGAGCCGGAGGGGCCCGAGGGGGAGCTACAGGTGCCAGGGGACACGGCAGTGGCCCGGGTGCCAGGGCTGGTGCCGGGGGCCATGTACCGGGTGGAGGTGCACGGCGTGGTGCGGGGGCACGTCTCCAAGTCCTACACATTCCTGGTGACGGCAGGTGGGTGATGGGGATGAAGATGGGGACAACATTGCAGGGGAACATTCCATAACCACCCGCTCCTCTTTTGGGTGCAGGGGTAGGTGGCACCAATGAGCCCCCGGCGGACTGGGAGCAGGTGTATGAGATGGAGTTGACCGAGCCCCAAGGTGCCATAGCCAAAACAGGTACCATGAGGTAGACCATGGCAGCAACGGGAGGGACTCAGGTGTTCAGGTTGATCTGCTCTTGGTAGACAAGTTGGGTGTGGTTGGATGGGTGGACAGAAGGATGGATGCATGATGGTTGGGTGGGTGGAAGGATGGGTGGGTGGGTGGAAGGATGGGTGGATGGTTGAATGGATATGTAGATGGATGGGTGGGTGGATGGAAGTTTGGACAGGTAGGTGGGCGGATAGATGGGTGGGTGGTGGTTGGATGGATGGATGGATGGATGGATGGTGGGATGGATGGATGGATGGTGGGATGGATGTGCGGATGGGGGGAAGGATGGATGGACAATGGTTTGATGCCTGGAAGGTTGCACAGGTAGGTGGGTGGATGGATGGGTGGGTGGTGGCCGGATGGATGAATGGATGGGTGGATGGGTGGGTGGATTCAAAGACTGATGTAAGGGAAAGTGAATAGAAAACCAGGTCATTGAATGGATGGAAGCCTGGACCCTTGAATGGACAAAGGAGTGGACAGATGGGTGGGCTGATGGATGGAAAAATGGACAAAACCCAGAATGAACGGCCAACAGGATGGATGGGTGGATCCAACACCCAGCTGGATCAAAGGGAGGATGGGTGGGTGGTTAGGTGCTTGGAGTCAAGGGTGCGTGATTACACAGGTGGGTCAATGGACAGATTGTTCAGCAGAAGGATGCATGGATGGGTGGATCTTCATGTTCTGCTCTGTGCCACCTTCCGTTGCAGTGCCGGCCCCGCCGTCAGAGGAACCGCCACCCCGGCCCCACTTGGGCGAGCTCACGGTCACCCATGTCACCCCCAACTCCGTCCAGTTGGAGTGGAGTGTCCTTGAAGGCACCTTTGACTCCTTCACGGTGCAGTACAGGGATGGCCAAGGCCAGCCCCAGGCACTTGCAGTTGATGGAGGGTCCCGCAAGGTGACCGTGCCTGGGCTGTCACCGTCCCGCCGCTACAAGTTCAACCTGTACGGGGTGTGGGGTCGGAAACGGGTTGGTCTTATCTCCACTGATGCTGTCACAGGTGAGGGCATCTCTGGGCCCCATCTATGTCCTCTGCAGGCACTGGGTTTGGAGCAAGTCAGGAGCCTTGGCAGGTCCTGATGGGAAGAGCATCTGACCCTTGATTTGGGGCTGGGCATGGGTGCATGCAAGGGTGGAGGGATGGAGGAGTTTGTGTGGAAGGGTGGGTGATTGGAGGAGCGTGTGGGTGGTTGGACAGATGGTTGGGATTGGGTGGGTTGATGGATGATGGGTGATGGATGGATTGGGATGGGTGGATGGATGGATGGTTGGGATTGGATGGGTGAATGCTTGGGATTACATCACAGAATGGTCAGGGTTGGAAGGGACCTTCGGAGATCATCTAGTCCAACCCCCCTGCCAAAGCAGGGTCACCTAGAGCAGGTCGGACAGGAACGCATCTGGGCAGGTTTGGAATACCTCCAGCGAAGGAGACTCCACAACCTCTCTGGGCAGCCTCTGCCAGCGCTCTGCCTCCCTCACAGCAAAGACGTTTCTCCTCATGCTCAGATGAAATTTCCCATGTTCCAGTCTGTGCCCATCGCCCCTTGTCCTGCTGCTGGGCACCACGGCAGAGTGTGGCCCCATCCTCTTGCCACCCGCCCTTTAGATATTGATAAGCATTGAGGAGATCCCCTCTCAGTTTTCTCCTCTCAGTCTTCTCAGCCCCGGGGCTCTCAGCCTGTCCTCAGCAGAGAGATGCTCCAGTCCCCTCATCATCTCTGTAGCCCTTTGCTGGACCCTCTCCAGCAGTTCCCTGTCCTTCTTGACCCGGGGAGCCCCGAACTGGACACAGCGCTCCAGATGTGGCTTCACCAGGGCAGAGCAGAGGGGGAGGAGGACCTCCCTCGACCTGCTGGCCACACTCTTCTTGGTGCACCCCAGGAGACCATAGGCCTTCTTGGCCACCAGGGCACATTGCTGGCTCGTGGGCATCTTCTTGTCCACCAGGAGTCCCATGTCCCTCTCTCCAGAGCTGCTTTCCAGCAGGTCAGCCCCCAACCTGTACCAGTGCATGGGGTTATTCCTCCTGAGGAGCCTACACTTGCCCATGTTGAACTTCATGAGGTTCCTCTCCAGCCTGTCCAGGTCTTGCTGCATGGCGTCAGAGCCTTCTGGTGTGTCAGCCACTCCTCCCAGCTTTGCGTCATCAGCAAACGTGCTGCGGGTGCACTCTGTCCCCTCAGCCAGATTGTTGGACAGGACTGGACCCAGTCGAGGTAGACAACACCCACTGTTCTCCCCTCATCCACCCAGCCGGTCATGCCATCACAGAAGGGATCAGATTGGTCAAGCATGATTTCCCCTTGGTGAATCCGTGTTGACCATTCCTGATAACCTTCCCTTCCTCCTCATGCTTAAAGATGACATCCAGAATGAGCTGTTCCATCATCATCCCAGGGATGGAGGTGAGGCTGACTGGCCTGTAATTTCCCGGGTCCTCCCTCTTGCCCTTTTTGAAGACTGGAGTGACATCAGCTTTCTCCAGTCCTCAGACACCCCTCCTGTTCTCCATGACTTTTCAAAGATGGATGGATTGGATAGATGGAGGGATGCTTGGGATAAGATGGATGGATGGATGGATAGATGGATGGATGGACAGATGGAAAAATGATTGGTGGACTGATTGGCTGGACAGATGACTGGACGGCCGCATGGAAGCATGGGTGGTCAGATGGATATTCAGACTGTTTAAAGAATGAAAGGATGGTTGTCTGCTTGGACAGTTGGGTTCACGGACCCATGAACTGATGTGAGGGAAAAGTGACATGGAAACACGATGAGTGATAGGGTGGAAGGAAGCATGGAGGGGGGGGGGGGGGAGGGGCAGGGGGGTTAGCTGGATGGCAGGAGAGATTCCTGCCTGAATTGCCAGAGAAAGGGATAGTTGGGTGGGTGAGTGGGTGGGTGGACAAGGAGCTGGAGGAATGGGAAGCGGATGGAAAGGTGGATGGTTGGGTGAGTGGTGGGCGGGTGTTTAGGTGGATGGATGAGTGGGTGGTCTGTCCGCAGTGTGCCCTTCATTGTGCCGTCCCTGTCGCAGCTGCAGCTGAGCCAGAGGAGGAACCTCCATCCCAGCCCCGGCTGGGCGAGCTCACGGCCTCCCAGGTCACCCCCGACTCCGTCCAGCTGGAGTGGAGCGTCTCTGAGGGCACCTTTGACTCCTTCACGGTGCAGTACAGGGATGGCCAAGGGCAGCCGCAGGTGCTGCCCGTGGAGGGTGGTTCGTGCAGGGTGACCGTGCCTGGGCTGTCACCGTCCCGCCGCTACAAGTTCAACCTGTACGGGCTGTGGGGTCGGAAGCGTCTGGGCCCCATCTCCACGGACATTGTCACAGGTGAGGGGGGCTGTGGTGACACTGAGGACCATGGGTAAGGAATGTGGCTGGAGCTTGGGCAGGGCGGTGTTTGGATGAATGACTTGATCAATGGATGGATGTATGGATGGATGGTTGGACGGAAGGAATAACATCTGGATCATTGGAGGAATGGATGGGTCGGCTCCTTGGTTGAGTGGACCATGAAGTGTATAGATGGGTGGAGATGTGTATTGATGGGCGGTTTTTGGATGAATGGCTGGGTGGGTGGATGGGTGGATGGGTGGATGGATGGATGGATGGATGGATGGATGGATGGATGGAAGGAGTAACATATGGACCATTGGATGAATTGATGGGTGGCTCCTTGGTTAATTGGATGGATGGATGGTTGGATTGATGGATGCAAACATGGATGGATGGATGGGTTGATGGAGGCGAACGTGGACGGATGGATCGGTAGATGAATGGGAACTTGGATGGATGGATGGATGGATGAATGAATGGGAAAATAGATGGATGGATTGGTGAGAGGGTGGATAGATGGATGGATGGATGGATGGATCGTCGGATGGCTGGCTGGATGGATGGATGTTGTGGATGGATTTAAGGACTCCTGTATGGATGTGGTGCATGGAGAAATGGATGGAATGATGTTTGGATGGACATGTGCATATTTATGCCCTGCATTGTGCGCTCCCTGTCGCAGCTGCAGCTGAACCAGAGGAGGAACCTCCATCCCAGCCCCGGCTGGGCGAGCTCACGGCCTCCCAGGTCACCCCCGAGTCCGTCCAGCTGGAGTGGAGCGTCCCCGAGGGCACCTTTGACTCCTTCACGGTGCAGTACAGGGATGGCCAAGGGCAGCCGCAGGTGCTGCCCGTGGAGGGTGGTTCGCGCAGGGTGACCGTGCCTGGGCTGTCACCGTCCCGCCGCTACAAGTTCAACCTGTACGGGCTGTGGGGTCGGGAGCGTCTGGGCCCCATCTCCACGGACGCCGTCACAGGTGAGGGGGGCTGTGGTGACACTGAGGACCATGGGTAAGGAATGTGGCTGGAGCTTGGGCAGGGCGGTGTTTGGATGAATGACTTGATCAATGGATGGATGTATGGATGGATGGTTGGACGGAAGGAATAACATCTGGATCATTGGAGGAATGGATGGGTCGGCTCCTTGGTTGAGTGGACCATGAAGTGTATAGATGGGTGGAGATGTGTATTGATGGGCGGTTTTTGGATGAATGGCTGGGTGGGTGGATGGGTGGATGGGTGGATGGATGGATGGATGGATGGATGGATGGATGGATGGAAGGAGTAACATATGGACCATTGGATGAATTGATGGGTGGCTCCTTGGTTAATTGGATGGATGGATGGTTGGATTGATGGATGCAAACATGGATGGATGGATGGGTTGATGGAGGCGAACGTGGACGGATGGATCGGTAGATGAATGGGAACTTGGATGGATGGATGGATGGATGAATGAATGGGAAAATAGATGGATGGATTGGTGAGAGGGTGGATAGATGGATGGATGGATGGATGGATCGTCGGATGGCTGGCTGGATGGATGGATGTTGTGGATGGATTTAAGGACTCCTGTATGGATGTGGTGCATGGAGAAATGGATGGAATGATGTTTGGATGGACATGTGCATATTTATGCCCTGCATTGTGCGCTCCCTGTCGCAGCTGCAGCTGAACCAGAGGAGGAACCTCCATCCCAGCCCCGGCTGGGCGAGCTCACGGCCTCCCAGGTCACCCCCGAGTCCGTCCAGCTGGAGTGGAGCGTCCCCGAGGGCACCTTTGACTCCTTCACGGTGCAGTACAGGGATGGCCAAGGGCAGCTGCAGGTGCTGCCCGTGGAGGGTGGTTCGCGCAGGGTGACCGTGCCTGGGCTGTCACCGTCCCGCCGCTACAAGTTCAACCTGTACGGGCTGTGGGGTCGGAAGCGTCTGGGCCCCATCTCCACCGACGCCGTCACAGGTGAGGGGGGCTGTGTTACCCTGAGGACCATGGGTTTAGAGTGTGGCTGGAGATTGGTCAGGATGGTTTTTGGATGAAGGGCTGGAATGGTGGATAGGTGGATGGATGGATGGATGGTTGGACGGAAGGAATAACGTATGGACCGTTGGAGGAATGGACATGTCGGCTCCTTGGTTGAGTGGGCCATGAAGTGCATAGACAGATGGAGATGTGTATAGATGGGCAATTTTTGGATGAATGGCTGGCTGGGTGGATGGGTGGATGGGTGGATGGATGGATGGAAGGAAGGAATAACATATGGATCATTGGATGAATTAATGGGTGGCTCTTTGGTTAATCGGATGGATGGGTGGTTGGATTGATGGAGACGAATGTGGATGGATGGATCGGTGGATGAATGGGAACTTGGATGAATGGATTGATGAATGGGCAGATAGACGGATGGATTGCTGGATGGATCAGTTGATGAATGGATGGATGGATGGACGGATGGATGTTGTGGATGGATTTAAGAACTCCTGGATGGACGTGGTACATGGAGAAATGGATGGAATGATGTTTGCATGGACATGTGCATATTTATGCTCTGCATTGTGCCGTCCCTGTCGCAGCTGCAGCTGAACCAGAGGAGGAACCTCCATCCCAGCCCCGCCTGGGCGAGCTCACGGCCTCCCAGGTCACCCCCGACTCCGTCCAGCTGGAGTGGAGCGTCCCCGAGGGCACCTTTGACTCCTTCACGGTGCAGTACAGGGATGGCCAAGGGCAGCCGCAGGTGCTGCCCGTGGAGGGTGGTTCGCGCAGGGTGACCGTGCCTGGGCTGTCACCGTCCCGCCGCTACAAGTTCAACCTGTACGGGCTGTGGGGTCGGGAGCGTCTGGGCCCCATCTCCACGGACGCCGTCACAGGTGAGGGGGGCTGTGTTACCCTGAGGACCATGGGTTTAGAGTGTGGCTGGAGATTGGTCAGGGCGGTGTTTGGCTGATTGAGTGGATGGGTGGGTGGATGGATGAGTGGAATGACATATGGATCATTGGATGCATTGATGGGTGGCTCTTTGGGTAATCAGTTGAATGGATGGACGGATGGATGGATGGATAGATGGATGGATGCATAGATAGATGGGAACATTGATGGATGGATGGATGGATGGATGGATGGATGGATGGATGGATGGGTGGGTGGAAGGATGGGTGGATGAGTGGGTGGGTGGGTGGAATAATATAGAGATCATTGGATGCATTGATGGGTGGCTCCTTGGTTAATCAGTTGAATAGATGGATGTATTGGAGCATGGATGGATGGACGGGAACGGTGGTGGATGGATGGAAACGTTGGTGGATGGATGGGTGGGAGGAAGGATGGATGGTTGGATGGATGGATTGGTGGATGCATTTAAGGACTCCTGGAGGGACTGATGGATGGATGGATGGATGGATGAATGAATGGACTGATGGATGGATGAATGGATTGGTGGATGGATGGATGGATGGATGGATGGAACGATGGAAGGATGGATGGATTGATGGATGGATGGATGAATCTAGGAATGGATGTACTGATGGATGGACCAATGGATGGATGAACATTTGTATGAGTCTGGCTGATGAATGGATTGAAAGGTGTTTCAGATGGTTGGATGGACACATGGTTAGGATGGAGTATGGAAGGGTGGATGGATGGAGGTATCCCGGGAGAGTTTGTTGGACGTCTGTTTGTGAGAGGATTGAGTGGTTAGATGGTATGATGATTCAATGGAGGAATGGATTCATGGACCGATTGGGTGAGAAATTTGCATAGAAAGTGATTTGCTGGCAATGTGGAGGGGTGGATCCATCCAATGGGTCATTGGGTGCATCGATGGGTGGCTCCTTGGTTAATCAGCTGAATGGATGGATGGATGGATGGATGGATGGATGGATGGATGGATTGGTGGATGCATTTAAGAACTCCTGGATGGATGTGGTGCATGGAGGAATGGATGGAGAGATGTTTGGATGGACATGTGGATATTTACGCCCTTCATTGTGCCCTCCCTGTCGCAGCTGCAGCTGAACCAGAGGAGGAACCTCCATCCCAGCCCCGCCTGGGCGAGCTCACGGCCTCCCAGGTCACCCCCGAGTCCGTCCAGCTGGAGTGGAGCGTCCCCGAGGGCACCTTTGACTCCTTCACGGTGCAGTACAAGGATGGCCAAGGGCAGCCGCAGGTGCTGCCCGTGGAGGGTGGTTCGCGCAGGGTGACCGTGCCTGGGCTGTCACCGTCCCGCCGCTACAAGTTCAACCTGTACGGGCTGTGGGGTCGGAAGCGTGTGGGCCCCATCTCCACGGACGCCGTCACAGGTGAGGGGGGCTGTGGTGACGCTGAGGACCATGGGTATGGAATGTGGCAGGAGCTTGGGCAGGGCGGTTTTTGGATGAATGACTTGATCAATGGATGGATGGATGGTTGGACGGAAGGAATAGCGTATGGACCGTTGGAGGAATGGGTGGGTCGGCTCCTTGGTTGAGTGGGCCGTGAAGTGTATAGATGGGTGGAGATGTGTATTGATGGGCGGTTTTTGGATGAATGGCTGTCTGGGTGGATGGCTGGCTGGGTGGATGGGAGCATTGATGGAACAGTAACATATGGATCATTGGATGAATTGATGGATGGCTCCTTGGTTAATCAGATGGATGGATGGTTGGATTGATGCATGCAAACATGGATGGATGGATGGGTGGGTTGATGGAGGCGAAGGTGGATGGATGGATGGATGGATTGATGGAGGTGAACATGGACAGATGGATCAGTGGATAAATGGATGAATGGGAACTTGGATGGATGGATGGATGGATGGATGGATGGATGGATGGATGAATGGGAAAATAGATGGATGGATTGGTGAGAGCGTGGACAGATGGATGGATGGGTGGATCATCTGATTGATGGACCGATGGATGGATGTTGTGGATGGATTTAAGGACTCCTGGATGGGATGGTGCATGAATAAAAGGATGGAATGATGTTTGGATGGACATGTGGATATTTATGCCCTTCATTGTGCCCTCCCTGTCACAGCTGCAGCTGAGACAGGGGAGGAACCTCCATCCCAGCCCCGCCTGGGCGAGCTCACGGCCTCCCAGGTCACCCCCGAGTCCGTCCAGCTGGAGTGGAGCGTCCCCGAGGGCACCTTTGACTCCTTCA
This sequence comes from Vanellus vanellus, assembly GCF_965231255.1. Lineage (NCBI taxonomy): Eukaryota > Metazoa > Chordata > Aves > Charadriiformes > Charadriidae > Vanellus > Vanellus vanellus. Next base: position 54,117 of record NW_028128968.1, on the reverse strand, counting down.
CGGTGCAGTACAGGGATGGCCAAGGGCAGCCGCAGGTGCTGCCCGTGGAGGGTGGTTCGCGCAGGGTGACCGTGCCTGGGCTGTCACCGTCCCGCCGCTACAAGTTCAACCTGTACGGGCTGTGGGGTCGGAAGCGTCTGGGCCCCATCTCCACCGACGCCGTCACAGGTGAGGGGGGCTGTGGTGACGCTGAGGACCGTGGGTTTGGAATGTGGCCGGAGCTTGGGCAGGGAGTTTTTTGGATGAATGACATGATCAATGGATGGATGGATGGATGGATGGGTGGTTGGAAGGAAGGAATAGCGTCAGGATCATTGGAGGAATGGATGGGTCGGCTCCTTGGTTGAGTGGACTGTGAAGTATATAGATGGGTGGAGATGTGTATTGATGGGCGGTTTTTGGATGAATGGCTGGGTGGGTGGATGGATGGCTGGCTGGGTGGGTGGATGGGAGCATTGATGGAACAGTAACATGTGGATCATTGGATGAATTGATGGGTGGCTCCTTGGTTAATCGGATGGATGGATGGTTGGATTGATGGATGCAAACATGGATGGATGGATGGGTTGGTTGATGGAGGCGAACGTGGATGGATGGATGGATGGATGGATTGATGGAGGTGAACATGGATGGATGGATCAGTGGATAAATGGATGAATGGGAACTTGGATGGATGGATGGATGGATGGATGCATGGATGGATGGATGAATGGGAAAATAGATGGACGGATTGGTGAGAGGGTGGATAGATGGATGGATGGATGGGTGGATCATCTGATTGATGGACGGATGGATGGATATTGTGGATGGATTTAAGGACTCCTGGATGGGATGGTGCATGGAGAAATGGATGGAATGTTGTTTGGATGGACATGTGGATATTTATGCCCTACATTTTGCCCTCCCTATCACAGCTGCAGCTGAGCCAGAGGAGGAACCTCCATCCCAGCCCCGCCTGGGCGAGCTCACGGCCTCCCAGGTCACCCCCGACTCCGTCCAGCTGGAGTGGAGCGTCCCCGAGGGCACCTTTGACTCCTTCACGGTGCAGTACAGGGATGGCCAAGGGCAGCCGCAGGTGCTGCCCGTGGAGGGTGGTTCGCGCAGGGTGACCGTGCCTGGGCTGTCACCGTCCCGCCGCTACAAGTTCAACCTGTACGGGCTGTGGGGTCGGAAGCGTCTGGGCCCCATCTCCACCGACGCCGTCACAGGTGAGGGGGGCTGTGGTCACCCTGAGGACCATGGGTATGGAATGTGGCCGGAGCTTGGGCAGGGCGGTGTTTGGCTGTTTGAGTGGATGGGTGGGTGGGTGGGTGGGTGGAATGACATATGGATCATTGTATGCATTGATCGGTGCCTCCTTGGTCAATCAATTGAATGGATGGATGGATGGATGGATGGATGGATGGATGGATGGATGGATGCATAGATAGATGGGAACATTGATGGATGGATTGGTGGATGGATGGATGGATGGATGGATGGATGGATGAATGGGTGGAAGGATGGGTGGATGAGTGGGTGGATGGGTGGAATAATATATAGATCATTGGATGCATTGATGGGTGGCTCCTTGGTTAATCAGATGAATGGATGGATGCATTGGAGCATGGATGGATGGATGGGTACATGGATAGATGGAAGGAAAAGTTGGTGGATGGATGGAGAGGAGGATGGATGGATGGTTGGATGGATGGATTGGTGGATGGATGGGTTGGTGGATGGATTTAAGGACTCGTGGTTGGATGTGGTACATGGAGAAATGGATGGAGAGATGTTTGGATGGACATGTGGATATTTCTGCCCTACATTGTGCCGTCCCTGTCGCAGCTGCAGCTGAGCCAGAGGAGGAACCTCCATCCCAGCCCCGGCTGGGCGAGCTCACGGCCTCCCAGGTCACCCCTGAGTCCGTCCAGCTGGAGTGGAGCGTCCCCGAGGGCACCTTTGACTCCTTCACGGTGCAGTACAGGGATGGCCAAGGGCAGCCGCAGGTGCTGCCCGTGGAGGGTGGTTCGCGCAGGGTGACCGTGCCTGGGCTGTCACCGTCCCGCCGCTACAAGTTCAACCTGTACGGGCTGTGGGGTCGGAAGCGTCTGGGCCCCATCTCCACGGACGCCGTCACAGGTGAGGGGGGCTGTGGTGACGCTGAGGACCATGGGTATGGAATGTGGCCGGAGAGTGGGCAGGGCGGTGTTTGGATGAATGACTTGATCAATGGATGGATGGACGGGAACGGTGGTGGATGGATGGCTGGGAGGATGGTCGTATGGATGGATGGATGGATTGGTGGATGGACGGATTGGTGGCTGCATTTAAGGACTCCTGGAGGGACTGATGGATGGATGGATGGATGGATTGGTGGATGGATGGATGGATGGATGGATGGGTGGAACGATGGAAGGATGGATGGATGGATGGATGGATGGATGGATGGATGGATGGATGGGTGGATCTATCGATCGATTGATGAATGGATGTACTGATGGATGGACGAATGGATGGATGAACATTTGGATGAGTCTGGCGGATGAATGGATTGAAAGGTCTTTCAGATGGTTGGATGGACACATGGTTAGGATGGAGTATGTAAGGGTGGATGGATGGAGGTATCCCGGGAGAGTTTGTTGGACGTCTGTTTGTGAGAGGATTGAGTGGTTAGATGGTATGATGATTCAATGGAGGAATGGATTCATGGACTGATTGGGTGAGAAATTTGCATGGAAAGTGATTTGCTGGCAATGTGGAGGGGTGGATCCATCCAATGGATCATTGGATGAATTGATGGGTGGCTCCTTGGTGAATCAGCTGAATGGATGGATGGATGGATGTGGATAGATGGATTGGTGGATGCATTTAAGGACTCCTGCTTGGATGTGGTGCACGGAGAAATGCATGGAATGGTGTTTGGATGGTCGCTCCTTTGTTAATCAGTTGAATGGATGGATATATTGGAGCATGGATGGATGGGTGGGTACATGGATAGATGGATAGAAACGGTGGTAGATGGATGGAGGGGAGGATGGATGGATGGTTGGATGGATGGATTGGTGGATGGATGGATTGGTGGATGGATGGATGTTGTGGATGGATTTAAGGACTCCTGGATGGGATGGTGCATGGAGAAATGGATGGAATGTTGTTTGGATGGACATGTGGATATTTATGCCCTACATTTTGCCCTCCCTATCACAGCTGCAGCTGAGCCAGAGGAGGAACCTCCATCCCAGCCCCGCCTGGGCGAGCTCACGGCCTCCCCGGTCACACCCGACTCCGTCCAGCTGGAGTGGAGCGTCCCCGAGGGCACCTTTGACTCCTTCACGGTGCAGTACAGGGATGGCCAAGGGCAGCCGCAGGTGCTGCCCGTGGAGGGTGGTTCGCGCAGGGTGACCGTGCCTGGGCTGTCACCGTCCCGCCGCTACAAGTTCAACCTGTACGGGCTGTGGGGTCGGGAGCGTCTGGGCCCCATCTCCACGGACGCCGTCACAGGTGAGGGGGGCTGTGGTGACGCTGAGGACCATGGGTATGGAATGTGGCCGGAGCTTGGGCAGGGCGGTGTTTGGCTGTTTGAGTGGATGGGTGGGTGGGTGGATGGGTGGAATGACATATGGATCATTGGATGCATTGATGGGTGGCTCTTTGGGTAATCAGTTGGATGGATGGATGGATGGATGGATGGATGGATGGATGGATGGATGGATCTATCGATCGATTGATGAATGTATGTACTGATGGATGGACCAATGGATGGATGAACATTTGGATGAGTCTGGGTGATGAATGGATTGAAAGGTGTTTCAGATGGTTGGATGGACACATGGTTAGGCTGGAGTATGGAAGGGTGGATGGATGGAGGTATCCCGGGAGAGTTTGTTGGACGTCTGTTTGTGAGAGGATTGAGTGGTTTGATGGTTTGATAGTTGAATGGAGGAATGGATTCATGGACTGATTGGGTGAGAAATTTGCCTAAGAAAGTGATTTGCTGGCAATGTGGAGGAGTGGATCCATCCAATGGATCATTGGATGAATTGATGGGTGGCTCATTGGTGAATCAGTTGAATGGATGGATGGATGGATTGATGGATGCAAACATGGATGGATGGATGGGTTGATGGAGGCGAACGTGGATGGATGGATGGATGGATTGATGGAGGTGAAAATGGACGGATGGATCAGTGGATAAATGGATGAATGGGAACTTGGATGGATGGATGGATGGATGGATGGATGGATGAATGGGAAAATAGATGGATGGATTGGTGAGAGGGTGGATAGATGGATGGATGGATGGGTGGATCATCTGATGCATGGACGGATGGATGGATATTGTGGATGGATTTAAGGACTCCTGGATGGGATGGTGCATGGAGAAATGGATGGAATGATGTTTGGATGGACATGTGGATATTTATGCCCTACATTTTGCCCTCCCTATCACAGCTGCAGCTGAGCCAGAGGAGGAACCTCCATCCCAGCCCCGCCTGGGCGAGCTCACGGCCTCCCAGGTCACCCCCGAGTCCGTCCAGCTGGAGTGGAGCGTCCCCGAGGGCACCTTTGACTCCTTCACGGTGCAGTACAAGGATGGCCAAGGGCAGCCGCAGGTGCTGCCCGTGGAGGGTGGTTCGCGCAGGGTGACCGTGCCTGGGCTGTCACCGTCCCGCCGCTACAAGTTCAACCTGTACGGGCTGTGGGGTCGGGAGCGTCTGGGCCCCATCTCCACGGACGCCGTCACAGGTGAGGGGGGCTGTGGTGACGCTGAGGACCATGGGTATGGAATGTGGCCGGAGCTTGGGCAGAGCGGTGTTTGGATGAATGACTTGATCAATGGATGGATGGATGGATGGATGGATGGACGGAAGGAATAACGTCTGGATCATTGGAGGAATTGATGGATCGGCTCCTTGGTTCAGTGGACCTTTAAGTGTCTAGATGGGTGGAGATGTGTATTGATGGGCGGTTTTTGGATGAATGGCTGGGTGGGTGGATGGATGGATGGATGGATGGATGGATGGATGTATGGAAGGAATAATACATGGATCATTGGATGAATTGATGGGTGGCTCCTTGGTTAATCGGATGGATGGTTGCTTGGATTGATGGATGCAAACATGGATGGATGGATGGATGGATTGATGGAGGCGAACGTGGACGGATGGATCGGTGGATGAATGGCAACTTGGATGGATGGATGGATGGATGGATGGATGGATGAATGGGAAAATAGATGGATGGATTGGTGAGAGGGTGGATAGATGGATGGATGGGTGGATCATCTGATTGATGGACGGACGGATGGATGGACTGAGGGATAGAGGTTGTGGATGGATTTAAGGACTCCTGGATGGGATGGTGCATGGAGAAATGGATGGAATGATGTTTGGATGGACATGTGGATATTTATGCCCTTCATTGTGACCTCCCTGTCGCAGCTGCAGCTGAACCAGAGGAGGAACCTCCATCCCAGCCCCGCCTGGGCGAGCTCACGGCCTCCCAGGTCACCCCCGAGTCCGTCCAGCTGGAGTGGAGCGTCCCCGAGGGCACCTTTGACTCCTTCACGGTGCAGTACAAGGATGGCCAAGGGCAGCCGCAGGTGCTGCCCGTGGAGGGTGGTTCGCGCAGGGTGACCGTGCCTGGGCTGTCACCGTCCCGCCGCTACAAGTTCAACCTGTACGGGCTGTGGGGTCGGGAGCGTGTGGGCCCCATCTCTACCGACGCCGTCACAGGTGAGGGGGGCTGTGGTGACGCTGAGGACCATGGGTATGGAATGTGGCAGGAGCTTGGGCAGGGCGGTGTTTGGATGAATGACTTGATCAATGGATGGATGGATGGTTGGAAGGAAGGAATAGCGTCAGGATCATTGGAGGAATGGGTGGGTCGGCTCCTTGGTTGAGTGGGAGGTGAAGTGTATAGATGGGTGGAGATGTGTATTGATGTGCGGTTTTTGGATGAATGGCTGTCTGGGTGGATGGATGGATGGATGGGTGGATGGATGGATGAATGGGAAAATAGATGGATGGATTGGTGAGAGGCTGGACAGATGGATGGATGGGTGGATCATCTGATTGATGGACGGATGGATGGATGTTGTGGATGGATTTAAGGACTCCTGGATGGGATGGTGCATGAATAAAAGGATGGAATGATGTTTGGATGGACATGTGGATATTTATGCCCTGCATTGTGCCCTCCCTGTCGCAGCTGCAGCTGAACCAGAGGAGGAACCTCCATCCCAGCCCCGGCTGGGCGAGGTCACGGCCTCCCAGGTCACCCCCGAGTCCGTCCAGCTGGAGTGGAGCGTCCCCGAGGGCACCTTTGACTCCTTCACGGTGCAGTACAGGGATGGCCAAGGGCAGCCGCAGGTGCTGCCCGTGGAGGGTGGTTCGCGCAGGGTGACCGTGCCTGGGCTGTCACCGTCCCGCCGCTACAAGTTCAACCTGTACGGGCTGTGGGGTCGGGAGCGTCTGGGCCCCATCTCCACGGACATTGTCACAGGTGAGGGGGGCTGTGGTGATCCTGAGGATGGAATGTGGCCAGAGCTTGGGCAGGGTGGTGTTTGGATGAATGACTTGATCAATGGATGGATGGATGGATGGGTGGTTTGAAGGAAGGAATAACGTCTGGATCATTGGAGGAATGGATGGGTCGGCTCCTTGGTTGAGTGGGCCGTGAAGTGTATAGATGGGTGGAGATGTGTATAGATGGGCAGTTTTTGATGAATGGCTGGGTGGGTGGATGGATGGGTGGATGGATGGATGGATGGATGGAAGGAGTAACATGGATCATTAGATGAATTGATGGGTGGCTCCTTGGTTAATCGGATGGATGGATGGTTGGATTGATGGATGCAAACATGGATGGATGGATGGATGGAGGCAAATGTGGATGGATGGATCGGAGGATGAAAGGTAACGTGGATGGATGGATTGATGAATGAGCGCATAGATGGATGGATCTGTTGATGAATGGATGGATGGATGGATGGATGGACGGATGGATGTTGTGGATGGATTTAAGAACTCCTGGATGGGATGGTGCATGGAGAAATGCATGGAATGACGTTTGGATGGAAATGTGGATATTTATGCTCTGCATTGTGCCCTCCCTGTCGCAGCTGCAGCTGAGCCAGAGGAGGAACCTCCATCCCAGCCCCGCCTGGGCGAGCTCACGGCCTCCCAGGTCACCCCCGACTCCGTCCAGCTGGAGTGGAGCGTCCCCGAGGGCACCTTTGACTCCTTCACGGTGCAGTACAGGGATGGCCAAGGGCAGCCGCAGGTGCTGCCCGTGGAGGGTGGTTCGCGCAGGGTGACCGTGCCTGGGCTGTCACCGTCCCGCCGCTACAAGTTCAACCTGTACGGGCTGTGGGGTCGGAAGCGTCTGGGCCCCATCTCCACAGACGCCGTCACAGGTGAGGGGGGCTGTGGTGACGCTGAGGACCATGGGTATGGAATGTGGCCGGAGAGTGGGCAGGGCGGTGTTTGGATGAATGACTTGATCAGTGGATGGATGGACGGGAACGGTGGTGGATGGATGGCTGGGAGGATGGTCGGATGGATGGATGGATGGATTGGTGGATGGACGGACTGGTGGCTATATTTAAGGACTCCTGGAGGGACTGATGGATGGATGGATGGATGGATTGGTGGATGGATGGATGGATGGATGGGTGGAACGATGGAAGGATGGATGGATGGATGGATGGATGGATGGATGGATGGATGGATGGGTGGATCTATCGATCGATTGATGAATGGATGTACTGATGGATGGACGAATGGATGGATGAACATTTGGATGAGTCTGGCGGATGAATGGATTGAAAGGTCTTTCAGATGGTTGGATGGACACATGGTTAGGATGAAGTATGTAAGGGTGGATGGATGGAGGTATCCCGGGAGAGTTTGTTGGACGTCTGTTTGTGAGAGGATTGAGTGGTTAGCTGGTATGATGATTCAATGGAGGAATGGATTCATGGACCGATTGGGTGAGAAATTTGCATAGAAAGTGATTTGCTGGCAATGTGGAGGGGTGGATCCATCCAATGGATCATTGGATGAATTGATGGGTGGCTCCTTGGTGAATCAGTTGAATGGATGGATGGATGGATGGGTTTGTGGATAGATGGATTGGTGGATGCATTTAAGGACTCCTGGTTGGATGTGGTGCATGGAGAAATGGATGGAATGGTGTTTGGATGGACATGTGGATATTTATGCCCTGCATTGTGCCGTCCCTGTCGCAGCTGCAGCTGAACCAGAGGAGGAACCTCCATCCCAGCCCCGGCTGGGCGAGCTCACGGCCTCCCAGGTCACCCCCGAGTCCGTCCAGCTGGAGTGGAGCGTCCCCGAGGGCACCTTTGACTCCTTCACGGTGCAGTACAGGGATGGCCAAGGGCAGCCGCAGGTGCTGCCCGTGGAGGGTGGTTCGCGCAGGGTGACCGTGCCTGGGCTGTCACCGTCCCGCCGCTACAAGTTCAACCTGTACGGGCTGTGGGGTCGGAAGCGTTTGGGCCCCATCTCCACCGACGCCGTCACAGGTGAGGGGGGCTGTTGTCACCCTGAGGACCATGGGTTTGGAATGTGGCCGGAGTTTGGGCAGGGTGGTGTTTGGATGAATGACTTGATCAATGGATGGATGGATGGATGGATGGATGGTTGGATGGAAGGAATAACGTCTGGATCATTGGAGGAATGGATGGATCGGCTCCTTGGTTGAGTGGACCTTTAAGTGTATAGATGGGTGGAGATGTGTATTGATGGGCGGTTTTTGGATGAATGGCTGGATGGGTGGATGGATGGATGGATGGATGGATCGGTGGATTGATGGATGGATGGAAGGAGTAACACATGGATCATTGGATAGATTGATGGGTGGCTCCTTGGTTAATCGGATGGATGGTTGCTTGGATTGATGGATGCAAGCATGGATAGATGGATGGATGGGTTGATGGAGGCAAACGTGGATGGATGGATGGATTGATGGAGGTGAACATGGACAGATGGATCAGTGGATAAATGGATGCATGGGAACTTGGATGGATAGATGGATGGATGGATGGATGGATGAATGAATGGGAAAATGGATGGATTGGTGAGAGGGTGGATAGATGGATGGATGGATGGATGGATGGATGGATCAATCATCTGATGGATGGACAGATGGATGGATGTTGTGGATGGATTTAAGGACTCCTGGATGGGATGGTGCATGGACAAATGGATGGATGGTTGCTTGGATTGATGGATGCAAACATGGATGGATGGGTGGATGGGTTGATGGAGGCGAAGGTGGATGGATGGATGGATTGATGGAGGTGAACATGGACGGATGGATCGGTGGATGAATGGCAACTTCGATGGATGGATGGATGGATGGATGAATGGGAAAATAGATGGATGGATTGGTGAGAGGGTGGATAGATGGATGGATGGATGGATGGATCGTTGGATGGATGGACGGATGAATGGATGTTGTGGATGGATTTAAGGACTCCTGGATGTATGTGGTACATGGAGAAATGGATGGAGAGATGTTTGGATGGACATGTGCATATTTCTGCCCTACATTGTGCCCTCCCTGTCGCAGCTGCAGCTGAGCCAGAGGAGGAACCTCCATCCCAGGCCCGCCTGGGCGAGCTCACAGCCTCCCAGGTCACCCCCGAGTCCGTCCAGCTGGAGTGGAGCGTCCCCGAGGGCACCTTTGACTCCTTCACGGTGCAGTACAGGGATGGCCAAGGGCAGCTGCAGGTGCTGCCCGTGGAGGGTGGTTCGCGCAGGGTGACCGTGCCTGGGCTGTCACCGTCCCGCCGCTACAAGTTCAACCTGTACGGGCTGTGGGGTCGGAAGCGTCTGGGCCCCATCTCCACCGACGCCGTCACAGGTGAGGGGGGCTGTGTTACCCTGAGGACCATGGGTTTAGAGTGTGGCTGGAGATTGGTCAGGATGGTTTTTGGATGAAGGGCTGGAATGGTGGATAGGTGGATGGATGGATGGATGGTTGGACGGAAGGAATAACGTATGGACCGTTGGAGGAATGGACATGTCGGCTCCTTGGTTGAGTGGGCCATGAAGTGCATAGACAGATGGAGATGTGTATAGATGGGCAATTTTTGGATGAATGGCTGGCTGGGTGGATGGGTGGATGGGTGGATGGATGGATGGAAGGAAGGAATAACATATGGATCATTGGATGAATTAATGGGTGGCTCTTTGGTTAATCGGATGGATGGGTGGTTGGATTGATGGAGACGAATGTGGATGGATGGATCGGTGGATGAATGGGAACTTGGATGAATGGATTGATGAATGGGCAGATAGACGGATGGATTGCTGGATGGATCAGTTGATGAATGGATGGATGGATGGACGGATGGATGTTGTGGATGGATTTAAGAACTCCTGGATGGACGTGGTACATGGAGAAATGGATGGAATGATGTTTGCATGGACATGTGCATATTTATGCTCTGCATTGTGCCGTCCCTGTCGCAGCTGCAGCTGAACCAGAGGAGGAACCTCCATCCCAGCCCCGGCTGGGCGAGCTCACGGCCTCCCAGGTCACCCCCGACTCCGTCCAGCTGGAGTGGAGCGTCCCCGAGGGCACCTTTGACTCCTTCACGGTGCAGTACAGGGATGGCCAAGGGCAGCCGCAGGTGCTGCCCGTGGAGGGTGGTTCGCGCAGGGTGACCGTGCCTGGGCTGTCACCGTCCCGCCGCTACAAGTTCAACCTGTACGGGCTGTGGGGTCGGAAGCGTCTGGGCCCCATCTCCACCGACGCCGTCACAGGTGAGGGGGGCTGTTGTCACCCTGAGGACCATGGGTTTGGAATGTGGCCGGAGCTTGGGCAGGGCGGTGTTTGGATGAATGACTTGATCAATGGAGGGATGGATGGATGGATGGTTGGATGGAAGGAATAACGTCTGGATCATTGGATGAATGGATGGGTCGGCTCCTTGGTTGAGTGGGCTGTGAAGTGCATAGATGGGTGGAGATGTGTATTGATGGGTGGTTTTTGGATGAATGGCTGGATGGGTGGATGGATGGATGGGTGGATGGGTGGATGGATGGATGGATGGATGGATGGATGGATGGATGGATGGATGGAAGGAGTAACTTATGGATCATTGGATGAAGTGATGGGTGGCTCCTTGGTTAATCAGATGGATGGATGGTTGGATTGATGGATGCAAACCTGGATGGATGGGTGGGTTGATGGAGGCAAATATGGATGGATGGATCAGAGGATGAATGGTTGAATGGGAACTTGGATGGATGGATCGGAGGATGAAAGGTAACATGGATGGATGGATTGATGAATGAGCGCATAGATGGATGGATCTTTTGATGAATGGATGGATGGATGGATGGACAGATGGATGTTGTGGATGGATTTAAGAACTCCAGGATGGGATGATGCATGGAGAAATGCATGGAATGACGTTTGGATGGAAATGTGGATATTTATGCTCTGCATTGTGCCCTCCCTGTCGCAGCTGCAGCTGAACCAGAGGAGGAACCTCCATCCCAGCCCCGCCTGGGCAAGCTCACGGCCTCCCAGGTCACCCCCGACTCCGTCCAGCTGGAGTGGAGCGTCCCCGAGGGCACCTTTGACTCCTTCACGGTGCAGTACAGGGATGGCCAAGGGCAGCCGCAGGTGCTGCCCGTGGAGGGTGGTTCGCGCAGGGTGACCGTGCCTGGGCTGTCACCGTCCCGCCGCTACAAGTTCAACCTGTACGGGCTGTGGGGTCGGAAGCGTCTGGGCCCCATCTCCACTGACGCCGTCACAGGTGAGGGGGGGTGCGGACCCCACCTTTTCCCCCGTCGTGCCAGGGGGAAGGAAGAGGGCAGAAGCTTGGGCCGGGTCTGTCCTGATCCCCTGGGCCCTGCGGGAACTGGGAACATCTCCTGGGTGCTGACGGGGTCGGAGGCACGGGAACATGCAAGACTGGAAGGAGGGAGGGATGGAAGGAAGGAAGGAAGATTGGATGGTTGGTGCATTGATGGATGGGTGGGTGGGTGGGTGGGTGGGTAGATGGAAGGGTGCCGATATGTCTATTTGGTTACGTGAGGAGACCGATGGTTGAAACATTGGAGGGGTGGTTCCGTGTATACGGGAATGGATGGACTGATGGATGGATGGATGGCTGGGTGGATGGATGGATGGACACATTGTTAGGATGGAGTATGGAAGGTTGGCTGGACGGAGAGATCCCGAGAGAGTTTGTTGGACATCTCTTTGTGAGAGGATTGAGTGGTTTGATGGTTTGATAGTTGAATGGAGGAATGGATTCATGGACCAATTGGGTGAGAAATTTGCATAGAAAGTGTTTTGATGGCAATGTGGAGCGGTGGATCCATCCAATGGGTCATTGGATGCATTGATGGGTGGCTCCTTGGTGAATCAGCTGAATGGATGGATGGATGGTAGCATGGATCAATGTATGGGAACATGGATAGATGGATGGAAACGTTGGTGGATGGATGGGTGGGGGGATGGATAGATGGATTGGTGGGTGGATTTAAGGACTCCAGGATGGGATGGTGCATGGAGAAATGGATGGAATGATGTTTGGATGGACATGTGGATATTTATGCCCTTCATTGTGCCATCCCTGTCGCAGCTGCAGCTGAACCAGAGGAGGAACCTCCATCCCAGCCCCGCCTGGGCGAGCTCACGGCCTCCCAGGTCACCCCCGACTCCGTCCAGCTGGAGTGGAGCGTCCCCGAGGGCACCTTTGACTCCTTCACGGTGCAGTACAAGGATGGCCAAGGGCAGCCGCAGGTGCTGCCCGTGGAGGGTGGTTCGCGCAGGGTGACCGTGCCTGGGCTGTCACCGTCCCGCCGCTACAAGTTCAACCTGTACGGGCTGTGGGGTCGGAAGCGTCTGGGCCCCATCTCCACGGACGCCGTCACAGGTGAGGGGGGCTGTGGTGACGCTGAGGACCATGGGTATGGAATGTGGCCGGAGCTTGGGCAGGGCGGTGTTTGGCTCTTTGAGTGGATGGGTGGGTGGATGGATGAGTGGAATGACATATGGATCATTGGATGCATTGATGGATGGCTCTTTGGGTAATCAGTTGAATGGATGGATGGATGGATGGATGGATGGATGGATGGATGGAAGGATGGATAGCTGGATGGATAGGTCGTTCGCAATGTTAGTGGATTAATGGGAACATTGATAAATGGATGGATGGAGGCGTGGAAGGATGGGTGGATGAGTGGGTGGATGGGTGGAATAATATATAGATCGTTGGATGCATTGATGGGTGGCTCCTTGGTCAATCAGTTGAATAGATGGATGTATTGGAGCATGGGTGGATGGATGGGAACATGGATAGATGGATGGAAACGTTGGTGGATGGATGGGTGGGAGGATGGATGGATGGATTGGTGGATCGATGGATTGGTGGATGGATTTAAGGACTCCTGGATGGATGTGGTACATGGAGAAATGGATGGAGAGATGTTTGGATGGATATGTGCATATTTCTGCCCTACATTGTGCCCTCCCTGTCGCAGCTGCAGCTGAGCCAGAGGAGGAACCTCCATCCCAGCCCCGTCTGGGCGAGCTCACGGCCTCCCAGGTCACCCCCGAGTCCGTCCAGCTGGAGTGGAGCGTCCCCGAGGGCACCTTTGACTCCTTCACGGTGCAGTACAGGGATGGCCAAGGGCAGCTGCAGGTGCTGCCCGTGGAGGGTGGTTCGCACAGGGTGACCGTGCCTGGGCTGTCACCGTCCCGCCGCTACAAGTTCAACCTGTACGGGCTGTGGGGTCGGAAGCGTCTGGGCCCCATCTCCACGGACGCCGTCACAGGTGAGGGGGGCTGTGGTGACGCTGAGGACCATGGGTATGGAATGTGGCCGGAGCTTGGGCAGGGCGGTGTTTGGATGAATGACTTGATCAATGGATGGATGGACGGGAACGGTGGTGGATGGATGGCTGGGAGGATGGTCGTATGGATGGATGGATGGATTGGTGGATGGACGGATTGGTGGCTGCATTTAAGGACTCCTGGAGGGACTGATGGATGGATGGATGGATGGATTGGTGGATGGATGGATGGATGGATGGATGGATGGATGGGTGGAACGATGGAAGGATGGATGGATGGATGGATGGATGGATGGATGGATGGATGGATGGATGGATGGGTGGATCTATCGATCGATTGATGAATGGATGTACTGATGGATGGACGAATGGATGGATGAACATTTGGATGAGTCTGGCGGATGAATGGATTGAAAGGTCTTTCAGATGGTTGGATGGACACATGGTTAGGATGGAGTATGTAAGGGTGGATGGATGGAGGTATCCCGGGAGAGTTTGTTGGACGTCTGTTTGTGAGAGGATTGAGTGGTTAGATGGTATGATGATTCAATGGAGGAATGGATTCATGGACTGATTGGGTGAGAAATTTGCATGGAAAGTGATTTGCTGGCAATGTGGAGGGGTGGATCCATCCAATGGATCATTGGATGAATTGATGGGTGGCTCCTTGGTTAATCAGCTGAATGGATGGATGGATGGATGTTGATAGATGGATTGGTGGATGCATTTAAGGACTCCTGCTTGGATGTGGTGCACGGAGAAATGGATGGAATGGTGTTTGGATGGTCGCTCCTTTGTTAATCAGTTGAATGGATGGATATATTGGAGCATGGATGGATGGGTGGGTACATGGATAGATGGATAGAAACGGTGGTAGATGGATGGAGGGGAGGATGGATGGATGGTTGGATGGATGGATTGGTGGATGGATGGATTGGTGGATGGATGGATGTTGTGGATGGATTTAAGGACTCCTGGATGGGATGGTGCATGAATAAAAGGATGGAATGATGTTTGGATGGACATGTGGATATTTATGCCCTGCATTGTGCCGTCCCTGTCGCAGCTGCAGCTGAGCCAGAGGAGGAACCTCCATCCCAGCCCCGCCTGGGCGAGCTCACGGCCTCCCAGGTCACCCCCGACTCCGTCCAGCTGGAGTGGAGCGTCCCCGAGGGCACCTTTGACTCCTTCACGGTGCAGTACAAGGATGGCCAAGGGCAGCCGCAGGTGCTGCCCGTGGAGGGTGGTTCGCGCAGGGTGACCGTGCCTGGGCTGTCACCGTCCCGCCGCTACAAGTTCAACCTGTACGGGCTGTGGGGTCGGAAGCGTCTGGGCCCCATCTCCACGGACGCCGTCACAGGTGAGGGGGGCTGTGGTGACGCTGAGGACCATGGGTATGGAATGTGGCCGGAGCTTGGGCAGGGCGGTGTTTGGATGAATGACTTGATCAATGGATGGATGGACGGGAACGGTGGTGGATGGATGGCTGGGAGGATGGTCGTATGGATGGATGGATGGATTGGTGGATGGACGGATTGGTGGCTGCATTTAAGGACTCCTGGAGGGACTGATGGATGGATGGATGGATGGATTGGTGGATGGATGGATGGATGGATGGGTGGATCTATCGATCGATTGATGAATGGATGTACTGATGGATGGACCAATGGATGGATGAACATTTGGATGAGTCTGGGTCATGAATGGATTGAAAGGTGTTTCAGATGGTTGGATGGACACATGGTTAGGATGGAGTATGGAAGGGTGGATGGATGGAGGTATCCCGGGAGAGTTTGTTGGACGTCTGTTTGTGAGAGGATTGAGTGGTTTGATGGTTTGATAGTTGAATGGAGGAATGGATTCATGGACTGATTGGGTGAGAAATTTGCATAGAAAGTGATTTGCTGGCAATGTGGAGGGGTGGATCCATCCAATGGATCATTGGATGAATTGATGGGTGGCTCATTGGTGAATTAGTTGAATGGATGGATGGATGGATTGATGGATGCAAACATGGATGGATGGATGGGTTGATGGAGGCGAACGTGGATGGATGGATGGATGGATTGATGGAGGTGAAAATGGACGGATGGATCAGTGGATAAATGGATGAATGGGAACTTGGATCGATGGATGAATGGATGGATGGATGAATGGGAAAATAGATGGATGGATTGGTGAGAGGGTGGATAGATGGATGGATGGATGGGTGGATCATCTGATGCATGGACGGATGGATGGATATTGTGGATGGATTTAAGGACTCCTGGATGGGATGGTGCATGGAGAAATGGATGGAATGATGTTTGGATGGACATGTGGATATTTATGCCCTACATTTTGCCCTCCCTATCACAGCTGCAGCTGAGCCAGAGGAGGAACCTCCATCCCAGCCCCGCCTGGGCGAGCTCACGGCCTCCCAGGTCACCCCCGACTCCGTCCAGCTGGAGTGGAGCGTCCCCGAGGGCACCTTTGACTCCTTCACGGTGCAGTACAGGGATGGCCAAGGGCAGCCGCAGGTGCTGCCCGTGGAGGGTGGTTCGCGCAGGGTGACCGTGCCTGGGCTGTCACCGTCCCGCCGCTACAAGTTCAACCTGTACGGGCTGTGGGGTCGGAAGCGTCTGGGCCCCATCTCCACGGACGCCGTCACAGGTGAGGGGGGCTGTGGTGACGCTGAGGACCATGGGTATGGAATGTGGCCGGAGCTTGGGCAGGGCGGTGTTTGGATGAATGACTTGATCAATGGATGGATGGACGGGAACGGTGGTGGATGGATGGCTGGGAGGATGGTCGGATGGATGGATGGATGGATTGGTGGATGGACGGATTGGTGGCTATATTTAAGGACTCCTGGAGGGACTGATGGATGGATGGATGGATGGATTGGTGGATGGATGGATGGATGGATGGGTGGAACGATGGAAGGATGGATGGATGGATGGATGGATGGATGGATGGATGGATGGATGGGTGGATCTATCGATCGATTGATGAATGGATGTACTGATGGATGGACGAATGGATGGATGAACATTTGGATGAGTCTGGCGGATGAATGGATTGAAAGGTCTTTCAGATGGTTGGATGGACACATGGTTAGGATGGAGTATGTAAGGGTGGATGGATGGAGGTATCCCGGGAGAGTTTGTTGGACGTCTGTTTGTGAGAGGATTGAGTGGTTAGATGGTATGATGATTCAATGGAGGAATGGATTCATGGACTGATTGGGTGAGAAATTTGCATAGAAAGTGATTTGCTGGCAATGTGGAGGAGTGGATCCATCCAATGGATCATTGGATGAATTGATGGGTGGCTCCTTGGTGAATCAGTTGAATGGATGGATGGATGGATGGGTTTGTGGATAGATGGATTGGTGGATGCATTTAAGGACTCCTGGTTGGATGTGGTGCATGGAGAAATGGATGGAATGGTGTTTGGATGGACATGTGGATATTTATGCCCTCCATTGTGCCGTCCCTGTCGCAGCTGCAGCTGAGCCAGAGGAGGAACCTCCATCCCAGCCCCGGCTGGGCGAGCTCACGGCCTCCCAGGTCACCCCCGACTCCGTCCAGCTGGAGTGGAGCGTCCCCGAGGGCACCTTTGACTCCTTCACGGTGCAGTACAGGGATGGCCAAGGGCAGCCGCAGGTGCTGCCCGTGGAGGGTGGTTCGCGCAGGGTGACCGTGCCTGGGCTGTCACCGTCCCGCCGCTACAAGTTCAACCTGTACGGGCTGTGGGGTCGGAAGCGTCTGGGCCCCATCTCCACAGACGCCGTCACAGGTGAGGGGGGCTGTGGTGACGCTGAGGACCATGGGTTTGGAATGTGGCCGGAGCTTGGGCAGGGTGGTGTTTGGATGAATGACTTGATCAATGGATGGATGGATGGATGGATGGTTGGATGGAAGGAATAACGTCTGGATCATTGGAGGAATGGATGGATCGGCTCCTTGGTTGAGTGGACCTTTAAGTGTCTAGATGGGTGGAGATGTGTATTGATGGGCGGTTTTTGGATGAATGGCTGGATGGGTGGATGGATGGATGGATGGATGGATCGGTGGATTGATGGATGGATGGAAGGAGTAACACATGGATCATTGGATGGATTGATGGGTGGCTCCTTGGTTAATCGGATGGATGGTTGCTTGGATTGATGGATGCAAGCATGGATAGATGGATGGATGGGTTGATGGAGGCAAACGTGGATGGATGGATGGATTGATGGAGGTGAACATGGACAGATGGATCAGTGGATAAATGGATGCATGGGAACTTGGATGGATAGATGGATGGATGGATGGATGGATGAATGAATGGGAAAATGGATGGATTGGTGAGAGGGTGGATAGATGGATGGATGGATGGATGGATGGATGGATGGATGGATGGATCAATCATCTGATGGATGGACAGATGGATGGATGTTGTTGATGGATTTAAGGACTCCTGGATGGGATGGTGCATGGACAAATGGATGGATGGTTGCTTGGATTGATGGATGCAAACATGGATGGATGGGTGGATGGGTTGATGGAGGCGAAGGTGGATGGATGGATGGATTGATGGAGGTGAACATGGACGGATGGATCGGTGGATGAATGGCAACTTCGATGGATGGATGGATGGATGGATGAATGGGAAAATAGATGGATGGATTGGTGAGAGGGTGGATAGATGGATGGATGGATGGATGGATCGTTGGATGGATGGACGGATGAATGGATGTTGTGGATGGATTTAAGGACTCCTGGATGGATGTGGTGCATGGAGAAATGGATGGAATGATGTTGGGATGGACATGTGTATATTTCTGCCCTGCATTGTGCCGTCCCTGTCGCAGCTGCAGCTGAGCCAGAGGAGGAACCTCCATCCCAGCCCCGCCTGGGCGAGCTCACGGCCTCCCAGGTCACCCCCGACTCCATCCAGCTGGAGTGGAGCGTCCCCGAGGGCACCTTTGACTCCTTCATGGTGCAGTACAAGGATGGCCAAGGGCAGCCGCAGGTGCTGCCCGTGGAGGGTGGTTCGCGCAGGGTGACCGTGCCTGGGCTGTCACCGTCCCGCCGCTACAAGTTCAACCTGTACGGGCTGTGGGGTCGGAAGCGTCTGGGCCCCATCTCCACCGACGCCGTCACAGGTGAGGGGGGCTGTGGTGACGCTGAGGACCATGGGTATGGAATGTGGCCGGAGCTTGGGCAGGGCAGTGTTTGGCTGTTTGAGTGGATGGGTGGGTGGGTGGATGAGTGGAATGACATATGGATCATTGGATGCATTGATGGATGGCTCTTTGGGTAATCAGTTGAATGGATGGATGGATGGATGGATGGTTGGACGGAAGGAATAGCGTTTGTACCATTGGAGGAATGGATGGGTCGGCTCCTTGGTTGAGTGGACCGTGAAGTGTATAGATGGATGGAGATGTGTATTGATGGGTGGTTTTTGGATGAATGGCTGGTTGGGTGGATGGATGCCTGGGTGGATGGATGGATCGGTGGATGGGTGGATGGATGGGTGGATGGGTGGATGGATGGATGGATGGATGGATGGATGGATGGATGGATGGATGGATGGATGGGTGGATGGATGGATGGAATGAGTAACTTATGGATCATTGGATGAATTGATGGGTGGCTCCTTGGTTAATCGGATAGATGGATGGTTGGATTGATGGATGCAAACATGGATGGATGGATGGATGGAGGCAAATGTGGATGGATGGATTGGAGGATGAAAGGTAACGTGTATGGATGGATTGATGAATGAGCGCATAGACGGATGGATCTGTTGATGTATGGATGGATGGATGGATGGACGGATGGATGTTGTGGATGGATTTAAGAACTCCTGGATGGGATGGTGCATGGAGTAATGGATGGAATGATGTTGGGATGGACATGTGCATATTTATGCCCTTCATTGTGCCGTCCCTGTTTCAGCTGCAGCTGAGCCAGAGGAGGAACCTCCATCCCAGCCCCGCCTGGGCGAGCTCACGGCCTCCCAGGTCACCCCCGAGTCCGTCCAGCTGGAGTGGAGCGTCCCCGAGGGCACCTTTGACTCCTTCACGGTGCAGTACAGGGATGGCCAAGGGCAGCCGCAGGTGCTGCCCGTGGAGGGTGGTTCGCGCAGGGTGACCGTGCCTGGGCTGTCACCGTCCCGCCGCTACAAGTTCAACCTGTACGGGCTGTGGGGTCGGAAGCGTCTGGGCCCCATCTCCACTGACGCCGTCAGAGGTGAGGGGGGCTATGGTCACCCTGAGGACCATGGGTATGGAATGTGGCCGGAGCTTGGGCAGGGTGGTGTTTGGCTGATTGAGTGGATGGGTGGGTGGGTGGATGGGTGGAATGACATATGGATCATTGGATGCATTGATCGGTGGCTCCCTGATCAATCAATTGAATGGATGGACGGATGGATGGATGGATGGATGGATGGATGCATAGATAGATGGGAACATTGATGGATGGATGGAAGGATGGATGGATGGATGGATGGAAGGAGGGATGGGTGGAAGGATGGGTGGATGAGTGGGTGGATGGGTGGAATAATATATAGATCATTGGATGCATTGATGGGTGGCACCTTGGTTAATCAGTTGAATAGATGGATGTATTGGAGCATGGATGGATGGATGGGAACATGGATAGATGGATGGAAACGTTGGTGGATGGATGGGTGGGAGGACAGATGAATGGTTGGATGGATGGATTGGTGGATGCATTTAAGGACTCCTGGAGGGACTGATGGATGGATGGATGGATGGATGGATGGATGGATGGATGGATGGTTGGATGGATGGAACGATGGAAGGATGGATGGATTGATGGATGGATGGATGAATCGATGAATGGATGTACTGATGGATGGACCAATCGATGGATGAACATTTGGATGAGTCTGGCGGATGAATGGATTGAAAGGTGTTTCAGATGGTTGGATGGACACATGGTTAGGCTGGAGTATGGAAGGGTGGATGGATGGAGGTATCCCGGGAGATTTTGTTGCACGTCTGTTTGTGAGAGGATTGAGTGGTTTGATGGTTTGATAGTTGAATGGAGGAATGGATTCATGGACTGATTGGGTGAGAAATTTGCCTAAGAAAGTGATTTGCTGGCAATGTGGAGGAGTGGATCCATCCAATGGATCATTGGATGAATTGATGGGTGGCTCCTTGGTTAATCAGCTGAATGGATGGATGGATGGATGGATGTGGATAAATGGATTGGTTAATGCATTTAAGGATTCCTGCTTGGATGTGGAGCATGGAGAAATGGATGGAATGGTGTTTGGATGGTCGCTCCTTTGTTAATCAGTTGAATGGATGGATATATTGGAGCATGGATGTATGGGTGGGAACATGCATAGATGGATGGAAACGGTGGTAGATGGATGGAGGGGAGGATGGATGGATGGTTGGATGGATGGATTGGTAGATGGATGGATTGGTGGATGGAAGAATTGGTGGATGGTTTTAAGGACTCTTGGATGGGATGGTGCATGGAGAAATGGATGGAATGATGTTTGGATGGACATGTGGATATTTATGCCCTGCATTGTGCCGTCCCTGTCGCAGCTGCAGCTGAGCCAGAGGAGGAACCTCCATCCCAGCCCCGCCTGGGCGAGCTCACGGCCTCCCAGGTCACCCCCGACTCCGTCCAGCTGGAGTGGAGCGTCCCCGAGGGCACCTTTGACTCCTTCACGGTGCAGTACAGGGATGGCCAAGGGCAGCCGCAGGTGCTGCCCGTGGAGGGTGGTTCGCGCAGGGTGACCGTGCCTGGGCTGTCACCGTCCCGCCGCTACAAGTTCAACCTGTACGGGCTGTGGGGTCGGAAGCGTCTGGGCCCCATCTCCACGGACGCCGTCACAGGTGAGGGGGGCTGTGGTGACGCTGAGGACCATGGGTATGGAATGTGGCCGGAGCTTGGGCAGGGCGGTGTTTGGCTGTTTGAGTGGATGGGTGGGTGGATGGATGAGTGGAATGACATATGGATCATTGGATGCATTGATGGATGGCTCTTTGGGTAATCAGTTGAATGGATGGATGGATGGATGGATGGATGGATGGATGGATAGCTGGATGGATAGGTCGTTCGCAATGTTAGTGGATTAATGGGAACATTGATAAATGGATGGATGGAGGCGTGGAAGGATGGGTGGATGAGTGGGTTGGTGGGTGGAATAATATATAGATCGTTGGATGCATTGATGGGTGGCTCCTTGGTTAATCAGTTGAATAGATGGATGTATTGGAGCATGGATGGATGTATGGGAACATGGATAGATGGATGGAAACGTTGGGGGATGGATGGGTGGGAGGATGGATGGATGGATTCGTGGATGCATTTAAGGACTCCTGGAGGGACTGATGGATGGATGGATGGATGGATGGATGGATGGATGGATGAATGGATTGATGGATGGATGAATGGATTGGTGGATGGATGGATGGATGGATGGATGGAATGATGGAAGGATGGATGGATGGATGGATGGATGGATGGATGGATGGATGGATCAATCGATGAATGGATGTACTGATGGATGGACCAATGGATGGATGAACATTTGGATGAGTCTGGGTGATGAATGGATTGAAATGTGTTTCAGATGGTTGGATGGACACATGGTTAGGCTGGAGTATGGAAGGGTGGATGGATGGAGGTATCCCGGGAGAGTTTGTTGGACGTCTGTTTGTGAGAGGATTGAGTGGTTAGATGGTATGATGATTCAATGGAGGAATGGATTCATGGACTGATTGGGTGAGAAATTTGCATAGAAAGTGATTTGCTGGCAATGTGGAGGGGTGGATCCATCCAATGGATCATTGGATGAATTGATGGGTGGCTCCTTGGTGAATCAGCTGAATGGATGGATGGATGGATGGGTTTGTGGTTAGATGGATTGGTGGATGCATTTAAGGACTCCTGCTTGGATGTGGTGCACGGAGAAATGGATGGAATGGTGTTTGGATGGTCGCTCCTTTGTTAATCAGTTCAATGGATGGATATATTGGAGCATGGATGGATGGGTGGGAACATGGATAGATGGATAGAAACGGTGGTAGATAGATGGAGGGGAGGATGGATGGATGGTTGGATGGATGGATGGGTGGGTGGATGGATGAATGGATGGATGGATGGACGGATGGATGTTGTGGATTGATTTAAGAACTCCAGGATGGGATGGTGCGTGGAGAAATGGATGGAATGATATTTGGATGCACATGTGCATATTTATGCCCTTCCTTGTGCTGTCCTGTCGCAGCTGCAGCTGAGCCAGAGGAGGAACCTCCATCCCAGCCCCGCCTGGGTGAGCTCACGGCCTCCCAGGTCACCCCCGACTCCGTCCAGCTGGAGTGGAGCGTCCCCGAGGGCACCTTTGACTCCTTCACGGTGCAGTACAGGGATGGCCAAGGGCAGCCGCAGGTGCTGCCCGTGGAGGGTGGTTCGCGCAGGGTGACCGTGCCTGGGCTGTCACCGTCCCGCCGCTACAAGTTCAACCTGTACGGGCTGTGGGGTCGGGAGCGTCTGGGCCCCATCTCCACCGACGCCGTCACAGGTGAGGGGGGGTGCGGACCCCACCTTTTCCCCCATGATGCCAGGGGGAAGGAAGAGGGGAGAAGCTTGGGCCGGATCTGTCCTGATCCCCTGGGCCCTGCGGGAACTGGGAACATCTCCTGGGTGCTGACGGGGTCGGAGGCACGGGAACGTGCAAGACTGGAGGGAGGGAGGATGGAAGGAAGGAAGGAAGATTGGATGGTTGGTGCATTGATGGATGGGTGGGTGGGTGGGTGGGTGGGTAGATGGAAGGGTGCCGATATGTCTATTTGGTTACGTGAGGAGACCGATGGTTGAAACATTGGAGGGGTGGTTCCGTGTATACATCAATGGATGGACTGATGGAAGGATGGATGGATGGATGGATGGACGGACGGATGTTGTGAATGGATTTAAGAACTCCTGGATGGGATGGTGCACGGAGAAATGGATGGAATGATGTTTGGATGGACATGTGGATATTTATGCCCTCCATTGTGCCGTCCCTGTCGCAGCTGCAGCTGAACCAGAGGAGGAACCTCCATCCCAGCCCCGCCTGGGCGAGCTCACGGCCTCCCAGGTCACCCCCGAGTCCGTCCAGCTGGAGTGGAGCGTCCCCGAGGGCACCTTTGACTCCTTCACGGTGCAGTACAGGGATGGCCAAGGGCAGCCGCAGGTGCTGCCCGTGGAGGGTGGTTCGCGCAGGGTGACCGTGCCTGGGCTGTCACCGTCCCGCCGCTACAAGTTCAACCTGTACGGGCTGTGGGGTCGGAAGCGTCTGGGCCCCATCTCCACGGACATTGTCACAGGTGAGGGGGGCTGTGGTGACGCTGAGGACCATGGGTTTGGAATGTGGCCAGAGCTTGGGCAGGGCAGTGTTTGGCTGTTTGAGTGGATGGGTGGGTGGGTGGATGGGTGGAATGACATATGGATCACCGGATGCATTGATCAGTGGCTCCTTGGTCAAGCAATTGAATGGATGGATGGATGGATGGATGGATGGATGCATAGATAGATGGGAACTTTAATGGATGAATGGGAACATTGAGCGATGGATGGACGGATGGATGGAAGGAGGGATGGGTGGAAGGATGGGTGGATGAGTGGGTGGATGGGTGGAATAATATAGAGATCATTGGATGCATTGATGGGTGGCTCCTTGGTTAATCAGATGAATGGATGGATGTATTGGAGCATGGATGGATGGATGGGAACATGGATAGATGGATGGAAACGTTGGCGAATGGATGGAGGGGAGGATGGATGGATGGACGGATGGATGGATTGGTGGATGCATAGATTGGTGGATGGATTTAAGGACTCCTGGATGGATATGGTGCATGGATAAATGGATGGAGAGATGTTTGGATGGACATGTGGATATTTCTGCCCTGCATTGTCCTGTCCCTGTCGCAGCTGCAGTTGAGCCAGAGGAGGAACCTCCATCCCAGCCCCGCCTGGGCGAGCTCACGGCCTCCCAGGTCACCCCCGAGTCCGTCCAGCTGGAGTGGAGCGTCCCTGAGGGCACCTTTGACTCCTTCACGGTGCAGTACAGGGATGGCCAAGGGCAGCCGCAGGTGCTGCCCGTGGAGGGTGGTTCGCGCAGGGTGACCGTGCCTGGGCTGTCACCGTCCCGCCGCTACAAGTTCAACCTGTACGGGCTGTGGGGTCGGAAGCGTCTGGGCCCCATCTCCACGGACGCTGTCACAGGTGAGGGGGGCTGTGGTGACGCTGAGGACCATGGGTAAGGAATGTGGCTGGAGCTTGGGCATGGCAGTGTTTGGATGAATGACTTGATCCATGGATGGATGGATGGATGGATGGTTGGACGGAAGGAATAACGTCTGGATCATTGGAGGAATTGATGGATCGGCTCCTTGGTTCAGTGGACCTTTAAGTGTCTAGATGGGTGGAGATGTGTATTGATGGGCGGTTTTTGGATGAATGGCTGGATGGGTGGATGGCTGGCTGGGTGGCTGGATGGATGGGTGGATGGATGGATGGATGGATGGATGGATGGTTGGACGGAAGGAATAGCGTCAGGATCATTGGAGGAATGGATGGGTCGGCTCCTTGGTTGAGTGGGCCGTGAAGTGTATAGATGGGTGGAGATGTGTACAGATGGGCGGTTTTTGGATGAATGGCTGGGTGGGTGGATGGCTGGGTGGGTGGATGGGAGCATTGATGGAACAGTAACATATGGATCATTGGATGAATTGATGGGTGGCTCCTTGGTTAATCAGATGGATGGATGGTTGGATTGATGGATGCAAACATGGATGGATGGATGGGTGGGTTGATGGAGGCGAACGTGGATGGATGGATGGATGGATTGATGGAGGTGAACATGGACGGATGGATCAGTGGATAAATGGATGAATGGGAACTTGGATGGATGGATGGATGGATGGATGCATGGATGGATGAATGGATGAATGGGAAAATAGATGGATGGATTGGTGAGAGGGTGGATAGATGGATGGATGGATGGATGGATGGATCGTCGGATGGCTGGATGGATGGATGGATGTTGTGGATGGATTTAAGGACTCCTGGATGGATGTGGTGCATGGAGAAATGGATGGAGAGATGTTTGGATGGACATGTGCATATTTATGCCCTTCATTGTTCCATCCCTGTCGCAGCTGCAGTTGAGCCAGAGGAGGAACCTCCATCCCAGCCCCGGCTGGGCGAGCTCACGGCCTCCCAGGTCACCCCCGACTCCGTCCAGCTGGAGTGGAGCGTCCCCGAGGGCACCTTTGACTCCTTCACGGTGCAGTACAGGGATGGCCAAGGGCAGCCGCAGGTGCTGCCCGTGGAGGGTGGTTCGCGCAGGGTGACCGTGCCTGGGCTGTCACCGTCCCGCCGCTACAAGTTCAACCTGTACGGGCTATGGGGTCGGGAGCGTCTGGGCCCCATCTCCACCGACGCCGTCACAGGTGAGGGGGGCTGTGGTGACGCTGAGGACCATGGGTAAGGAATGTGGCCGGAGCTTGGGCAGGGCGGTGTTTGGCTCTTTGAGTGGATGGGTGGGTGGATGGATGAGTGGAATGACATATGGATCACCGGATGCATTGATCGGTGCCTCCTTGGTCAATCAATTGAATGGATGGATGGATGGATGGATGGATGGATGGATGGATGGACGGACGGAAGGATGGATGGATGGATAGATGGATGGATGCATAGATAGATGGGAACATTGATGGATGGATGGATGGATGGATGGATGGATGGATGGATGGGTGGGTGGAAGGATGGGTGGATGAGTGGGTGGATGGGTGGAATAATATATAGATCATTGGATGCATTGATGGGTGGCTCCTTGGTTAATCAGCTGAATGGATGGATGGATGGTAGCATGGATCAATGTATGGGAACATGGATCGATGGATGGAAACGTTGGTGGATGGATGGGTGGGGGGATGGATAGGTGGATTGGTGGATGGATTTAAGGACTCCTGGATGGATGTGGTACATGGAGAAATGGATGGAGAGATGTTTGGATGGACATGTGGATATTTATGCCCTTCATTGTGCCGTCCCTGTCGCAGCTGCAGCTGAGCCAGAGGAGGAACCTCCATCCCAGCCCCGGCTGGGCGAGCTCACGGCCTCCCAGGTCACCCCCGAGTCCGTCCAGCTGGAGTGGAGCGTCCCCGAGGGCACCTTTGACTCCTTCACGGTGCAGTACAGGGATGGCCAAGGGCAGCCGCAGGTGCTGCCCGTGGAGGGTGGTTCGCGCAGGGTGACCGTGCCTGGGCTGTCACCGTCCCGCCGCTACAAGTTCAACCTGTACGGGCTGTGGGGTCGGAAGCGTCTGGGCCCCATCTCCACCGACGCCGTCACAGGTGAGGGGGGCTGTGGTGACGCTGAGGACCATGGGTATGGAATGTGGCCGGAGCTTGGGCAGGGCGGTGTTTGGCTGTTTGAGTGGATGGGTGGGTGGGTGGATGAGTGGAATGACATATGGATCATTGGATCCATTGATGGGTGGCTCTTTGGGTAATCAGATGGATGGATGGATGGATGGATGGATGGGTGGAAGGATGGGTGGATGAGTGGGTGGATGGGTGGAATAATATAGAGATCATTGGATGCATTGATGGGTGGCTCCTTGGTTAATCAGATGAATGGATGGATGTATTGGAGCATGGATGGATGGATGGGAACATGGATAGATGGATGGAAACGTTGGGGGATGGATGGAGGGGAGGATGGACGGATGGATTGGTGGATGCATTTAAGGACTCCTGGAGGGACTGATGGATGGATGGATGGATGGATGGATGGATGGATGGATGGATGAATGGATTGATGGATGGATGAATGGATTGGTGGATGGATGGATGGATGGATGGATGGATGGATGGATGGATGGATGAATCGATGAATGGATGTACTGATGGATGGACCAATGGATGGATGAACATTTGGATGAGTCTGGGTGATGAATGGATTGAAAGGTGTTTCAGATGGTTGGATGGACACATGGTTAGGCTGGAGTATGGAAGGGTGGATGGATGGAGGTATCCCGGGAGATTTTGTTGCCCGTCTGTTTGTGAGAGGATTGAGTGGTTAGATGGTATGATGATTCAATGGAGGAATGGATTCATGGACTGATTGGGTGAGAAATTTGCATAGAAAGTGATTTGCTGGCAATGTGGAGGGGTGGATCCATCCAATGGGTCATTGGATGAATTGATGGGTGGCTCCTTGGTTAATCAGTTGAATGGATGGATGGATGGATGGGTTTGTGGTTAGATGGATTGGTGGATGCATTTAAGGACTCCTGCTTGGATGTGGTGCATGGAGAAATGGATGGAATGGTGTTTGGATGGTCGCTCCTTTGTTAATCAGTTGAATGGATGGATATATTGGAGCATGGATGTATGGGTGGTAACATGGATAGATGGATGGAAACGGTGGTAGATGAATGGAGGGGAGGATGGATGGATGGTTGGATGGATGGATTGGTGGATGGATGGATGTTGTGGATGGATTTAAGGACTCCTGGATGGGATGGTGCATGAATAAAAGGATGGAATGATGTTTGGATGCACATGTGCATATTTCTGCCCTTCATTGTGCCGTCCCTGTCGCAGCTGCAGCTGAACCAGAGGAGGAACCTCCATCCCAGCCCCGGCTGGGCGAGCTCACGGCCTCCCAGGTCACCCCCGATTCTGTCCAGCTGGAGTGGAGCGTCCCCGAGGGCACCTTTGACTCCTTCACGGTGCAGTACAGGGATGGCCAAGGGCAGCCGCAGGTGCTGCCCGTGGAGGGTGGTTCACGCAGGGTGACCGTGCCTGGGCTGTCACCGTCCCGCCGCTACAAGTTCAACCTGTACGGGCTGTGGGGTCGGAAGCGTCTGGGCCCCATCTCCACGGACGCTGTCACAGGTGAGGAGGGCTGTGGTGACGCTGAGGACCATGGGTATGGAATGTGGCCGGAGCTTGGGCAGGGCGTTTTTTGGATGAATGACATGATCAATGGATGGATGGATGGATGGATGGATGGTTGGACGGACGGAATAACGTATGGACCGTTGCATGAATGGATGGGTCGGCTCCTTGGTTGAGTGGCCTGTGAAGTATATAGATGGGTGGAGATGTGTATTGATGGGCGGTTTTTGGATGGATGGCTGGGTGGGTGGATGGCTGGATGGGTGGATGACTGGATGAATGGATGGTAGCATGGATCAATGTATGGGAACATGGATCGATGGATGGAAACGTTGGTGGATGGATGGGTGGGGGGATGGATAGGTGGATTTTTGGATGGATTTAAGGACTCCTGGATGGATGTGGTACATGGAGAAATGGATGGAGAGATGTTTGGATGGACATGTGGATATTTATGCCCTGCATTGTGCCGTCCCTGTCGCAGCTGCAGCTGAGCCAGAGGAGGAACCTCCATCCCAGCCCCGGCTGGGCGAGCTCACGGCCTCCCAGGTCACCCCCGAGTCCGTCCAGCTGGAGTGGAGCGTCCCCGAGGGCACCTTTGACTCCTTCACGGTGCAGTACAGGGATGGCCAAGGGCAGCCGCAGGTGCTGCCCGTGGAGGGTGGTTCGCGCAGGGTGACCGTGCCTGGGCTGTCACCGTCCCGCCGCTACAAGTTCAACCTGTACGGGCTGTGGGGTCGGAAGCGTCTGGGCCCCATCTCCACGGACATTGTCACAGGTGAGGGGGGCTGTGGTGATCCTGAGGATGGAATTTGGCCAGAGCTTGGCCAGTGTGGTTTTTGGATGAATGACATGATCAATGGATGGATGGATGGATGGATGGTTGGAAGGAAGGAATAACGTCTGGATCATTGGAGGAATTGATGGATCGGCTCCTTGGTTCAGTGGACCTTTAAGTGTCTAGATGGGTGGAGATGTGTATTGATGGGCGGTTTTTGGATGAATGGCTGGATGGGTGGATGGATGGATGGCTGGATGGATGGATCGGTGGATTGATGGATGTATGGAAGGAGTAACACATGGATCATTGGATGGATTGATGGGTGGCTCCTTGGTTAATTGGATGGATGGTTGCTTGGATTGATGGATGCAAGCATGGATAGATGGATGGATGGGTTGATGGAGGTGAAGGTGGATGGATGGATGGATTGATGGAGGTGAACATGGACGGATGGATCGGTGGATGAATGGCAACTTGGATGGATGGATGGATGGATGGATGGATGGATGGATCGTCGGATGGATGGACGGACGGATGGATGTTGTGGATGGATTTAAGGACTCGTGGTTGGATGTGGTACATGGAGAAATGGATGGAGAGATGTTTGGATGGACATGTGCATATTTATGCCCTGCATTGTCCTGTCCCTGTCGCAGCTGCAGCTGAGCCAGAGGAGGAACCTCCATCCCAGCCCCGCCTGGGCGAGCTCACGGCCTCCCAGGTCACCCCCGACTCCGTCCAGCTGGAGTGGAGCGTCCCCGAGGGCACCTTTGACTCCTTCACGGTGCAGTACAGGGATGGCCAAGGGCAGCCGCAGGTGCTGCCCGTGGAGGGTGGTTCGCGCAGGGTGACCGTGCCTGGGCTGTCACCGTCCCGCCGCTACAAGTTCAACCTGTACGGGCTGTGGGGTCGGAAGCGTCTGGGCCCCATCTCCACCGACGCCATCACAGGTGAGGGGGGCTGTGGTGACGCTGAGGACCATGGGTTTGGAGTGTGGGAGGAGCTTGGGCAGGGCCGTGTTTGGATGAATGACTTGATCCATGGATGGATGGATGGATGGATGGTTGGACGGAAGGAATAGCGTATGGACCGTTGGAGGAATGGATGGGTCGGCTCCTTGGTTGAGTGGGCCATGAAGTGCATAGATGGGTGGAGATGTGTATTGATGGGCGGTTTTTGGATGAACGGCTGGCTGGGTGGATGCGTGGATGGCTGGGTGGGTGGGTGGGTGGATGGGAGCATCGATGGAACAGTAACATATGGATCATTGGATGAATTGATGGATGGCTCCTTGGTTAATCGGATGGATGGATGGTTGGATTGATGGATGCAAACATGGATGGATGGATGGGTTGATGGAGGCGAACGTGGATGGATGGATGGATGGATTGATGGAGGTGAACATGGACAGATGGATCAGTGGATAAATGGATGAATGGGAACTTGGATGGATGGATGGATGGATGGATGGATGGATGGATGGATGAATGGGAAAATAGATGGATGGATTGGTGAGAGGGTGGATAGATGGATGGATGGATGGGTGGATCATCTGATGCATGGACGGATGGATGGATATTGTGGATGGATTTAAGGACTCCTGGATGGGATGGTGCATGGAGAAATGGATGGAATGATGTTTGGATGGACATGTGGATATTTCTGCCCTACATTTTTCCGTCCCTGTCGCAGCTGCAGCTGAGCCAGAGGAGGAACCTCCATCCCAGCCCCGCCTGGGCGAGCTCACGGCCTCCCAGGTCACCCCCGACTCCGTCCAGCTGGAGTGGAGCGTCCCCGAGGGCACCTTTGACTCCTTCACGGTGCAGTACAGGGATGGCCAAGGGCAGCCGCAGGTGCTGCCCGTGGAGGGTGGTTCGCGCAGGGTGACCGTGCCTGGGCTGTCACCGTCCCGCCGCTACAAGTTCAACCTGTACGGGCTGTGGGGTCGGAAGCGTCTGGGCCCCATCTCCACGGACGCCGTCACAGGTGAGGAGGGCTGTGGTCACCCTGAGGACCATGGGTATGGAATGTGGCCGGAGCTTGGGCAGAGCGGTGTTTGGATGAATGACTTGATCAATGGAGGGATGGATGGATGGATGGTTGGACGTAAGGAATAACGTATGGACCGTTGGATGAATGGATGGGTCGGCTCCTTGGTTGAGTGTCAACTCAACTAAAGCATATGGATGGATGGAGATGTGGATGGATGGATGGATGAATGGATGGATGGATGGATTGATGGATCGATGGGAACGTTGATGGATGAATGGGAACACTGATGGATGGATGCATGGATGGATGGATGGATGGATGGATGGATGGATGGATGGACACATTGTTAGGATGGAGTATGGAAGGTTGGCTGGACGGAGAGATCCCGAGAGAGTTTGTTGGACGTCTGTTTGTGAGAGGATTGAGTGGTTTGATGGTTTGATAGTTGAATGGAGGAATGGATTCATGGACTGATTGGGTGAGAAATTTGCATAGAAAGTGATTTGCTGGCAATGTGGAGGGGTGGATCCATCCAATGGGTCATTGGATGCATTGATGGGTGGCTCCTTGGTGAATCAGCTGAATGGATGGATGGATGGTAGCATGGATCAATGTATGGGAACATGGATCGATGGATGGGAACGTTGGTGGATGGATGGGTGGGGGGATGGATAGGTGGATTGGTGGATGGATTTAAGGACTCCTCGATGTATGTGGTACATGGAGAAATGGATGGAGAGATGTTTGGATGGACATGTGCATATTTATGCTCTGTATTGTGCCCTCCCTGTTGCAGCGGCAGCTGAGCCAGAGGAGGAACCTCCATCCCAGCCCCGCCTGGGCGAGCTCACGGCCTCCCAGGTCACCCCCGAGTCCGTCCAGCTGGAGTGGAGCGTCCCCGAGGGCACCTTTGACTCCTTCACGGTGCAGTACAGGGATGGCCAAGGGCAGCCGCAGGTGCTGCCCGTGGAGGGTGGTTCGCGCAGGGTGACCGTGCCTGGGCTGTCACCGTCCCGCCGCTACAAGTTCAACCTGTACGGGCTGTGGGGTCGGGAGCGTCTGGGCCCCATCTCCACGGACGCCGTCACAGGTGAGGGGGGCTGTGGTGACGCTGAGGACCATGGGTTTGGAGTATGGGAGGAGCTTGGGCAGGGCGGTATTTGGCTGATTTAGTGGATGGGTGGGTGGGTGGGTGGAATAATATATGGATCATTGGATATATTGATTGGTGGCTCCTTGGTTAACCGGTTGAATGGATGGATGGATGAGAACACGAATGGATAGATGGATGGATGGATGGATGGATGTTTATTTCTTGCATTGTGCTCTCTCTTTTGCAGCCCCGGTTCCACAAGAAGAGATGCCACCATCCCAGCCCCGCTTGGGCAACCTCACAGCCTCCCATATTACCTCTGAGTCCATCCAGCTGGAGTGGAGCGTCCCCGAAGGCACCTTTGACTCCTTCACGGTGCAGTACAGGGATGCCCAAGGGCAGCCGGAGTCACTGCTCATTGACGGAGGGTCCCACACAGTGACCGTGCCTGGCCTGTCACCGTCCCATCGCTACAATTTCTACCTCTATGGGGTGTTGGGGCAGAAACGTCTGGGTCCCATCTCACTTGACACCATCACCGGTGAGCCCGTGCACTGGATCGGTCCGTTTCCCATTTGCGTGCTCGGTTTGGAGTGTGGCAGGAGCTGGGGCAGGGCCCATCCTCGTCCCCTGGGCCTGGTGGAACTGGGAACATCTCTTGGGTGCTTACTGGGGGATGGATGGAGGGATGGGACCATGCAAAGCTGGATGGATGCAGGCATAGGTTGATGGAAGATTGTTTGTTGGATGGATGGTTGGATGGATGAAAGTTTGGCTGGATGGATTACTGGATGGAAGGTTGGTTGGATGGGCACATGGATGGATAGAAAGAAGGATGGATGGATGGATGGATGGATGGATGGATGGATGGAAGCTTGTGTGGGTGGATGGATTAATTGCTGGAAGGTTGGGTGGATGGATGGATTAATAAATGGAAGATGGGGTGGGTGGGTGGGTGCGCGGAGGGATGGATGGACAGATGGGTGGACACCCAGTTGGATGGAGGGATGGATGGTGGCATGGACTGATGGATGGATAAAGGTGCACGGAGGATGGAGGGGTAGAGGAATGTTTGGTTGGTTGTTGAGCAGAGGGATGGATGGGGGGATGGATGTTTATGCCCTGTGTTGCGTCCTCTGTGTTGCAGCCCCAGCCCCACAAAAGGAGATGTCACCGTCCCAGCCCCGCCTGGGCGAGCTCACGGCCTCCCAGGTCACCCCCGAGTCCGTCCAGCTGGAGTGGAGCGTCCCCGAGGGCACCTTTGACTCCTTCACGGTGCAGTACAAGGATGGCCAAGGGCAGCCGCAGGTGCTGCCCGTGGAGGGTGGTTCGCGCAGGGTGACCGTGCCTGGGCTGTCACCGTCCCGCCGCTACAAGTTCAACCTGTACGGGCTGTGGGGTCGGGAGCGTCTGGGCCCCATCTCCACCGACGCCGTCACAGGTGAGGGCATCTGCGGACCATTTCTCTGTCCCCTTTGGATGCTCATTTTGGGGTGGCAGCAAGAGTTTGGGCAGGGCCTGTCCTGGTCCTTCGGGTCTTGTGGGAACTCGGAACATCTCTTGGGTGCTAAGAAGGGCGCGGACGATGGGATGGATGTGTGCAAGGTTGGATGGATGGATGGATGGATGGATGGATGGATGGATGGATGGATTCATGGACAGATGGATGGATGGATTCATAGATAAATTCATGGATGGGTGGATGGATTCATGGATTCATGGATTCATGGACAGATGGATGGATGGATTCATGGTGGATTCATGGATGGATTCATGGATGGATTCATGGATGGAAGGAAGGAATTTGCTTCTTTGATGTTTTCACTATTTGGATGACTGGATGACTCGGTGGATACTTGGCTGGATGGGTCGGTGGACTCGTGGGATATGGGAACAAACTCTCGGCACCGAGTGTGGGACTGATGGAGGAAGGGGAGCGTGAATGTTGAAGGGCTGAAGGGACAGACAGATGCATGTGTGGAGAATGGATGGATGGATGGATGGATGGATGGATGGATGGATGGATGGATGTTTAGTTGGTTGGTTGAATGTGTAGGTGGACTGAAGGTTGGTCGGACAGATGGATGGACGATGGAGGTTTGGATGAATGGAAGAATGGATGCATGGATGGGTAGACCGATGGCATCGTTGGCAGAGGAATGTGTGGGTAGATGGAAGGGCGCATGGCAGGGTGAGCAATGTCTGGATCAGCTGCAGCATGGATGGACGTGTGACGGGTGGGTGAAAAAATGGCCGTACGGTGACTGGATGGTTAGATGTATGGCCTGATGGTTGGTTGGATGGATGGATGTTCAGGTGGATGGCTGGACAGATGGATGAACGGTTGGCTGACTGCCTGGGTAGAAGGATGGATGGATGGATAGATGGATGGATGGATGGATGGATGGATGGATGGATGGATGGATGGATGGATGGATGAAAAGCTGGCTGGCTGGCTGGACAGATGGTTGGATGATTGGAAAGATGGGTGGGTGGTTGTATGGATGGAGGGATGATTGATTGGATGGCTGGATGGTTGGGTGTTTGGTCAGCTGGATGGATTGTTGGATGGTTGGATGGACAGTGGGATAGATGGATGGGTGTAGGGAAGGTTGGATGGTTGATGGCTGCACTGTTGGATAGTTGTTGGATGGGTGGATGGACAGTTGCATAGACGGGTGGGTGGGTGGATGGTTGGGTGGTTGATGCTGGACAGTTGGACGGTGGATGCTGGATGGTTGGACGGTGGATGGTTGATGCTGGACAGTTGGGCCGTTGGGCGGTTGGATGGTTGGACAGTTGATGGTGGCATTGTTGGATGGTTGGTGGTTGGATGGTTGATGGTTGGACGGTTGCTGACTGGACACTTGGAATGTTGGTTGGAGCGATGGCGTGTTGGAGTCCTGAGTGGGTCGTCCCTGGTGGGAAGAGTCCCCTGGGGGCCGTGGGTGGGGGACTCCGGGGTGCTACAGGGGGTCTGAGCGTGGTGGGCTCCATGGGGGCTTCTGTGGGGCTGGGTGGAGGGGCTGGTGGTCACATGGGGGGGACTGTTCATTGGGGAGCAGTGGGTGGGTGGGTCCTTGGGGGGGTTGGGGGTGTCAGCGGCCACCCCCCACCCCCACGCAGGTGCCCCGGGGACCCTCTGGGTGGGCACCGTGTGGCCCCGCAGCGCCCGGCTGCACTGGGCGCCCCCCCATGCCCCCCCTGATGGCTACGACCTCGTCTATGGCCCCCCTGGAGGACCCCAGCAGGTAATGTCACCCACCCCCCACCCCCAAAGCACCCCAAAAACCCAGGACACCCCTGGGGACCCCAATGACCCCCCTGGGGCACCCTGGTCCTTCCCCATGGCCCCCAATATTCCTTGTAGGACTCCAATAACACTTTGGGGAACCCAATATCCCCCCATGTACCCCAATATCTCTTGCGGGACCCCTAATGCCCTCTTAGGACACCCCAATATGCCCCCTGGGAACCCCAATAACACCCAGGAGACCCCAATATTCCTTGTAGGACCCCTAATACTAACTTAGGACCCCCCAATACCCCACCTGGGACCCCAATACCCCCTTGAAGCACCTCAATAACACCTCTGGGACCCCGATAACACCCAGGGGACCCCAATATCCCTTGTGGGACCCCTAATACTCCCTTAGGGCACCCCAATACTCCTGCTGGGACCCCAATACCCCCTTGGGGACCCCAATAACGCCCTGGGGACCCCAATAACACCCTGGGAGACCCCAATAATGTCTTGGGGGACCCCAATAACCCCACAGGGACCCCAATATCCTTTGTGGGACCTGTAATACTCCCTTAGGGCACCCTAATACCCCTTTGGGCAACCCCAGTAACACCTCGGGGAGCCCCAATAATGCTCAGGGGACCCAAATAACCCCTGTGCCCCCCTCCCCCCCGCCCAGACCCTGCGGCTGCCCCCCGAGGCGACGTCCCATCAGCTGTGGGGTCTGGAGCCGTCAGGACGCTATGGGGTACAGCTGTGGGGCCGGGGGGGGGACATCCCCCCTGCCCCCCTGGAGACCACCTTTGACACCCGTGAGCTGAATGCCTGTGTCCCTGGGGGGGGGGGGGGGGAAACTGGGTCCTTGGGTGGGGGGCACTGGGAGGACTGGGTCCCTGGGTGATGGGGGGGGATCTGGGTCCTTGGGTGGGGGGCACTGGGAGGACTGGGTCCCTGAGTCCTTGGGGGGGGATCTGGGTCCTTGGGTGGGGGGCACTGGGAGGACTGGGTCCCTGGGTGATGGGGGCGATCTGGGTCTTTGGGTGGGGGGCACTGGGAGGACTGGGTTCCTGGGTGATGGGGGGGATCTGGGTCCTTGGGTGGGGGGCACTGGGAGGACTGGGTCCCTGAGTCCTTGGGGGGGGATCTGGGTCCTTGGGTGGGGGGCACTGGGAGGACTGGGTCCCTGAGTCCTTGGGGGGGGATCTGGGTCTTTGGGTGGGGGGCACTGGGAGGACTGGGTCCCTGGGTGATGGGCGGGATCTGGGTCCTTGGGTGGGGGGCACTGGGAGGACTGGGTCCCTGGCGGGTGGATCTGGGTCCTTGGGTGGGGGGCACTGGGAGGACTGGGTCCCTGAGTCCTTGGGGGGGGATCTGGGTCCTTGGGTGGGGGGCACTGGGAGGACTGGGTCCCTGGGTGATGGGGGCGATCTGGGTCTTTGGGTGGGGGGCACTGGGAGGACTGGGTCCCTGGGTGATGGGGGGGATCTGGGTCCTTGGGTGGGGGGCACTGGGAGGACTGGGTCCCTGGGTGATGGGGGGGATCTGGGTCCTTGGGTGGGGGGCACTGGGAGGACTGGGTCCCTGGGTGATGGGGGGGGATCTGGGTCCTTGGGTGGGGGGCACTGGGAGGACTGGGTCCCTGGGTGATGGGGGGGGATCTGGGTCCTTGGGTGGGGGGCACTGGGAGGACTGGGTCCCTGGGTGATGGGGGGCTGCTTGGTCCTTGGGTGGGGGGACACCAGACACCTGGGTCCCCAAGAAGTCTCTAGGGTGCCTTAGGTGTCCCCACATGCATGGCTCCCCACACCCTCCATCCGTCCTGCCCCCCCCCACCCCAGCTCCCCTCCCCCACCCACACCCCCGGGACTGCGCCGAGGAGCAGCTGAATGGTCCGGGACCTTCGCGCGAGACCACCGTCTTCCTCGGGGGAGACCCCGGGAGACCTCTGCGTGTCTTCTGCGACATGGAGACCGACGGTGGTGGCTGGCTGGTGGGGCAACTGGGGGGCACTGGGAGGGGCTGGGGGCCTGCTATAGAGGCACATGGGGGGGTTTATGGGTGTAAATGGGGGACTTGGAGGGCGTCGGGGTGGTCTTGGGGGCAACAGGACTGGGGGGCACTGGGAAAGGCTGGGGGGCTTCTAGAGGGGGGATTGGGGGGATAATATGGGGTTTTATGGGGGAGATGGGGGTCTTGGGGGGCACTGGGGGTCTGGAGGTCTCTATGGTGGGAAATGGGGGGACTGGGACGTTCTATGGGGGCACTGGGGGGGAATGGGGGTCAGTGGGGGGGCACAGGGGAGGTCTGGGGTGTTCTATGCGGGGCAATGAGGGGTTCTGGGGGGCAATAGGGTGTCACTGGGGTGCAATGGGGGGGTCTTGGATGTTTTATGGGGAGCACTGGGGGGTAAATGGGGTTCGGGGGGGGCTGGGATGCAACGGGAGTCTCTCTGGGGTCATTGGGGGGGTGGGGAGTGTTGGGGACCCCCTCCTGACACCCCACCCCCACCCCCCCCAAGGTGTTCCAGCGCCGCCAGGATGGGGGCACCGATTTCTGGCGGGGGTGGGGCGCCTACGCCCACGGCTTCGGTAACGTCACCGGGGAGTTCTGGCTGGGTGAGGACTTGGGCGACCCCGGGGAACGGGGGGGGGAGTGATCCCGGAGTTTTGGGTGGGTGACCACGGAGGCACCCAGGCGACCGGGTGGGCTTGGGTGGGCGACCAAAGGGGGACCCCAGGCGTCTGGGTGGGTCCCAGTCATCCAAGGTGACTGGTGGGGACCCGGGTGGCCAGAGAGGGGACCAGGGCATCTGGGTGGGCTTGGGTGGGCGATCAAAGGGGGACCCCAGGTGTCTGGGTGGGTCCCAGTCATCCAAGGTGACTGGTGGGGACGTGGGTGGCCGAGTGGGCTCTAGGGAGGGACCCAAATGTTTGTGGGAGAGCCCAGGCACCCAGGAGAGTCTTTTGGGGGGGGACTTAGGCTTCTGGGTGGGTTTGGGTGGGCAACCAAAGGGGGACCGCAGGCGTCTGGGTGGGTCCCAGTCATCCAGGGTGACTGGTGGGGACCCGGGTGGCCAGAGAGGGGACCAGGGCATCTGGGTGGGCTTGGGTGGGCCACCAAAGCAGGACCCCAGGCATCTGGGTGGGTTCCAATCATCCAGGGTGACTGGTGGGGACCCGGGTGGCTGGGTGGGGTCTATGGAGGGACCCAGATGTCTGTGGGGGAGCCCAGGCACCCAGGTGGGTCTTTGGGGGAGGACCTAGGCATCTGGGTGGGCTTGGGTGGGCGACCAAAGGGGGACCGCAGACGTCTGGGTGGGTCCCAGTCATCCAAGGTGACTGGTGGGGACGTGGGTGGCCGAGTGGGCTCTAGGGAGGGACCCAGGCATCCAGGTGGGTCTTTTTTGGGGGGACCTAGGCATCTGGGTGGGCTTGGGTGGGCGACCAAAGGGGGACCCCAGGCGTCTGGGTGGGTCCCAGTCATCCAAGGTGACTGGTGGGGACCCTGGTGGCCGGGGAGGGGCCCTAGGCATCTGGGCGGGCTTGGGTGGGCAACCAGGGAGGGACGTGGGTGTCCGGTCGGTGGCAGTGGCCGGACACAGGCGTGGGGGCGCAGGGAACGAGGCGCTGCACGCGTTGACGACGGGGACCCCCACGGAGCTGCGGGTGGATCTCCGCACCCCGTGGGACGCCGCCTTCGCCCACTACCGCGACTTCACCGTCGCCGGCCCTGAGGACCATTACCGCCTCCACCTCGGTGCCTACAGCGGCACTGCCGGTACAGGGGGGTCCTGAGTGGTCTTGGGGGGTGCTGGAGGGGTCCTGAGGTGGTCTTGGGGGTCCCTTGGCCTATGAATGGGGTCCTGGGGGAGGGGGAGGGGGGGGGCTTGGAGGTCATGAGGGGTCTTGGCGGGGTCCTGGGGGGAACTTGGGTGGTCCTGGAAGGACCTTGGGGGATCCTTGGGGGGGTCTTGAGGGGATTTGAAGGGGTCTTGAGGGGTCATGGAGGTGGCTTAAGGGGGGTCTTGAGGGGTCTTGGAGGGGTCCTGAATCGGTTTTGGGTG
Source organism: Vanellus vanellus (assembly GCF_965231255.1). Classification (NCBI taxonomy): domain Eukaryota; kingdom Metazoa; phylum Chordata; class Aves; order Charadriiformes; family Charadriidae; genus Vanellus; species Vanellus vanellus. The sequence goes on along the minus strand of NW_028128968.1, from coordinate 14,195 downwards.
GGTATCCTGGAGGGGTTTTGGGGGGGTCCTGGATGGGACTTGGAGGGTCCTCTGGAAGTCTTGAGGGTCATAAGGGGTCTTGTGGGGGGGGGGTGTCTCATGGGTTCCTGGGGGGAATTTGGGTGGTCCTGGAGGGGCCTTGGGGGATCCTGGGGGGTCTTGGAGGGGCTTGGGCGGTCCCAGGGGAGTCTTGGGGTAACCTGGGGGGGATCTCAGGGGGTTCTGATGGATCTCGGAGGGGTCCTGGAGGGGTCTTGAGGGGTTCTTGAGGGGCACTGAGGTCTCTGGAGGGGTCTTGGGGGGTGTCATGGAGAGGTCTTGAATAGTCCTGGATGGGGCTTGGGGGGGTCCTGAGTCATTCCTGGGGGTCCCTTGGCCCATGAATGGAGGTCTTGGGTGTCTTGAGGGGGTCCTGAGGGGACGCTTGGGGAGTTCCTGGGGGGCTTGAGGGTCTTGAGGGGTCCTGGGGACCCAGAGGGGTTCTTGGGTAGTCCTGGAAGGGCTTTGGGGGATCCTGGGGTGTCCTAAGGGGTCTTGGGGGATGCTGGGGGGGGGGGAGGAGTCTTTGTGGGTTCTGAGGGATCTTGGAGGGGTCCTGGGGGGTCCTGGAGCGGTCTTGGGGGTCTCTTGGCCCATGGGGAGGGCTCTGGGGCAGGGGGGTGGGGGGATCTTGGGGGTCCCTGGAGGTGTCTTGGGGATCTCTTGGGTCTTTAAAGGGGTCCCTGAGGGGTCTTGGGGGTCTCCGGAGGGGTCTTGGAGGGTCCTGAATGGCCTTGGAGGGGTCCTGGAGAGGTTTTGAAGGGTCTTGAGGGATCCTGGGGGGGCTTGTGGGGCTCCTGGAGAGGTCCTGGGGGGTCTCTTGGTCCATGAAGAAGGTCCTGGGGAGGGTCCTGGAGGGGTTCAGGGGGGGTCTTGGAGGTCCTTTGGCTAATGGGGGCGTGTTCTGGGGGGTCCTGGAGAGGTCTCGGGGTGTCCCTTGGCCCATGGAAGGGGTCTTGGGGAGGTACTTGGGGGTCCTGAGGGGTCTTGGGGGGCTCCTGGAGTGGTCCTGGGGGGCTCCAGGGGAGGGGTCTCGAGGGACTTGGGGGGTCTTGAGGGGCCTTGAGGGGCTCTAGAGGGGTCTTCTGAGGAACCTGGGGGGTTCTGGAGGGGTCTTGGGGGGGGAGTCTTTGGTGGGATCTTGAGGGGGTCTGTTGGCCCATGAAGGGGGTCCTATGGGGGACTATTGGGGGGCCCATGGGGGGAGGGGGCTGGGGGGAGGGTCTTGGAATGGTCCCGAGGGGGTTTTTGGGGGTCCTGATAGGTCCTAGATGGGTCTTGGGAGGTCCTTGGGGGGTCTTGGTGGTCCTGGAGGGGCTTGGGGGGGTCCTCAGTGGGTCCTGGGGAGGTCTCGGGGGTCTCTTGGCCCATAGGGGGGTCCCTGGGGGGGAGGGGATCACTGGGGGGTGTGGGGTGGGGGGTGGTCCCGAGGGGGTCCCTGGGGGTTGGAGGGGGGGGTGGGTATCTATAGGGGGTCTCCGGCCCATAGGGGGGTCCCTGGGGGGGAGGGGATCACTGGGGGGGTGGGGGGTGGTCCCAAGGGGGTCCCTGGGGGTGTGAGGGGGGGTCTATGGGGGGTCTATAGGGGGTCTCCGGCCCATAGGGGGGGTCCCTGGGGGGGAAGGGGATCACTGGGGGGGTGTGGGGGGGGGGGGTGGTCCCGAGGGGGTCCCTGGGGGTTTGAGGGGGGGTCTATTGGGGGTCTATAGGGGGTCTCCGGCCCATAGGGGGGGTCCCTGGGGGGGAGGGGATCACTGGGGGGGGTGTAGGGTGGGGGGTGGTCCCGAGGGGGTCCCTGGGGGTGTGAGGGGGGGTCTATGGGGGGTCTATAGGGGGTGTCTGACCCATAGGGGGGGTCCCTGGGGGGGAGGGGATCACTGGGGGGTGTGTGGGGTGGGGTTGGTCCCGAGGGGGTCCCTGGGGGTTTGACGGGGGGTCTATGGGGGGTCTATAGGGGGTGTCTGACCCATAGGGGGGTCCTTGGGGGGAGGGGATCACTGGGGGGTGTGGGGTGGGGGGTGGTCCCGAGGGGGTCCCTGGGGGTTGGAGGGGGGGGTGGGTATCTATAGGGGGTCTCCGGCCCATAGGGGGGGCCCTGGGGGGGAGGGGATCACTGGGGGGTGTGTGGGGGGGGGTGGTCCCGAGGGGGTCCCTGGGGGTGACCGGGGGGGATCTATGGGGGGTCTATAGGGGGTCTCCGGCCCATAGGGGGGGCCCTGGGGGGGAGGGGATCACTGGGGGGTGTGTGGGGTGGGGTTGGTCCCGAGGGGGTCCCTGGGGGTTTGAGGGGGGGTCTATGGGGGGTCTATAGGGGGTGTCTGACCCATAGGGAGGTCCTTGGGGGGAGGGGATCACTGGGGGGTGGGGGGTGGGGGGTGGTCCCGAGGGGGTCCCTGGGGGTTGGAGGGGGGGGTGGGTATCTATAGGGGGTCTCCGGCCCATAGGGGGGGCCCTGGGGGGGAGGGGATCACTGGGGGGGGTGTAGGGTGGGGGGTGGTCCCGAGGGAGTCCCTGGGGGTGACCGGGGGGGGTCTATGGGGGGTCTATAGGGGGTCTCCGGCCCATAGGGGGGGCCCTGGGGGGGAGGGGATCACTGGGGGGTGTGTGTGGGGGGGGGTGGTCCGAGGGGGTCCCTGGGGGTGACCGGGGGGGGGTCCCGCAGGGGACGCGCTCTCCTACCACTCCGGCAGCCCCTTCTCCACGCGGGACCGGGACCCCCGTGGCCGCCCCCGGCCCTGCGCCGTGGCCTACGCCGGGGCCTGGTGGTACCACAACTGCCACTACGCCAACCTCAACGGGCGCTACGGGACCCCCCGCCACCACCAGGCACGCTATAGGGGCCGGGCACCTATAGGGCGGGGGGGGGGGGGCCGAGGAGGGGCTGAACAGGGGACATAGGGAGGGCTATGGAGGCCACAGTGGGGCTGGAGGGGGCTGACGGGGGCAGAGTGGGCTTAATGGGGGACACACGGAGGGCTATAGGTGCTATAGGCACCATAGGGGACCTATAGGGGTCTATAGGGGCTGATGGGGCCAGAGTGGGCTTAATGGGGGCCACACGGAGGGCTATAAGTGCCATAGGCACCCTAGGGGACGTATAGGGGTCGATAGAGGGGCTACAGGCACCATAGGGGACCTATAGGGGTCGATGGAGGGGCTACAGGTACCTTAGGGGACCTATAGGCGTCTATAGGGGCCGACGGGACCAGAGTGGGCTTAATGGGGGCCACGCGGAGGGCTATAGGTGCTATAGGCACCATAGGGGACCTATAGGGGTGGATAGAGGGGCTACAGGCACCATAGGGGACCTATAGGGGTCGATGGAGGGGCTACAGGCACCATAGGGGACCTATAGGCGTCTATAGGGGCTGACTAGAGGGGGCTGATGGGGGCAGAGTGGGCTTAATGGGGGCTACACGGAGGGCTATAGGTGCCATAGGCACCATAGGGAACCTATAGGAGTCGATGGAGGGGCTACAGGCACCATAGGGGACCTATAGGGGTCTATAGGGGCTGACGGGGCCAGAGTGGGCTTAATGGGGGCCACACAGAGGGCTATAGGTGCCATAGGCACCATAGGGGACCTATAGGGGTCGATGGAGGGGCTACAGGCACCATAGAGGACCTACAGGCGTCTATAGGGGCTGACGGGACCAGAGTGGGCTTAATGGGGGACACACGGAGGGCTATAGGTGCCATAGGCACCATAGGGGACCTATAGGGGTGGATGGAGGGGCTACAGGCACCATAGGGGACCTATAGGGGCTGACTAGAGGGTGCTTATGGGGCCAGAGTGGGCTTAATGGGGGCCACACAGAGGGCTATAGGTGCCATAGGCACCATAGGGGACCTATAGGGGTCTATAGGGGCTGACTAGAGGGGGCTGATGGGGGCAGAGTGCGGTTAATGGGGGACAGAGGGGACCATAAAGGGGTCTATAGGGGCCCTTAGGGGTTATATCAGCCATATAGGGCCCTTTATGGGAGGGTTTATAGGGGCATACGGGGGGAGGCCTATAGGGGCTATATGGGGGTCTATAGGGGCTCCGCAGAAGTCTATAGGGGCCGTGGGGGGTCCTATGAAGGTCACAAGGGGACCGATAATGGGGCTATAGTGACTATAGGAAGTTCTATAGGGGCTATGGGGGAAGATGTCCTATGGGGGGTACCTATAGGGGCACTGTGGAGCACAGGACCCCTATGGCACTGCCCGCCGCAGTGGGTGCCTATGGGGCCCATAGGGGTGGCCAGAGGGGACAGGCACTGCAGCCCTATGGGTGATGGGGCCCCTATGGGGGCTACGTGGGCCATGAACCCTATAAGCTCCATAGGGGCCAGGACCCTATAGAGGTTAGTGTCTGTATGGGATATAGGGCCCAGATAGGGGTCTATAGGATACCTCTAGGGGTTCTATAGGATTCTATAGGGGTCTATAGGGTTTTATAGGGGTCTGTAGCGTATCTATAGGGTTCTATATGGTATCTATAGGGGGTCTATAGGGTATCTATGGGGGTCTATAGGGTTTTATAGGCGTCTATAGGGTTTTATAGGGGTCTATAGGGTTCTATAGGGGGTCTATATGGTTTTATAGGGTCTATAGTGTATCTATGGGGTTCTATAGGGGGTCTATAGGGTTTTATAGGGCTCCATAGGGTATCTATAGGGTTCTATAGGGGGTCTATAGGGTTTTATAGGCATCTATAGGGTTTTATAGGGGTCTATAGGGTATCTATAGGGTTCTATAGGGGGTCTATAGGGTTTTATAGGCGTCTATAGCGTATCTATGGGGTTCTATAGGGTTCTATAAGAGGTCTATAGGGTTTTATAGGGGTCTGTAGGGTATCTATAGGGTTCTATAGGGGGTCTATAGGGTTTTATAGGCGTCTATAGGGTTTTATAGGGGTCTATAGGGTATCTACAGGGTTCTATAGGGGGTCTATAGGGTTTTATAGGCATCTATAGGGTATCTATGGGGGTCTATAGGGTTCTATAGGGGGTCTATAGGGTATCTATGGGGTTCTATAGGGGGTCTATAGGGTTTTATAGGCGTCTATAGGGTATCTATGGGGTTCTATAGGGTTCTATAGGAGGTCTATAGGGTTTTATAGGGGTCCGTAGGGTATCTATAGGGTTCTATAGGGGGTCTATAGGGTTTTATAGGCATCTATAGGGTTTTATAGGGGTCTGTAGGGTATCTATAGGGTTCTATATGGGGTCTATAGGGTTTTATAGGGGTCTATAGGGGTCTATAGGGTTTTATAGGGTCTATAGGGTATCTATGGGGTTCTATAGGGGGTCTATAGGGTTTTATAGGCGTCTATAGGGTTTTATAGGGGTCTATAAGGTCCTATAGGGGGTCTATAGGGTTCTATAGGGTCCATAGGGTATCTATGGGGTTCTATAGGGGGTCTATAGGGTTTTATAGGCGTCTATAGGGTTCTATAGGGGTCCATAGGGTATCTATGGGGGTCTATAGGGTTCTATAGGGGGTCTATAGGGTTCTATAGGGGCCTATAGGGTATCTATAGGGGGTCTATGGGGGCTATAAGCTGCTGTAGGGATTTGCAGGGTACCTATAGGGGTCTACGGGGTATCTATAGGGCCTGACGACTCTCCCCAGGGCATCAACTGGTTTCCCTGGAAAGGCTTCGAGTTCTCCATCCCCTTCACCGAGATGAAGCTGCGGCCGCAGCGCCACTGAGGGGCCCCAGATGTGCGGGAAGAAGGGCCCCAGATGTGCGGGAAGAAGGGCCCCAGATGTGCGCAGCACCCAGGAAGGAGGCGGGACTTGCGGGGGGAGGGGGGGGCAGAGGTGAAGCTTTTATTGGGGGGGAGGGGGGAGGGGGGGCAATAAAAGCTGCCTGGAACCCCCTTAACCGTCCCCTCCCCCCCCCCCCCCCCCCGGTGACCGCAGGCGGTTGGGGGGGACTCGGGTGTCCCCGGGGGGGGGGGAGGGGGGGGGCACAGGGGTTTGGGGACGCAAACAGCAGGAGGATACGGGTGTCCGGGGAGAGCCGGGCACCCAAGGGTGCACCCCCAGGGAGCCAAGGGTGCAGGCAGCAGGAAGGCAGGGGTGCAGGCAGCCCCAGGCACCCAAGGGTGCACCCACAGACACCCAAGGGTGCAGGCAGCACCCACCCAAGGGTGCAGGCGACCTCAGGCACCCAAGGGTGCACCCCCAGACACCCAAGGGTGCAGGCAGCAGCCACACAAGGGTGCAGGCAGCCCCAGGCACCCAAGGGTGCACCCACAGACACCCAAAGGTGCAGGCAGCAACCACCCAAGGGTGCAGGCGACCTCAGGCACCCAAGGGTGCACCCCAGACACCCAAGACTGTAGACAGCCCTAAGCACCCAAGGGTGCACCCCCAGACACCCAAGGGTGCAGGCAGCCCCAGGCACCCAAGGGCGCACCCCCTGGCACCCGTGGGTGCGGCTAGGCGGGGGGCAGGCAGGGCACGAGGCGGAGGCGGAAGGGGGCAGGGCGCAGGACAGTGCCCCCCGTCCCCTCCAGGGAGGGTCCCCCTTCCCCCGCCGTGGGGGGCTCCAGCCGGAATTCCCGCAGGATGCAGCCCAGGAAGACGAAGAGCTCGGCCCGCGCCAGCCCCTCCCCCAGGCAGGATCGGGCCCCGCAGCCGAAGGGCAGGAGGGCGCGGGAGGGCGCCCCCGGGGTCAGGAACCGCTCTGGGGGGACAATGAAGGGTCAGGGGGACCCCGGCATCCGAGAGGGGACCCAAACATCCGGGAGGGGGTCAACCCCCACAGGGGTCAGGTGACTCCGGTGTTCAGGAGGGGACCCAGGATTTCGGGGAGTCACCCTAGAATTCGGGAGAGGACCCCCCCCAAGGGGTTCAAGGGACTCATGCATCCAGGAGGGGACCCAGGCGTTTGGGAAGTGATCCCGGCGTTGGGATGGGGACCCACCCCACAGGGTTTGGGGGTCTCTGGCGTCCGGGAGGAGCCCACCCACCCCACGGGGTTCGGGGGTCTCTGGCGTCTGGGAGGAGCCCACCCACCCCAAAGGGTTCGGGGGTCTCCGGTGTCTGGGAGGAGCCCACCCACCCCAAAGGGTTTGGGGGGTCTCTGGCATCCGGGAGGAGCCCACCCACCCCACGGGGTTCGGGGGTCTCTGGCGTCTGGGAGGAGCCCACCCACCCCAAAGGGTTCGGGGGTCTCCGGTGTCTGGGAGGAGCCCACCCACCCCACGGGGTTCAGGGGTCTCCGGCGTCCGGGAGGAGCCCACCCACCCCACGGGGTTCGGGGGTCTCTGGCGTCTGGGAGGAGCCCACCCACCCCAAAGGGTTCGGGGGTCTCCGGTGTCTGGGAGGAGCCCACCCACCCCAAGGGGTTCGGGGGACTCCGGTGTTGAGCCATACCGGGCAGGAAGACCTCAGGGTGGGCCCAGGTGTCGGGGTCCCTGTGGGCCACCAGTAGGTTGGGGATCAGGATGGAGCCAGCCGGCACTGGGATTCCCCCGACACTGCAGGGACAGGGGGGTGATGGCGTTACTGGGACATACTGGGGAGTGCTGGGGTTCTGCTGGGCTCTGCTGGGACCTACCGGGATCTGCTGGGCTCTACTGGGACCTACTGTGGTGTACTGGGATCTGATGGAGTCTGCTGGAACCTGCTGCGGCTTACTGAGGCTCTCTGGAGTTTACTAGGATCTACTGGGGGTCTGTTGGGTTCTACTGGGCCATACTGGGATCTGCTGGGGCCTAGTGGGCTCTGCTGAGGTCTACTGGGGCTCTCCTGGCACCTTCTGGGGTCTACTGGCACCTTCTGGGGTCTACTGGGACGTACTGGGACCTCCCTGAGCCTACTGGGTCCTACTGGGGTCTGCTGGGGTTTACAGAGATCTACTGGAGCCTACTGGGATGTACTGGGGTCTACTGTGGCCTACTGGGATATACTGGAGTCTACCAGGACCTATTGGGACCTCCTTGGGCCTACTGAGATCTATTGGGGTTTACTGAGACGTACTGGGGCCCACTGGGGGACTACTGGGGCCTGCTGGGCTCTGCTAGGATCCACTGGGTTCTGCTGAGGTCTACTGGGAGCTCCTGGGGCCTACTGGGACCTCCTGGTGTCTATTGGGATCTCCTGGGACATACTGGGCGCTGCAGGGGTTTTCTGGGGCCCACTGGGGTGTACTGGGGCCTACTGGGGCCTTAGGGGTTCTCCTAGGGCCTTCTGGGATATATTGGTCTCTACCGGGCCCTACTGGGACATACTGGGTTCTGCTTGCATCTCCTGGGGCCTACTGGACTCTACTGGAGTCCACTGGGGCCCTACTAGGATTTACTGGTATCTACTGCACCCTACTGGTCTCTGCTGGGGCTACTGGGGTCTATCAAGGTCTACTGGGAGCCACTGGGGCCTACTGGGGCCTACTGGGGCCTGCTGAGACCTACCGAGGTCTACTTGGGCCTACTGGTACCTGCTGGAATCTACTGGGGCCTACAGGGACCTGATGAGCTCTGCTGGTACCTGCTGGGAACTGCTGGGCTCTCCTGGGGCTGAGCTCTGCTGGGGTCTACTGGGGCCTAGTGGGATCTATTGGGGTCTACTGGGGCCCTCCTGGGATGGTCTGGGGTCCACTGGGACCTGCAAGAATCAGTATAACGGGATGTACTGGGACCTCCCTGAGCCTCCTGGGTCCTATTGGGGTCTACTGGAGCCTACTGGGGCCTACTGGGATATACTGGCATCTACTGAGGCCTGCTGAGACCTGCTAGGGCCTACTGGGACCTCCTTGAGCCTACTGAGACCTAGTGGGGTGTACTGGGGCCTACTGGGGTCTACTAGGGACCTCATGAGGCCCACTGGGCTCTGCTGGGATCTATTGGGATCTACTGGAAGCTCCTGGAGCCTCCTGGGGCCTACTTGGTCCTCCTGGGGTCTACTGGGACGTACTGGGCTCTGCTGGGGCCTACCGAGGCCTTCCTGGGGTCTACTGGGGCATACTGGGCTCTGCTGGGGCCTACCGAGGCCTTCTGGGGTCTACTGGGATGTACTGGGCTCTGCTGGGGCCTACCGAGGCCTTCCTGGGGTCTACTGGGTCATACTGGGCTCTGCTGGGGCCTACCGAGGCCTTCCTGGGGTCTACTGGGACGTACTGGGCTCTGCTGGGGCCTACCGAGGCCTTCTGGGGTCTACTGGGGTGTACTGGGCTCTGCTGGGGCCTATCGAGGCCTTCTGGGGTCTACTGGGGCATACTGGGCTCTGCTGGGGCCTACCGAGGCCTTCTGGGGTCTACTGGGATGTACTGGGCTCTGCTGGGGCCTACCGAGGCCTTCCTGGGGTCTACTGGGGCATACTGGGCTCTGCTGGGGCCTACCGAGGCCTTCTGGGGTCTACTGGGATGTACTGGGCTCTGCTGGGGCCTACCGAGGCCTTCCTGGGGTCTACTGGGTCATACTGGGCTCTGCTGGGGCCTACCGAGGCCTTCCTGGGGTCTACTGGGGCATCCTGGGCTCTGCTGGGGCCTACCGAGGCCTTCTGGGGTCTACTGGGGTGTACTGGGCTCTGCTGGGGCCTATCGAGGCCTTCTGGGGTCTACTGGGGCATACTGGGCTCTGCTGGGGCCTACCGAGGCCTTCTGGGGTCTACTGGGATGTACTGGGCTCTGCTGGGGCCTACCGAGGCCTTCCTGGGGTCTACTGGGGCATACTGGGAACTACAGGGTCTTCCTGAGCTCCACTAGGATCTATGGGGCCCTACCTACTGGGATGCCCAGTGATCCCTACTGGTCTACAGTGGTTCTTGCTGGTTTGTTCTGGTCCATACTGGCCTGTACTGTTCCATACCAGCCTGTACTGGTCCATACTGGTTCAAAACACCGATACACTTCGGTGCACAGTGCTGCAGCCTGAAGCCCAGTGGTTCCTACTGGTCTATAGTGGTTCATGCTTGTTCAGACTAGTACACGCTCATCTATACTGGTCCATACTGGGTTCTACTGGCCATACCTGGTGTCACGGAGGGCGCAGTGGGGCAGGGCCAGGGGGGCAGGTGGCCGGAGGCGCAGGGTCTCGGTGATGGTGGCATGGAGGAGGGGCAGCCGCCTGGTGTCCCCCGGCTGGGGGGTCCCAGTGGGACCCAGCTCCCGCCACAGCTCCTCCCGCAGCCGCGCCTGCAGCTGGGGACACGCAGGGGACACGCGTGTCACCACCTCATGAGGGCGACGTGTGTCACGGGGCATCCCACCCCGGGAGGGCAGCCGGTGGCACCGAGGGGACATGGGTGTGACATGCGTGTGGCTGTGGTGCACGTGTGACACCTCGGGGTGGTGCAGGGGAACGGCGATGGCCATGGGGAGGGGGAGAAGGGTGACATGTAGGACACGGGTGGGGACATGGGACCCCCTGGGGACAGATGTGGGGACACGGACATGGGGGTGACACACATGTGGCACCTCAGGGTGGTACAGGGGAATGGTGATGGTGACAGGGAGGGGGAGAAGGGTGACATGTAGGGGACAGATGGGGACACGCAACCCCCCGGGGACAGCTGTGGGGCCGTGGGGACCTGCACGGGGATGGGGACCCGGACACGGGGGTGACACGCGTGTGACACCTCGGGGTGGTGTAAGGGGACGGTGATGGTCACGGGGAGGGGGAGAAGGGTGACATGTAGGACACGGGTGGGGACATGGAACCTCACGGGGACATATGTAGGGACATGGACACGGGGGTGACACGTGTGTGGCACCTCAGGGTGGTGTGAGGGGACGGTGATGGCCATGGGCAGAGGGAGAAGGGTGACATGTAGGACACGGGTGGGGACATGGAACCTCACGGGGACATATGTAGGGACATGGACACGGGAGTGACATGCGTGTGGCACCTCGGGGTGGTGTGAGGGGACGGTGATGGCCACAGGGAGGGGGAGAAGGGTGACATGTAGGACACGGGTGGGGACATGGAACCCCCTGGGGACAGCTGTGGGGACATGGACACGGGGGTGACACGCGTGTGGCACCTCAGGATGGTGTGAGGGGACGGTGATGGCCACGGGGAGGGGGAGAAGGGTGACATGTAGGACACGGGTGGGGACATGGAACCTCACGGGGACATATGTAGGGACATGGACACGGGGGTGACACGCGTGTGGCACCTCAGGGCGGTGTGAGGGGACGGTGATGGCCACAGGGAGGGGGAGAAGGGTGACACGTAGGACACGGGTGGGGACATGGAACCCCCTGGGGACAGCTGTGGGGACATGGACACGGGAGTGACACGCGTGTAACTCCTCAGGGTGGTGTGAGGGGACAGTGATGGCCACAGGGAGGGGGAGAAGGGTGACACGTAGGACACGGGTGGGGACATGGAACCCCCTGGGGACAGCTGTGGGGACATGGACACGGGGGTGACACGCGTGTGGCACCTCAGGGCGGTGTGAGGGGACAGTGATGGTCACGGGGAGGGGGAGAAGGGTGACATGTAGGACACGGGTGGGGACATGGAACCCCCTGGGGACAGCTGTGGGGACATGGACACGGGAGTGACACGCGTGTGGCACCTCAGGGCGGTGCAAGGGGACAGTGATGGCCACGGGGAGGGGGAGAAGGGTGACACGTAGGACACGGGTGGGGACACGGAACCCCCTGGGACATATGTGGGGACACGGACACAGGAGTGACACGCGTGTAACTCCTCAGGGTGGTGTAAGGGGACGGTGATGGCCACAGGGAGGGGGAGAAGGGTGACACGTAGGACACGGGTGGGGACATGGAACCTCACGGGGACATATGTAGGGACATGGACACGGGAGTGACACGCGTGTGGCACCTCAGGGCGGTGTGAGGGGACGGTGATGGCCACAGGGAGGGGGAGAAGGGTGACATGTAGGACATGGGTGGGGACATGGAACCTCACGGGGACATATGTAGGGACACGGACACGGGAGTGACACGCGTGTGGCACCTCAGGGCGGTGTGAGGGGACGGTGATGGCCACGGGGAGGGGGAGAAGGGTGACATGTAGGACACGGGTGGGGACATGGAACCCCCTGGGGACAGCTGTGGGGACATGGACACGGGAGTGACACGCGTGTGGCACCTCAGGGCGGTGCAAGGGGACAGTGATGGCCACGGGGAGGGGGAGAAGGGTGACATGTAGGACACGGGTGGGGACATGGAACCCCTGGGACATATGTGGGGACACGGACACAGGAGTGACACGCGTGTAACTCCTCAGGGTGGTGTGAGGGGACGGTGATGGCCACAGGGAGGGGGAGAAGGGTGACATGTAGGACACAGGTGGGGACATGGAACCTCACGGGGACATATGTAGGGACACGGACATGGGAGTGACACGCGTGTGGCACCTCAGGGCGGTGTGAGGGGACGGTGATGGCCACAGGGAGGGGGAGAAGGGTGACATGTAGGACACGGGTGGGGACATGGAACCCCCTGGGGACAGCTGTGGGGACATGGACACAGGAGTGACACGCGTGTGGCACCTCGGGGCGGTGCAGCAGGAAGGCGACGGCCCAGGCGAGGGCGGCGGCGGTGGTCTCGGTGCCCCCGATGAAGAGGTCCACCAGCGCCATGTGGAGCCGGGGGGCGCTCAGGCCCCCCCCCGCCCCCCCCCGCAGCGCCGCCAGCACCGTGTCCCCCGGGGGGGACGGGCACTCCTGCGGGGCCACTTGTCATTCCCCCCTCCCCCCCATCCCGACCCCTCTTGATGGGGTGGGGGGGGGGTGAGGGGGGGGGTCCCCCCCATCCCTCCCCCCCCCCCCCCCCCAACCTCGTGCCGCCGGATTTGGGTTTCCACGAAGGCGTCGCGGCGCTCCACGAGGCGCAGCAGCTCCCGCAGCCCCCGGTTGGGCAGGACCTGGGCCGTATGGATCCCATAGGGACCCCCCCCACACCCCCCCCACACCCCCCTCCGTAGGTCCCCTATATCTCCCCTCGGCCCCGGATCGACCCTATAGGTGTCTCCCCGGCCGGGCCGTACGGCCCCTATAGGGCACCTGCGCAGGGGGGATGGACCCTCCCCACAGCCCTACAGACTCCCCCGGCCCCATAGAGACCATAGAACCCCCCCAGGGCCCTATAGACCATAGAACCCCCCCAGCCCCATATAGACCATATAACCCCCCAGTCCCATATAGACCATATAACCCCCCCCCGCCCCATATAGACCATATAACCCCCCCAGTCCCATAGAGACCATAGAACCCCCCCAGCCCCATATAGACCATATAACCCCCCCCCCCATATAGACCATAGAACCCCCCCAGTCCCATATAGACCATATAACCCCCCCAGTCCCATAGAGACCATAGAACCCCCCCCCCCCCATAGACCATATAACACCCCCAGTCCCATAGAGACCATAGAACCCCCCCAGCCCCATATAGACCATATAACCCCCCCAGTCCCATAGAGACCATAGAACCCCCCCAGCCCCATATAGACCATATAACACCCCCAGTCCCATAGAGACCATATAACCCCCCCCAGCCCCATATAGACCATATAACCCCCCCAGTCCCATAGAGACCATAGAACCCCCCCCGGCCCCATATAGACCATATAACCCCCCCCCCCCCCATATAGACCATAGAACCCCCCCGGCCCCATATAGACCATATAACCCCCCCAGTCCCATAGAGACCATAGAACCCCCCCAGCCCCATAGAGACCATATAGCCCCCCAGTCCCATATAGACCATATAACCCCCCCCCCCCCATATAGACCATGTAACCCCCCCAGGGCCCATATAGACCATATAACCCCCCCAGTCCCATAGAGACCATAGAACCCCCTCTAAGCCCCACAGAGACCCCATAAGCCCTCTAAGCCCCATAGAGACCCCATAACACTCCCCGGCCCCATAGAGATCCCATAACCCCCTCAAAGCCCCATAGAGACCCTATAATACCCTCCCAGGGCCATATAGTCCCTCTCCAGCCCCATAGAGACCCCATAACCCCCTCCCAGGGCCATATAGCCCCTCCCCAGCCCCATAGAGACCCCATAACCCCCTCCCAGGGCCATATAGCCCCTCCCCGGCCCCATAGAGACCCCATAACTCCCTCTAAGCCCCATAGAGACCCCATAACCCCCTCCCAGGGCAATATAGCCCCTCTCCAGCCCCATAGAGACCCCCATAACCCCCCTCTAAGGCCCCATAGAGACCCCATAACC
>NC_138937.1:425436-448223 GCF_965231255.1 Vanellus vanellus | reverse complement strand
CCCTGCCACCCCTATCCCTTCTGCCACCTCTGTCCCCTCTCCCCCCTGCCACCCCCATCACACCTCTGCCACCCCCGTTCCCTGTCCCCACGTCCCTGCGGCCCCTCTGCCACTCCCACCCCCCCCCCGCTACCCTCTGCCACCCCTGTCCCCTCTGCCACCCCATCACCCCCCCCCGCCACCCCCTGTCCCCTCTGTCACCCCCCTGCCACCTCCCTGTCCCCCCTCCTCCCCCCCCCCCCCCTCCCCCTGGGCCATCCAGCGCCGAGATTTGTCCCACCTCGGGGGGGACGATGGCCGCGGTGGCTTCAGGGGTCTCCATAGGCAGTGGCGGTGACACGGTGGGGACAAGGTGGGGACAAAGTGGGGGACACGCAGGGCCGGGACACGAGTGGTGGCGGCGGCGATGGCCGGATATGGCTCTGGGGCTGGGCCGGGGCCCGGCCCACGGGGGCTGGACGAGGGAACGCCGCCAGCGGGGCCATCGCCAACAGGGACGTCACCCGCCCCGGGACCCCGACACGGCCACCCCCCCCCCCCCTCTGTGTCCCCAACGAGACCCCACAGCCCCCAGTTCCCTCCCATGTCCCCAGTGGGACCCCACAGCCCCCAACGTGTGTGTGTGTCCTGATTCCCCCCCCCCCCCAGTGACCCCCAACGGGGTCCCAGCACGGCCACCCACAGTCCTCAGTGTCCCCTGATGTCCCCAACAGGGTCGCACAGCCTCCGGTGTCCGCTGATGTCCCCAACAGGGTCTCAGGGCCACTGGTGTCCCCCGATGTTCCCAACACAGCCCTATGGTCCCTGATGTCCCCCACCCTGATGTCCCTCACCCTAATGTCCCCAGCATGGACACCCACAATCTTTGGTGTCCCCCAGTGTCCCCAAAGGGGCCCCACAGTCTCCAGTGTCCCCCAATGTCCCCCAAAGTCCCCAACAGTGTCCCACAGCCCCCAGCGTCCCTCGATGTTGCCCAATGTCCTCAACAGGGTCCTGCAGCCACCAGTGTCCCTGATGTCCCCAACGTGGCTCCAGCATGGCCTCCCACAGCCTTTGGTGTCCCCCACTGTCCCCAGTGCAGCCCCATGCCCCCCAATATTCTCCCCCCTATGTCCCCAGTGGGGCCCCAACACGGCCACCTGCAATGTTCTATGTCCCTCCCCGATGCCCCCTGGTGTCCCCAACACGTCCCCAACATGTCCCCAGTGCTGGCTGCAGCACGTCCCCAGTGCTGACCCCAATGGTGGCCTCAGTGTCCCCACTGTGTCCTCAATGGCAGCCCCAGCACTGGCCCTGGGGATGTCCCTGGAGTGTCCCCAATGCTGCGGCCAAGGTGGCCTCAGAGATGTCCCCAACAGAGCCCCAGCGACGTCCCCAGTGTGGCAACGGCTTGTCCCCAGTGCTGGCCCCCAACATGTCCCTATCATGGCCATGATGATGTCTTCAGCGTCACCCCCAGTGCTATACCCAACATGTCCCTGCTGATGGCCCTTATGTGTCCCCACCATGTCCCCCCATGGCTTGGGGACATCCAGCTGGGCACCCCTGGGGACATCAGGGACAGTCCTGAGCCCTTTGACAGGGATGATTTGGGGACGTCTCCTCCTGGTGTCCTCTCAGTGGGGTGGGGGTGTCTCCTTTTCCTGGTGTCCCCATGTCTCTGCCATGTCCCCCACCCCCAGTGACAGGTCGGGGCCTCGGCGTGTCCCTGAGGTTTATTGGGAGGGTGGGGGACGGTGTCACCAACCTGCCCCTGGTGTCCTCAGACCACAAAGGGGACATCCTCAACATCCTCAGGCAGAAGAGGGGACATCCCAGTGTCCCCAGGATGGAGAAGGAACATCAGGGATGAGCTGTCCCCATCCCTACTTGTCCCCCGGCAGAGCCTCCACTGCCCGGGCCAACCTCTCTGTCCCCTCCTTGTCCCCCATCACTGTCCCCAAGGCCACCACGGCATCCCCCAGGGCCTGGGCGCTGGCAGGGAAGCCCTGGGCCATCTCCAGGTCCTGGGTGACAGCGTCCACCAGGGTCCTCAGGTGACCAACCACCTCCTCCAGCATCCCCAGGGTGGCATTGGCAGCGGTGATGGCCTCGGTGGCCTCAGTGGTGGCAGCGGTGGCAGCGGCGGTGTTCCGGGCCAGGCGGCGGTAGCGGAGGGCTTGGTGACGCTGTTGGCTGGCGGCGGTGGCCAAGTGACGCTTGGATGTCCCCACACCCCACAGGGCCACCTGGCAGACGAGGGCGATGGCGGCCAGGCAGGGGACAAGGTGGTTCTCCTGTGTCACCCCCAGCGCCTCCCGCACCATGTCCAGGGACACTGCAGGGCCATGAAGGGGGACAGGGACATCACCTGGTGTCCTCGTCCCCTCCCAGTGTCCCCAGTCCCATCCCAGTGTCCACAGTCTTGTCCCAGTGTCCCCGTCCCCTTCTGGTGTCCCCATCCCCTCCCAGTGTCCCCAGTCCCCTCCTGGTGTCCCATCCCAACATCCCCAATCCCATCCCAGTGTCCCCAGTCCTCTCCCAGTGTCTCTGTCCCCTTCTGGTGTTCCCATCCCCTCCCAGTGTCCCATCCCAACATCCCCAGTCCCATCCCAGTGTCCCCAGTCCTCTCCTAGTGTCCTGTCCCATCCCAGTGCTCCCAGTCTTGTCCCAGTGTCCTTGTCCCCTCCTTGTGTCCCCCATCCCAGTGGCCCCAGTCCCCTCCCGGTGTGGCCAGTCTTGTACTGGTGTCCCCAATCTTGTCCCAGTGTCCCCATCCCCTCCTGGTGTCCCTGTCCCCTCAGTGTCCCCACTCTCTTCCTGGTGTTCCCCATCCCAGTGGCCCCATCTCCTCCCAGTGTCCCCTGTCCCCTCCCGGTGTCACCCAGTCCATAGTGGTTGAGTCACGGGAAGCTCTATACTGGTCTACACTGGTTGTAGGACATCCCATTGGTCTTTACTGGTCCCTACTGATCTACAGTGGCTCCTGCTGGTCCCTACTGGTAAATATTGGTCTGAACTGGTCTGTAGATGTTCTTACCAGCCCATATAGCTCCAGACTGGTCTATAGTAGTCAGGTTCTACTGGTCTGTAGGGTTTCCTACTGGTCCGTACTGGTCTGTAGGGTTGTCTACTGGTAGTACTGATCTAGAGAGATCTGTAGGGCTTTCTACTGGTCCTTACTAATCTGAACTGGTCTATACTGGTCTACAGTGGTTCCTAGTAATCCCTACAGCATCGTACCACACGTCTGTAAAGGTCTCTACTGGTCTATAGTGGTCAGGATATGGGAAAGTCTCTACTGGTCTGCAGTGGTCATGTATTAGCCTGTACTAGTCCCTACTGGTCTACACTGATTCCTAGTGGTCCTTATTGGTCTGAACTGGTCCATTATGGTCTATATCGATCAGGGCAAGAGAAAGTCTCTGCTGGCCTGTAGAGCTTCCCATTGGTCTGTTCTGGTCTGTAGGACTCTCTACCAGCATTACTGGTCCAAGTGGATCTGTAGGGCTCCCTACTGGTCTAAACTGGTCCCTACTGGTCAGGGCAGGAGAAAGTCTCTGCTGGCCTGTAGAGCTTCCCACCAGTCTGTACTGGGCTGTAGGGTTCTCTACCAGTATTACTGGTCCAAGCAAATCTGTATGGCTCCCAACTGGTCCCTACTGGTCTATACTGGTCCGTACTCACGCAGGGGGGCGCAGAGAAGCATCAGCACTATGGCGATGGTCCGGACCACCCACAGACCCCAGCGGCGCCGGCGGTTCCGGCTCAGTTCCCGCTTCAGCTCGGCAGCGCTGGCATCGGCGGCCGCCCCCAGCGCCCGGTAGAGACCTTCGGCGTCCAACCCCGGCGTCGGCGTCGCCATCGCCGCTGCCGCCGCCAGTGCCGCCACCAGCGCCGTTTCCAGCCCCGCCAACGCCGCCTCCGCCTCCACCAGCACCGCCTCCGCCTCCACCAGCGCCGCCGCCACCACTGTCCCCTGCGTCCCCAGCGCCTCCGCCAGCCCTGCCAGTGCCCGCAGCGCCTGCCCGGAGGCCGCCCTGGCCGAGGCCACCGCCGGTGACAGCGGTGGAGAGGACATCCTGCAAGGGACCCAGACGTCCACGTAGAGACTTCCGTGTCCGGATGGGGAGCCCCTCCCCAACCCCATAACGGAGATAAGAGGGACCCAAGCATCCAGGGATGGGACCCTCTCAAGGGACCCCCGTTCCCTGGGGGACACACATCCCTAGAAGAAGGACAGGCGTCCAGGCGGGACCGCCATCACCATTAGGAGGGACCCAGATGTCCCTGCAGGACCCGCATCGGTGCCACAAGGGACACAAGCGTCCGCCATTGCCGCGCCGAGGCACCCAGGCGTCCCGGCGCAGGAACCCCTCCACTTCCCTTTCCGCAACCGCGGAGGGATAGAGGTGTCTGGGGGCCTCCCCCTCCTTCCCCTGGGGTTCCCCCCCCTGCAAGGGACCCAACCGTCCCCTTCGCTGGCACATACCTCCCTGTGACCCCTGGGGACGGTCCTCACAGCCGGTGGCAACTACGTCACCGTCCCTCCCACACCCTCACGGGACCCAGGCGTCAAGGGCGATGGGAGGGATGCGGGCGTTCGGGTCCTGCCTCCCCCTCAGACCGCCACTTACCCCCCAAGGCCCCTGATTCACCCCCCACCAGGGCCAAAATTTACATCCCAGAGCGTAGATTTACCCCCTCAGGGCCCCATTTACCCCCTCAGGACCCAGATTTACCCCCTCAGGGCCCCATTTACCCCCTCAGGGCCCAGATTTACCCCCTCAGGGCCCCATTTACTCCCTCAGGGCCCAGATTTACCCCCTCAGGGCCCCATTTACCCCCTCAGGGCCCCATTTACCCCCTCAGGGCCCAGATTTACCCCCTCAGGGCCCAGATTTACCCCCTCAGGGCCCCATTTACCCCCTCAGGGCCCCATTTACCCCCTCAGGGCCCAGATTTACCCCCTCAGGGCCCCATTTACTCCCTCAGGGCCCAGATTTACCCCCTCAGGGCCCCATTTACCCCCTCAGGACCCAGATTTACCCTCTCAGGGCCCCATTTACCCCCTCAGGGCCCAGATTTACCCCCTCAGGGCCCCATTTACCCCCTCAGGACCCAGATTTACCCCCTCAGGGCCCCATTTACCCCCTCAGGGCCCAGATTTACCCCCTCAGGGCCCCATTTACCCCCTAAGGGCCCCATTTACCCCCTCAGGGCCCCATTTACTCCCTCAGGGCCCAATTTACCTCTCAGGGCCCCATTTACCCCCTCAGGGCCCAGATTTACCCCCTCAGGGCCCCATTTACCCCCTCAGGACCCAGATTTACCCCCTCAGGGCCCCATTTACCCCCTCAGGGCCCAGATTTACCCCCTCAGGGCCCCATTTACTCCCTCAGGGCCCAGATTTACCCCCTCAGGGCCCCATTTACTCCCTCAGGGCCCAGATTTACCCCCTCAGGGCCCCATTTACTCCCTCAGGGCCCAGATTTACCCCTCTAGGCTCCAGATTTCACCCCTGCAGCCGAGATTTGCACCCTCAGGGTCCTGATGTGCACCCCCAGGGCTCTGATTTACACCCCCAAGGCCCCAGACTTACCCCCAGGCCCCAGAATTTAACCCCTCAGGGCTCATATTTGCCCCATCAAGGTTCATATTTACCCCCTCAGGCCCCGATTTACACCTCCAGGGCCCTGATTTACCCCCTCAAGGACCAATTTACATCTCAGAACTTCTATTTACCCTCTCAAGGCCTGATTTACCCCCTCAGGCCTCAATTTCCACCTCCAGGGCCCTTATTTACCCCCCCCCCCCCAGGCCCCGGCCCCGGCCCCGGCTTTACGCCAGGCCCCGCCCCTCGAGCCCTGATTGGCGGAGCCCCGCGGGATGGGCGGGACGAAACTCCGCGCTCTCCGCAGTGGTTCCACGCCCAGGTGTGGTCTTCCATTGGCCAGCGGGGAGGCGGAACTTTTATGTTTCCGCCTCTCATTGGCTGTTGCTTTCCCGCCGTCGGGGTGAAGGGGGCGGGCTCTTCGCTCGGCTCCGCGCACTGATTGGCTGCGTCGCGCGGAGCGGGAGAGCGGCGGCGGCGGCGCGCTCCCGGCGTGCCCTGCGCGGTCGTGAGGGGGGACGGGGGGAAACTGGGTGTACTGGGAGGTACTGGGAAGGACTGGGGACGAGGGGAGCAACTGGGAATTGGTGGGAGCCTCTGGAATTGGGGGGAGGGGGAGATGTGGGGCAACTGGGCGTTACTGGGAGCCACTGGGACTTACTGGGAGCCACTGGGAGCATGTTGGGGGAACTGGGAGTCACTGGAAATGTGACAGGGTGGTTACTGGGAGTCACTGGGGGTACTGGGACCCCCTAGAACCCTGATGAGGGGGCATGAGGAGCCACTGGGAATTACTGGGAGTGTGTTGGGGGGGTACTGGGAGTCACTGGGAATATGATGGGGTGGTTACTGGGAGACAGTGGGGGAACTGGGACCCTCTGGGACCTTAAGGGGTGAACTGGGAGTTATCGGGGGCTACTGGGAGCACGAAGAGGGGAACTGGGACTCACCGAGGGCTGTGGTGGGAGGTACTGGGAGTCACTGAGGCTGGGGGAGGAGTAAACTGGGAGCCACTGGGGGTTACTGGGAGTGCGGGTGGGGTGGGACTGGGAGTCACTGGGGCTGGAGAAGGAGTAAATTGGGAGCCACTGGGGGTTACTGGGAGCGTGGGGAGATGGACGGACACTGGGAGTCTCTGGGAGCACAGCAGGGGGAACTGGGAGTTACTGGTTGTTACTGGGACTCATTGAGCCCGGGGGGTGGCGGGGGGTACTGGGACTGCATGTAGGGAGAAGCAGGCCCTCACTGGGGCTTACTGGGAGGTACTGGAGATAGGGGGGGATACTGGGAATTACCTGGGGGGGGGGGGGGGGAGTGTGGGGTGGTGTTACTGGGACTTACTGGGAGTTGTCCCCCACCCCAAGGTGCCACCAATGGCCAAGAGTCACCCGGAGCCACCGGGCACTGGTGAGCCCCGGACCTCTGGGTCGTCTCCGTCCCCCCTGTCCGTGTGTCCTCGTCCGTGTGTCCCCCCCACCAACGCCCGGATCCCTCCTGCCCCCCCTCAGGTCTGTGGGGTCTCCTCCCCCCGTCGCACTTCGTGCTCCGCCCCCCCGGCATCAGCACCAGGTAGGGGCCCCCAGTGCTCCCAGTAACCTCCCAGTTACCCCTCCCAGTGCTCCCTGTAATCCTCCCAGTAACCCCCCAGTGCGCCCCGTTGCCCCCACACACCATGTACTCCCAAATTGCTCTTACTGTGCTTTCACATTCCCAGTGCTCCCAGTAACGTCCCAGTTACCCCTCCCAGTGCTCCCTGTAATCCTCCCAGTAACCCCCCAGTGCGCCCCGTTGCCCCCACACACCATGTACTCCCAAATTGCTCTTACTGTGCTTTCACATTCCCAGTGCTCCCAGTAACCTCCCAATAACTCCCCACAGTGTTCCTGGTAACCCTCCCAGTAACCCCCAGTGCTCCCTGTAAATCCCTCCAGTTTCCTCCCTGTGATGTTCCCAGTAACCCCCCCAATGTTCATGGTAACCTCCCAGTACCCCTCAGTGCTGCCAGTAGCCCTCCCAGTAACCCCCAGTTTCCCCTCCAGTGCTCCCAGTAACCCCCAGTGTTCCCAGTAATACCCTGCTAACCGTCCCAGTAACCCCCAGTGCTCTTGGTAATTTCCCAGTAACCCCCAGTGCTCCCTGTAATCCCCCAGTTTCCTCCTCCAATGCTCCCAGTTACCCCCAGAGCCTGGACACCTAGGTCCCCTTTGGCAGGCCCCTGGAGGCGGAGCTTGAGGCTGAGAGGAGGCGGGGCCAAGCCTTGGAGGCAGAGCTTGAGGCTGAGAAGAGGCGGGGCCAAGCCTTGGAGGTGGAGCTTGAGGCTGAGAAAAGGCGGGGCCAAGCCTTGGAGGCGGAGCTTGAGGCTGAGAAAAGGCGGGGCCAAGCCTTGGAGGCAGAGCTTGAGGCTGAGAAAAGGCGTGGCCAGGCCTTGGAGGCGGAGCTTGATGGTGAGAGGAGGCGGGGCCAAGCCTTGGAGGCAGAGCTGGAGGCTGAGAGGAGGCGGGGCCAAGCCTTGGAGGCAGAGCTGGAGGCTGAGAGGAGGCGGGGCCAAGATCAGGGGGCGGAGCCTGATGGGGAGCAGCCCCTGGAGGAGGTGAGCCCATGCGCCTGGGTCCCCTGGGGGCTGTGCCCCCTCCCCTTGGGGACATGGTGGCCCTGTCCCCAGGGTGTCCCCGGGGCAAAGGGGGACATGGTGGCCCTATACCCTGTCCCTACAGTGTCCCCAGGATGTCCCCATGTGCCCAGTCCCTCTGGTGTCTTCGGGATTTCCCCCTGTCCTCAGGATTTCTTCATGGTGGGGGTGACACAGTGGTCATGTCCTCTGTGCCCACAGTGTCCCCAGGATGTCCTCTGTCCCTCTGGTGTTCCCAGGGTGTCCGGTTGTCCCTTGGGTATCTCCATGTCC
Organism: Vanellus vanellus; assembly: GCF_965231255.1. Classification (NCBI taxonomy): domain Eukaryota; kingdom Metazoa; phylum Chordata; class Aves; order Charadriiformes; family Charadriidae; genus Vanellus; species Vanellus vanellus. The sequence goes on along the minus strand of NC_138937.1, from coordinate 439,728 downwards.
CCTGTCTCTGCAGCATCCCAATATCCAGTGTTCCCAGGATGTCCCCATGTCCCTTTGGTATCTCCATCATGTCCCCCTTCCCCCAGGTTGCCACCTTGTCCTCATATTGTCCCCATGTTCCCTCTCCCCAGGTTGTCCCCGTAGTCCCTGTGCCCACAGTATTCCAGTGTCCCCAGGATGTTTCCGTGTCCCTTTGGTGTCCTCATGGTGTCCCTCTGCCCCCAGGTTGTCCCCCTGTCCTCATGGTGTCCGTTGTCCCCTGGGTGTCCCCATACCCCTTGCCCCCACAGTATCCCCTGGGTGTCCCCCTGTCCCTGCGGTGTCCCCACGCTGTCCCCTTTCCCCCCAGTGCCAAGCCCAGGTGCTGCTCCAGGCCCGGCTCAGCGCTCTTGGTCACATCCTGACCCTGCAGGAGTGTGAGCTGAGCCGCGAGGTGGGGCTGGAGGGGGGGCTTTTGGGGTGCTGGGGGGCGGGGGGGGGGCTATGAGGTGCCCCTTGCGTGCTGGGGGGGCCCTGGGAGGCATTGTGGGGTCTGGGGTGGGCCTGGAGTGCTTGGGGGGGGGTTGGGACCCTCCTGGGGTGCCACTGGAGGGGGCTTTTGGGGTGTTGGGGGTGTTTTAGGGTCCTGTGAGGTGCCCCTGAGGAGTGATGGGGGGGCCCTTGGGTGCCGCAGGGGGTCCTGAGGGGCAATGGGGTAACTCGGGGAGTTGGGGGGGATGCTGGTGTGCTCTGGTGGGGTCCAGGGTGTCTTAGGGGTGCTTGAGGGGGGGCAGTTGAGGGGGGGGCTGTCGAGAGGGCCCTGGGGTGTCATAGGGTGCCCTTGGGGGGGCTTTGTGGGGTACTTTTGGGGTGCTGGGAGGAGCCCTGGGATGCTGGAGGTGGGGCCTTTGAGTGCCAGTGGGACACTGGGATGCAATGGGAGGGTCCTGGGGTGCTTCAGGTGGGGACCAAGGGGGTGCTGGGGTGGTGGTGGGGGGTAAGGGTGCTCAGAAGTTGGTCTGGGGGGCCATAGGGTGTCCCTGAGGGGGGCTGGAGTGCCATGGGGGGTGGTGGGGGGTGGTCCTGGAGGCACAATTGGGTAACAGGGTGCTGAGGGGGGGCGCTGGGGTGGTCTGAGGAGGGTTGTTGGGGCACCCCCCAGGGTGCCAGCGGGGGGGCTTTTGGGGTGTTGGGGGGACACTGCTGTGTAACGGGGAGGTTCTGGGGTGCTGAGGGGGTCTTGAGTGCCCCTCAGAAGGACATGGGGGGGGGGGGGGGAAGGGCTGGCTTTGGGGTGTCTCTTGGTGCTTTGGGGGGGGGAGGGGGGGAATCAGAAGGACTGGGTGCCCTGAGACACCCACACCTCCCCCTCTCGCCCCCTAGTTGCCCCCCACCGAGGTCCCCGTGGCGGTGGCCCCCCCCCGGCTGCAGGCGCTCCTGGGGCGCTGGCGGGAGAAGGTCTTCGCCCTCCTGGTGCAGCTGCGGGTGCAGGAGGAGGCGCAGCGGGTGCTGCGGGCGCAGGTGGGTGCCCATGTGCCTGGGTCTTATCTGGGGGGGGACACCCAGACTTTTGGGTCCCTCTTGAAGGGGGCACCCGGGCTCCTGGGCCCCTCCTGGGGGAGAGGTACCTGGGTCCCATCTTGGGGGGATTGGGGGCCATCCAGGCTCCTGGGTCCCACCCATGGGGTGCCTGGGTCCCATCCTGGGCCGGGGGGGGGGGGGAGTTGGGGGGCACCCAGATGTCTGTGTCCTATCTAGGGGGGATTAGCAGGTGCCCAGACGCCTGGGTCCCTCTTGGGGGGGTCTTGAGTCCCATCTGGGGAGCTGGGGGGCACCCAGATTCCTGGGTCCCTCCCATGGGGTGCTTGGGTCCCATTTGGGGAAGGTTGGGGGGCACCCAGATGCCTGGGTCCTATCTAGGGGGGGTTGGGGGGCACCCATATGCCTGGGTCCCATCTGGGGGAGTTGGAGAGCACCCAGATGCCTGGGTCCTATCTGGGGGGGGGGGGGTAGGGGGTGCTGGGACGTCTGGATCCCTCCCAGGGGGTTCTCCTGGGTCCCATCTGGGGGGGTTGGGGGGCACCCATGTGCCTGGGTCCTATCTGGGGGGGGGGGGGGGGGTGTTAGGGGGTGCTGGGACATCTGGGTCCCTCCCAGAGGGGGTTTCTGGGTCCCATCTGGGCGGGTTGGGGGGCACCCAGATGCCTGGATCCCATCTGGGGGGGTTGAGGGGCACCCATATGCTTGGGTCCTATCTGGGAGGTGCTGGGACATCTGGATCCCTCCCAGGGGGTTCTCCTTGATCCCATCTGGGGGGGTTGGGGGGGCACCCATATGCCTGGGTCCCATCTCGAGGGGTGGGGAGGGGGGGGTCGGAGGTGCTGGGACATCTGAGTCCTTCCGAAGGGGGTGTTCCTGGGTCCCATCTGGGAGGGCTGGGGGGCACCCCGATGCCTGGGTCCTATCTGGGGGTAGTGGGGGGGGGGGGGTTAGGGGGTGCCTGGACATCTGTGTGCCTTCCAGGGGTCACCTGTTTCCCTCGGGGGGGGGCTCCTGGGTGCCTGGATCCCTCCTGGGACACTCCCGGACACTGTGGTTCCTCAGGTGGGGACGCTGAGGGCGGCGGTGGCAGCGGGGACGCGGCGGGGGACGCGGCTGGAGCTGAGCCTGCGCGAGAGGGCGGCCACCGCCGAGCTGCAGCGTCGGGACACCGAGGTCAGCAGGGACATGGAGGGGGGGACACGTGGGACATGTGGGGACCTGCTGGGGACACAGGGGAACAAGTGTGGGCCATATGGGGACCTGCTGGGGACACAGGGACCTGCTAGAGACATGTTGGGGAAAGAGGGGGACATGTGTGGGATGTATTGGGACCCGCTGGGGACATCCGTGAGACATATGGGGACCCGCTGGGGACATGAGGACCCGCTGGGGACATCCGTGAGACATATGGGGACCCGCTGGGGACATGAGGACCCGCTGGGGACATCCGTGAGACATATGGGGACCCGCTGGGGACATGAGGACCCGCTGGGGACATCCGTGAGACATATGGGGACCCGCTGGGGACATGGGGACCCGCTGGGGACATCCGTGAGACATATGGGGACCCGCTGGGGACATGAGGACCCGCTGGGGACATCCGTGAGACATATGGGGACCCGCTGGGGACATGGGGACCCGCTGGGGACATCCGTGAGACATATGGGGACCCGCTGGGGACATGAGGACCCGCTGGGGACATCCGTGAGACATATGGGGACCCGCTGGGGACATGAGGACCCGCTGGGGACATGCATGAGACACATGGGGACACGCTGGGGACATGGGGACCTGCTGGGGACGTGGAAGGACATGATGGGGATATATGAGGACACACATGCGGTAAAGGGGGACGTGGTGGGTACATGGAGACCTGCTGAAGACATGAGGGGACAGGTGTGGGACACATGAGGACATGCTGGGGACATGGGGACCTGCTAGGGACACGGGGGGGGGGCACATGTGGGACGTGCTGGGAACACAGGGACCTGCTGGGGACATGCCTGGGAAAAAAAGGGAACACACTGAGAAAACAAAGAGCCACAACGGGGACACGATGGGGATGTGGGGACACGATGGGGATGTGGGGACACGATGGCACGATGGGGACACACAGGGCCGTGCTGGGGACACAGAGAGACACGTCTGGACCATGCTGGGGATGTGTTGGGGGCACACTGGAGACACAGGGATGGGTCGGGGATGGCTTGGGGACGTGGGGACGCATTGGGGACATCACGGGAGGCCACTTGGGGAGGGGTTGGGGATATGATAGGGACATTCTGGGGACATCGGTGACCAATGGGCCATGTACCGGTACTGGGACAGGGAGGTGACTGAGTGGGGACATGCTGGGGACATTGGGAGGGCTTGTGGACAGGTTGGGGACATGGTGGCACTTGTCCCAGCACCTGGCACAGGAGGTGACACGGCAGCGGGGACGGGCAGAGGCGGCTGAGGAGGCACTGAGGGGACTGGCCCGGGCAGCTGCCAGGTACTGGGAGGGCACTGGGAGGAACTGGAGGGACAGGGGACACTGGGAGGGACTGGAGGGACACTAAGAGGGACTGAAGGGGGAACTGGGCACCGGGGGGGGAAACTTGGGGGGTACTGGGGTGACACTGGGAGGGACTGGGGGGACAGGGGTAGGGGCCGGGGGATTGCTGGGAGGCACTGGGGGGACTGGGGGAGAACTGGAAAGGAACTGAGACACCTCTGACAGATACTGGGAGGGGACTGGGATGGGGACACTGAGAGGTCACCCGTGTCCCTGTCCCCGCATGTCACTGCTGTCCCATCCCTGCTGCTCCTGTCCCGTGTCCTGCCCTGTCCCCATGTCCCACCCCGTCCCCATGTCCCACCCCATCCTTGTGTGTCCCCCAGGCTGGCCAGGGTGGTGACAGCACGCGAGGCCGAGGTGACAGCAGCCACCGGGACCATGGTCACCCTCAGTGCCCGCCTGCGCCGGGCGGGACAGCGGCTCTGTGCCCTCCAGGGTATGGGGACATGGGGACAGGGAGGGAGACATGGGGAAGGGGACACAGGGAGGGAGACAAGGAGGGGAGGGGGACACAAGGACAGGGAGGGGGACATGAGGAGGGAGATGCGGGGACAGGGGTCACAGGGGAGGGGGCAGGGAGAGGGACATAGCGACAAGAAGGGGGACAGGGTGGGGGACATGGGGACACGGAAGGGATGGGGACACGGGGTCGTGGGGATGGGGACAGGACAGGCGTGAGGACGGGAACAGGGTGGCCCCGATGCCACTGTCACCCCTCCTCCACGGTGGGTGGCCCTGGAGTCACCCTGTTCCCAGGGCTGGTGACACTGATGTCACACTGTTCCCTGTCCCCAGGGCTGGTGGCCCCGGCGGTGGCCTTGGACCGGCCATGGTGGCAGCAGGACCCAGCGGGGGATGGGTGAGTGATGGGGGAGGGGCTCGGATGGCTGGGGACACTTTGAGGGTGTTGAGGGGACACCAGGGGACCCTGAGGGTGGGACGGGACCCCACAGGTGACATTGGGACCCCAAGGGTGGTATGGGGATGCTGTGGGGGGACGGGACATTGTCACCCTGGGGGTGGCAGGGGACCTCTTCCCCCCTCTTGGGGACCCAGGGGGTGACAGGGTGGCACTGTCCCCACCCCACTGGCCCTGACCCACCTGTGGGGCCAGGGGTGACATGGTGACACTCTCCCCAGCCCGGTGGCCAAGGTGACAGGCGGCGCCCATCTGCTTGCGGGGACGATGGCAAGTGTCCGGCAGAGTGGTGAGTGGGGACACACTGGGGACACCCTTGGTGGGGAGGACACCAAGCAGGGGACATCACCGGTGGGACATGTGGGGACACCGGGCAGTGGCCAAGGGACACACTGGGGGCACCACAGGGACCCAGTGCCACCCTGCGCCCCTGTGGGTGAGCGGTGGCTGCCGTGTCCCCACCACAGCCTGTCCCTGTCCCCGCAGCGGTGGCCTTGGGGGTGGCTGAGGAGGTGACACACGTCCGGGTGACAAAGGAAGAGGTGAGGTGGTTTGGGGATGTGGGGGACACAGGGAAGGGACATGGGGGACACAGGGAAGGGACATGGGGCCTCTGGAGCCGTGGGGGAGGTGGCACGGGGAAAGGGTGACGGGGGGGGACACTGGGCTGGAGGGGGCACTCGGGGACAGGGGTGGCTGCTGTCCCTGTGTCACCCCTTCTGTCACCCCCAGGCCACCCCCCGCAAGGACAGGACAGGGCACCGCGCCAGCAGAGGTGAGTCCAGCCCATGTGGCACCTTGTGAGTGTCCCCATGTCCCCCCTGCTGTCCTCGTGTCCCCCCAGTGTGCCCCTCCATGTCCCACGACACCCTTGGGTGCCCCATGTCCTAATGTCACCCCCTGTCCCCCCTGTGGTCCCAATGTTCCCCCCCAGCCCTAAATGTTCCCCCCCCAACTCTTAAGTGTCCCCCCCATGTCCCCGGTGTCCCCCCAGCCCTAACTGTCCCCCGTGTCCCCCCAGCGGCGCTGGGCTCCCTCGTGACGCAGCTGCAGGCCCTGGGCGCCGCCATCCTCGGGGACGATGGGGACAACGGTGACAGCAGGGACCCCCCCCTGACCCCACAGCGGACCCAGGCATCCGTGTGAGTCACCCCACCACCCCCATTCCCCAACCAGTGGGGAGGGGACCGGTTTGGCCCAGTCTGGCACTGGTGTCACCCACGTGTCACTTCCCAGATGTCACCCAGCCCCTGCTCAGGTTGTGGCTAAGGCAGCTCGTGCCACGTGTCCCTGGGGGACACGGAGGGGGGGGACACCCCGGCTCCGCGCCGGAGGAAGGCTGAGCGCTCGCATCATCGCCTGGGCGACTCATTAGAGTTGCTCATAAACGCACAAATTAACGAACTACCGAGTTATAAGTGACGCGACCTCACGGTTTGAGCGGTGAATAAGCGAATTCGGGTGATAAACTGCTCCGTGCGCAGGGGGCCGTGCCCTTCTCGCTTCGTTATTTTTTTTTTTTTAACGAGCTCCTAAAGCTTAATTGGCGAGAGTATTTTGAGGGATGCGAAGGGACGGTGACGCGTTAGCGATGTCAGAAGCGGGATCTCTCCTGGACACGTTCCCGTTGGAGCTGCTGGAAGCCGCCGCTCCGCTGTGGGGGTGTTTCCGCGCCGCGGCGAAGAGCAAAAAAAAAAAAACAGACGTTGACCGGCAACGACCGGGGAGAAAAATTAAAGGAAGAGGATTTAATTATATATATATATATAATAAGGGACGGTGAAATCCCGGGTGGGATTTGTCCCGGATTGAGAGCCGACGGACGCATCCGGGTAATATTTGGCAGGAATTTGGCAAATGGCGAGCTTCGTCTAGGTTAGAGAAGGGGGGGGAAAAAAGGAGAAGGCAGCGAGGGATGAGATTGATGCGTTGGGGGAGGAAGACGTCGGGGTGGGGGAGGAAGACGTCGGGGTGGGAGGGGGAAACATATCGTTGGGAGAGGAGGATGTTGGGTTAGGACCGGATGTCGGGTTGGGAGAGGAGGACGTCGGGTTAGGACCAGACATTCAGTCGGGAGAGGAGAATATTGGGTTGGGAGAGAAGAACATTGGGTTGGGAGAGAAGGACATCGGGTTGGGGGAGGAGGACGTCGGGTTAAGACCAGACATTCGGTCGGGGGAGGAGGACGTCGGGTTCGGACCGGACGTCGGGTGGGGAGAGGAGGACGTCGGGTCGGAAGAGGAGGACTTCGGGTTAGGACTGGACATAGGGTCGGAAGAGGAGGACGTTGGGTCGGGAGAAGAGGACTTCAGGTTAGGATCAGACATAGGGTCGGGAGAGGAGGACATCGGGTTAGGACCAGACATTCGGTCGGGAGAGGAGGACGTCGGGTCGGGAGAAGACAACGTCAGGTTCGGACCGGACATAGGGTTGGGAGAGGAGGATGTCAGGTTAGGACCGGACATAGGGTCGGGAGAGGAGGACGTCGGGTCGGGAGAGGAGGACGTTGGGTTAGGACCAGACGTTGGGTCGGAAGAAGAGGACATCAGGTTAGGACCGGACATAGGGTCAGGAGAGGAGGACGTCGGTTTGGGGGAGAGGACATTGGGTTAGGACCAGACGTTGGGTCGGAAGAAGAGGACGTTGGGTTAGGACCGGACATTGGTTCGGAAGAAGAGGACATCAGGTTAGGACCGGACATATGTTGGGAGAGGAGGACGTCGGGTCGGGAGAGGACATTGGGTTAGGACCAGATGTTGGGTCGGAAGAAGAGGACATCGGGTTAGGACCGGACATAGGGTCAGGAGAGGAGGACGTCGGTTTGGGGGAGAGGACATTGGGTTAGGACCAGACGTTGGGTCGGAAGGACATCGGGTCGGGAGAGGACATAGGGTCGGGAGAGGAGGACGTCGGGTCGGGAGAGGACATTGGGTTAGGACCGGACATCGGGTCGGGAGAGGAGGACATTGGGTTAGGACTGGACATCAGGTCAGGAGAGGAGAACTCAAATGGTGTAACGATGCTGCTAATTAGGGGAGGAACTTACGGGACGCCCTACAAGCATTGAACCCCCAGCAGACTGCTACAGGTAGTCCACTATAGAGAGGTCCATGCGGTGACCCAACACCAGCACGGTGCTTTGACCACCTCCAGGCATCCGGGAGAACGGCTGAGGAACACCCATCCCTCGGGAAAGGAATATGGGAAATGGTGGGAGTGAGATGACCCATTCCTGAGGCGTGCGTGTGACCCAAGACCCCGATCTTCTTTCTCCCTCCCTAGGAACCATTGACCTCCTGGTTGAAGAAGTTGAAAGCTGTCCTTGAACCTTCATCCTTCCGAAAGTATCCACCTAGAGAGCGCAGCCAGTGTTCCCGGGAGTTTTTTTTAGCTCCCGGTGAGGTGTTACCACCGGAGAAGATGTGGAGAACATCTAAGATGACAAGAACCTTCATGTGATGGACAATCCAAACCCTGCTGTGGGGAAAGCTGGCGTTCCCTCACAAAAAACCTTGATGGATAATCAAGGAAACCCAATTAGTCCATCATCGTCATGTCCCAGCTGGTGACCTCCGCTGTGACGTGGACATCGGAGACACAACGTACCCAGAACCCACCGGTGGGACAGCAGGAACCAAGGTGTCCACCCGCCCATGTGCATCCACCTTTGGTGTAGGGGGCAGTAGGGGCATATCCAGGAATGGGGACCAGTTTGGCACTGGTGGGAGCCCTATGTCACCCCACAGGTGACAGCATCATCCCAGTTTGGCACTGGTGGGAGCCCATGTCTCCAGGTGTCACCCTGTAGATGACAGTCCCATCCCAGTTTGGCACTGGTGGGAGCCCCCGTGCCCCCTGGTGTCACCCCATAGGTGGCAGTGCCATCCCAGTATGGCCCAGTCCAGCACTGGTGGGACCCCCACGTCATCCTCTGTCACCTCCTGGGTTGCAGCATCATCCCAGTTTGTCCCAGTCACTTACTGGTTCTCCCCATCCTGGTGACCCAATGCTTTATTTTATTTCTTTTTACAACTTTTCTCCTTTTTTGCACCACTTCACCCCATTAAAGCTCATGAGGTGACATCACCAGTGGCACTCTGTCCTGTCAGGGGTGGCGGTTGGGGACACGAGTGTCCCCAGAGTATTGGGGGGGGGGGGATGTCCCCAAGAAGGACAGGAGGGTCCTGGGGGGACACTGGGGTCGCCAGGGCACAGAATTGTCTCCAGGAGGGGTGGGGAGGATGTTGGGGGGACCCAGTGGGGACAGGGGTGTCCCCAGAAGTGAGGGGGGGGGACACACTGGGGCCCCCATGGGGACAGGGATGTCCCCAGGGCTGGCTGCGGGCGGGCAGAAGGACCCGGGGGCGCCGTTCCCGTTGCCACGGCGACCGCGCCGAGCCTCAGTGCGATCTCCACGGCAACGCCAGTCCCGCCCTGCGCGCTGCTATTGGCTGTGCGCTCCCGCTCGGCGTGCGCTGATTGGTCGGTGCTGCACCGGAGGGAGATGAGGGCGGGGACAGGAACCTGAACTGGGAGCTGGACCCAAACCAGTACAGGGCCTGAACTGGGAGATGGCCTGAACTGGAAACTGGGCTGAACTGGAAGCTGGGCCCAAACCAGTACAGGGCCTGAACTGGGAGATGCCCCAAACTGGGAGCTGGGCCCAAACCAGTACAGGGCCAAAACTGGGAGCTGGGCCCAAACCAGTACAGGGCCCAAAGTGGGAGATGGCCTGAACTGGGAGATGGCCACAGACCAGTACAGGGCCTGAATTTGGAGCTGGCTTAAACTGGGAGCTGGGCCCAAACTGGGACCAGAGCCCCGAACTGGGACCGGAGCCTGAATTGGGACCGGAGCCTGAACTGGGACCAGAGCCCTGAACTGGGACTGGATCCCTAAATGGGGATCAGAGCCCTAAACTGGGACTGAAGCATGAACTGGGACTGGAGCTGGAACTGGGACCAGAGCCTGAACTGGATATAGAGCCCTAAACTTGAACCAGAACCTGAACTGGGACCAGAGCCCTAAACTGGGACCGGAACCCTGAACTGGGAATAGAGCCCTGAACTGGGACCAGAGTCTGAACTGGGACCAGAGCTGGAACTGGGACCAGAGCCCTAAACTGGGACCGGAGCCTGAAATGGGACTGGAGCTGGAACTGGGACCAGAGCCCTAAACTGGGACCAGAGCGAGCCCTAAACTGGGACCGGAGCTGGAACTGGGACCGGAGCTGGAACTGGGACCAGAGCCCTAAACTGGGACCAGAGCCTGAAATGCGACGGGAGCTTGAACTGGGAATAGAGCCCTGAACGGGGGTGAGAGCACTGAACTGGGACCAGAATCTGAACTGGAACCAGAGCCTGAAATGGGACCAGAGCCCTAAACTGGGACCAGAGCCTGAACTGGATATAGAGCCCTAAACTTGAACCAGAACTTGAACTGGGACCAGAGCCCTAAACTGGGACCAGAGCCCTAAACTGGGACCAGAGCCTGAAATGCGACTGGAGCTGGAACTGGAAATAGAGCCCTGGACGGGGGTGAGAGCACTGAACTGGGACCAGAATCTGAACTGGAACCAGAGCCTGAAATGGGACCAGAGCCCTAAAATGGGACCAGAGCTGGAACTGGGACCAGAGCCTGAAATGCGACTGGAGCCTGAACTGGGAATAGAGCCCTGAACAGGGGTGAGAGCACTGAACTGGGACCAGAATCTGAACTGGAACCAGAGCCTGAAATGGGACCAGAGCCCTAAACTGGGACCAGAGCCTGAACTGGATATAGAGCCCTAAACTTGAACCAGAACTTGAACTGGGACCAGAGCCCTAAACTGGGACCAGAGCCTGAAATGCGACTGGAGCCTGAACTGGGAATAGAGCCCTGAACGGGGGTGAGAGCACTGAACTGGGACCAGAATCTGAACTGGAACCAGAGCCTGAAGTGGGACCAGAGCCCCAAACCGGAACTGGAGTCAGAACTGGGACCAGCGCCTGAACTGGCCCAGACCCGGAGCCATCTCCCCGCGTTCCCCTCGCCCCTTCACTCGCAGGCCCAGCACCCCCCTCCCCACCGGGCCCCCTGGCAGAGCGGCCGATGTTTGTCCAGGCCGCTGCGCAGGCGGAAGCGACGGCCGCAGCGCTCGCAGGCCCTCCCAGCCCCGTCGTGGGTCTTCATGTGCTCCGTCAGGTGGTGCTTCAGCTTGAAGCGCTTGTGACAGGCGGCGCAGGCGAAGGGTCGCAGGCTGAAGGTCAACATGATGTGCCGATCCCGCTTGGGTTTGACGGCGAACCGCTTACCGCACAGGCAACCGAAACGTTTGCCGTCGGGAGCCGCTCCCAGCTTCACCGGGGCGTGGAGGGCTTGACCCCGGCCCAGGATCTCATTCCCGTGAAGGTCCACCGGTTTCCAAGATGGTTGTGGGAAGACGGACCCTCCACCGGTTGTCACCAGCGTACCGCCTGTTGTCACCATCGTCCCGCTGCCGCTGCCCGCCGGGATGACGTAGCTCACCTCCGCCGGCGCGAAGCCGCCCGCCAAATCGGCCGCCGGCAGGAGGCCCTCAACGGCGGCACCGTCGCCCGCTTCTTGCTTGATGTAGAAGATCTTGGGGGGCTCATGGGTGTCTCCAGGCACCCCATCTTCCTCCTCATCCTCCTCCAGCACGATCTGGAGGGCATCAGTGGGGCGGTGGCGGCGGCGGTGACTGCCCTCTTCCTCCTCTTCTTCTTCTTCCTCCTCTTCCTCCTCCACGCAGATCTTGAGGACCTCTTCGCCGGTGTCCTTCAGGAGGGAGCTCAGGGACGATGTGGCTGCTGGTGCCACATCAGTGGCCACGCGGATTTTGAGGACCTCCTCGCCCCCCTCCTTGGTGAAAGACGGTGTTGCCGCGTCACAGGTGGCCCATGAAGAGCCATCGCTACCACGCACAGGCCATGATGATGATGAAGAGCCGTCACCACCACGGGTGGACCACGAGGATGTTCCATCACCACTGCGGGTGGGACACGATGAGCCGTCGCCACCACGGGTGGTCCACGAGGACGATGAAGACCCATCACCCCCACGGCTGGGCCATGATGATGCTCCATCACCACTGCGGGTGGGACATGATGACCCATCTCCACCACGGGTGGTCCACGATGACGCCCCATCTCCACCATGGGTGCTACATGAAGACCCATCGCCACGGGTGGTCCACGATGACGCTCCATCTCCACCATGGGTGGTACACGAAGACCCATCTCCACCACGGGTGGTCCACGATGATGAAGCCTCACCGCCACGGCCACTTGATGACGATGATGATGTCACCTCGCTGCCCCGCCCAGCCCACCGGCACGGCCCGCCCTCCAACTCCCTCAGGATCTCCGAGCACTGATCCACCACGTGCCACATCTGGAGACCGCTGGCCACCAAGAGATGACCGGGCAGGGCCTCCAACAGCAACGTCAAGCGCCCCGAGTAGATGAGATGCAGGAGCCCCTCGAAGGCGTCGGGGTCGATGGCGGGGGGCAGCAACAGGCGCCCCCCATCCTGCAGAAGCAGCTTGTCGTGGAAGAAGGGGGACGCGGCGGCCAGGACGCTCTTGTGGGCCGGGAAGATCCGGCCGCCCACGTGGACGGCCACGTCGCAGAACTTCCCCTCCAGCCGCAGGCGGTTGAGGGAGTCCAACAGCGCCGCCGCGTGCTGGGGGAAGGAGATCTGCACCCGACCCCCCTCCGCCGCCATCCTCCCCGCGACGAGCCTGCGGGGGACAGGGCTGTCACACGGGGCAGGTGGCACCTGGTTGCCCCCTTGGGCGCCTTTTTGCCCCATGGGGTGCCTTATTGCCCCGTGAATGGTTCTACTGATCCATGGGATGTCCTGTTGCCCCGTGAATGTTCTACCGACCCACGGGGTGCTTTAGGGTCCCCCTGGGTGCCCTGTTGCCCCTTGGGCACCCCGTTGACCCATGAACTGTTCTACTGTCCCACGGGGTGCCCAGTTGCCCACTTGGCTGCCCAGTTGCCCCTTCAGGTGCCCTGTTGCCCCCTCAGGTACCCTGTTGCACCAAGAACTGTTCCACTGACCCATGGGCCCCCCGGTTGCCCACTTGGGTGCCCTGTTGCCCCCCCGGGTGCCCAATGAATGTTCTACTGCCCCATGGAGTGATTTAGGACCCTATTGCCCACTTGGGTGCCCTGTTGCCCCACAGGGTGTCTTGTTGCCCCATGGGATGCCCTGTTGCCCCTTGAACTTTCTCATGCCCACAGGGTGCCCGGTTGCCCCATAGGGTGCCCAGTTGCCCCATGGGGTGTCCTGTTGCCCCATGAACTGTTCTACTGCCCCCCAGCGTGCCTTCTCGCACCGTGGGGTGCCAGGTTGCCCGCTCAGGAACCCAGTTGCCCTGTGGGGCTCTTTGGAAGCCCACAGCGTGCCCTCTCGCCCTGTGGGGTGCCCGGTTGCCCGCTCAGGAGCCCGGTTGCCCCGTGGGGCTCGTTGGAACCCCACGGCGTGCCCTCTCGCCCCGTGGGGTGCCAAGTTGCCCACTTAGGATCCCGGTTGCCCCGTGGGGCTCCTTGGAAACCCACGCCGTGCCCTCTCGCCCTGTGGGGTGCCCGGTTGCCCGCTCAGGAGCCCGGTTGCCCCGTGGGGCTCTTTGGAACCCCCCGGCGTGCCCTCTCGCCCCGTGGGGTGCCCGGTTGCCCACTTAGGAGCCCAGTTGCCCTGTGGGGCTCTTTGGAAGCCCACAGCGTGCCCTCTCGCCCCGTGGGGTGCCAGGTTGCCCGCTCAGGAGCCCGGTTGCCCCGTGGGGCTCTTTGGAACCCCATGGCGTGCCCTCTCGCTCCGTGGGGTGCCCGGTTGCCCACTTAGGAGCCCAGTTGCCCCGTGGGGCTCTTTGGAAGCCCATAGTGTGCCCTCTCGCCCCGTGGGGTGCCCGGTTGCCCGCTCAGGAGCCCGGTTGCCCCATGGGGCTCTTTGGAAGCCCATAGTGTGCCCTCTCGCCCCGTGGGGTGCCCAGTTGCCCACTTAGGAGCCCGGTTGCCCCATGGGGTGCTCTGTTGCCCCATGAACTGTTCTATTGCCCCATGGGGTGTCCTGTCGCCCCATCCCCGGACACCCGGTTGCCCCTCGGGGTGCCCCGTTGCCCCCGGGGGGGGGTTCCAGTAGCCCCGGGGCGGCCCCTCCCCCCCCCCCCCCCCCCAACCCGCTCCTGCCTCCCCCCCCCCCCGGTTCGCCCCATCGCCGCCCCCCGCCCCCGCGGGTCCCACGGACCGGGACACCTCCCCCCCCCGCGCCGGACCCCCCCCCCCCC
>NC_138937.1:298066-425236 GCF_965231255.1 Vanellus vanellus | reverse complement strand
CGCGGAGTTTCGTTCCACGCCCCATCCGCGGGGCTCCGCCAATCAGGGCTCGAGGGGCGGGGCCTGGCGTAAAGCCGGGGCCGGGGCCGGGGCCGGGGCCTGGGGGGGGGGGGGGGGGGGGGGTAAATAAGGGCCCTGGAGGTGGAAATTGAGGCCTGAGGGGGTAAATCAGGCCTTGAGAGGGTAAATAGAAGTTCTGAGATGTAAATTGGTCCTTGAGGGGGTAAATCAGGGCCCTGGAGGTGTAAATCGGGGCCTGAGGGGGTAAATATGAACCTTGATGGGGCAAATATGAGCCCTGAGGGGTTAAATTCTGGGGCCTGGGGGTAAGTCTGGGGCCTTGGGGGTGTAAATCAGAACCCTGGGGGTGCACATCAGGACCCTGAGGGTGCAAATCTCGGCCGCAGGGGTGAAATCTGGAGCCTAGAGGGGTAAATCTGGGCCCTGAGAGAGTAAATGGGGCCCTGAGGGGGTAAATCTGGGCCCTGAGGGAGTAAATGGGGCCCTGAGGGGGTAAATCTGGGTCCTGAGGGGGTAAATGGGGCCCTGAGGGGGTAAATGGGGCCCTGAGGGGGTAAATCTGGGCCCTGAGGGGGTAAATGGGGCCCTGAGGGGGTAAATCTGGGCCCTGAGGGGGTAAATGGGGCCCTGAGGGGGTAAATCTGGGCCCTGAGAGGTAAATGGGGCCCTGAGGGGGTAAATCTGGGCCCTGAGAGGTAAATGGGGCCCTGAGGGGGTAAATCTGGGCCCTGAGAGGTAAATGGGGCCCTGAGGGGGTAAATCTGGGCCCTGAGGGAGTAAATGGGGCCCTGAGGGGGTAAATGGGGCCCTGAGGGAGTAAATCTGGGTCCTGAGGGGGTAAATGGGGCCCTGAGGGGGTAAATCTGGGCCCTGAGGGGGTAAATGGGGCCCTGAGGGGGTAAATCTGGGCCCTGAGGGGGTAAATGGGGCCCTGAGGGGGTAAATCTACGCTCTGGGATGTAAATTTTGGCCCTGGTGGGGGGTGAATCAGGGGCCTTGGGGGGTAAGTGGCGGTCTGAGGGGGTGGCAGGACCCGAACGCCCGCATCCCTCCCATCGCCCTTGACGCCTGGGTCCCGTGAGGGTGTGGGAGGGACGGTGACGTAGTTGCCACCGGCTGTGAGGACCGTCCCCAGGGGTCACAGGGAGGTAGGTGCCAGCGAAGGGGACGGTTGGGTCCCTTGCAGGGGGGGGGAACCCCAGGGGAAGGAGGGGGAGGCCCCCAGACACCTCTATCCCTCCGCGGTTGCGGAAAGGGAAGTGGAGGGGTTCCTGCGCCGGGACGCCTGGGTGCCTCGGCGCGGCAATGGCGGACGCTTGTGTCCCTTGTGGCACCGATGCGGGTCCTGCAGGGACATCTGGGTCCCTCCTAATGGTGATGGCGGTCCCGCCTGGACGCCTGTCCTTCTTCTAGGGATGTGTGTCCCCCAGGGAACGGGGGTCCCTTGAGAGGGTCCCATCCCTGGATGCTTGGGTCCCTCTTATCTCCGTTATGGGGTTGGGGAGGGGCTCCCCATCCGGACACGGAAGTCTCTACGTGGACGTCTGGGTCCCTTGCAGGATGTCCTCTCCACCGCTGTCACCGGCGGTGGCCTCGGCCAGGGCGGCCTCCGGGCAGGCGCTGCGGGCACTGGCAGGGCTGGCGGAGGCGCTGGGGACGCAGGGGACAGTGGTGGCGGCGGCGCTGGTGGAGGCGGAGGCGGTGCTGGTGGAGGCGGAGGCGGCGTTGGCGGGGCTGGAAACGGCGCTGGTGGCGGCACTGGCGGCGGCAGCGGCGATGGCGACGCCGACGCCGGGGTTGGACGCCGAAGGTCTCTACCGGGCGCTGGGGGCGGCCGCCGATGCCAGCGCTGCCGAGCTGAAGCGGGAACTGAGCCGGAACCGCCGGCGCCGCTGGGGTCTGTGGGTGGTCCGGACCATCGCCATAGTGCTGATGCTTCTCTGCGCCCCCCTGCGTGAGTACGGACCAGTATAGACCAGTAGGGACCAGTTGGGAGCCATACGGATTTGCTTGGACCAGTAATGCTGGTAGAGAACCCTACAGCCCAGTACAGACCGGTGGGAAGCTCTACAGGCCAGCAGAGACTTTCTCCTGCCCTGACCAGTAGGGACCAGTTTAGACCAGTAGGGAGCCCTATAGATCCACTTGGACCAGTAATGCTGGTAGAGAGTCCTACAGACCAGAACAGACCAATGGGAAGCTCTACAGGCCAGCAGAGACTTTCTCCTGCCCTGACCAGTAGGGACCAGTTTAGACCAGTAGGGAGCCCTATAGATCCACTTGGACCAGTAATGCTGGTAGAGAGTCCTACAGACCAGAACAGACCAATGGGAAGGTCTACAGGCCAGTAGAGACTTTCTCTTGCCCTGATCGATATAGACCATAACGGACCAGTTCAGACCAATAGGGACCACTAGGAATCAGTGTAGACCAGTAGGGACTAGTACAGGCTAATACATGACCACTGCAGACCAGTAGAGACTTTCCCATATCCTGACCACTATAGACCAGTAGAGACCTTTACAGACGTGTGGTACGATGCTGTAGGGATTACTAGGAACCACTGTAGACCAGTATAGACCAGTTCAGATTAGTAAGGACCAGTAGAAAGCCCTACAGATCTCTCTAGATCAGTACTACCAGTAGACAACCCTACAGACCAGTACGGACCAGTAGGAAACCCTACAGACCAGTAGAACCTGACTACTATAGACCAGTCTGGAGCTATATGGGCTGGTAAGAACATCTACAGACCAGTTCAGACCAATATTTACCAGTAGGGACCAGCAGGAGCCACTGTAGATCAGTAGGGACCAGTAAAGACCAATGGGATGTCCTACAACCAGTGTAGACCAGTATAGAGCTTCCCGTGACTCAACCACTATGGACTGGGTGACACCGGGAGGGGACAGGGGACACTGGGAGGAGATGGGGCCACTGGGATGGGGAACACCAGGAAGAGAGTGGGGACACTGAGGGGACAGGGACACCAGGAGGGGATGGGGACACTGGGACAAGATTGGGGACACCAGTACAAGACTGGCCACACCGGGAGGGGACTGGGGCCACTGGGATGGGGGACACAAGGAGGGGACAAGGACACTGGGACAAGACTGGGAGCACTGGGATGGGACAGGACACTAGGAGAGGACTGGGGACACTGGGATGGGACTGGGGATGTTGGGATGGGACACTGGGAGGGGATGGGAACACCAGAAGGGGACAGAGACACTGGGAGAGGACTGGGGACACTGAGATGGGATTGGGGATGTTGGGATGGGACACCAGGAGGGGACTGGGGACACTGGGAGGGGATGGGGACACCAGAAGGGGACGGGGACACTGGGACAAGACTGTGGACACTGGGATGGGACTGGGGACACTGGGAGGGGACGAGGACACCAGGTGATGTCCCTGTCCCCCTTCATGGCCCTGCAGTGTCCCTGGACATGGTGCGGGAGGCGCTGGGGGTGACACAGGAGAACCACCTTGTCCCCTGCCTGGCCGCCATCGCCCTCGTCTGCCAGGTGGCCCTGTGGGGTGTGGGGACATCCAAGCGTCACTTGGCCACCGCCGCCAGCCAACAGCGTCACCAAGCCCTCCGCTACCGCCGCCTGGCCCGGAACACCGCCGCTGCCACCGCTGCCACCACTGAGGCCACCGAGGCCATCACCGCTGCCAATGCCACCCTGGGGATGCTGGAGGAGGTGGTTGGTCACCTGAGGACCCTGGTGGACGCTGTCACCCAGGACCTGGAGATGGCCCAGGGCTTCCCTGCCAGCGCCCAGGCCCTGGGGGATGCCGTGGTGGCCTTGGGGACAGTGATGGGGGACAAGGAGGGGACAGAGAGGTTGGCCCGGGCAGTGGAGGCTCTGCCAGGGGACAAGTAGGGATGGGGACAGCTCATCCCTGATGTTCCTTCTCCATCCTGGGGACACTGGGATGTCCCCTCTTCTGCCTGAGGATGTTGAGGATGTCCCCTTTGTGGTCTGAGGACACCAGGGGCAGGTTGGTGACACCGTCCCCCACCCTCCCAATAAACCTCAGGGACACGCCGAGGCCCCGACCTGTCACTGGGGGTGGGGGACATGGCAGAGACATGGGGACACCAGGAAAAGGAGACACCCCCACCCCACTGAGAGGACACCAGGAGGAGATATGTCCCCAAATCATCCCTGTCAAAGGGCTCAGGACTGTCCCCGATGTCCCCAAGGGTGCCCAGCTGGATGTCCCCAAGCCATGGGGGGACATGGTGGGGACACATAAGGGCCATCAGCGGGGACATGTTGGGTGTAGCACTGGGGGTGACGCTGAAGACATCATCATGGCCATGATGGGGACATGTTGGGGGCCAGCACTGGGGACAAGCCGTTGCCACACTGGGGACGTCGCTGGGGCTCTGTTGGGGACATCTCTGAGGCCACCTTGGCCGCAGCATTGGGGACACTCCAGGGACATCCCCAGGGCCAGTGCTGGG
The DNA here is from genome assembly GCF_965231255.1 of Vanellus vanellus. Classification (NCBI taxonomy): domain Eukaryota; kingdom Metazoa; phylum Chordata; class Aves; order Charadriiformes; family Charadriidae; genus Vanellus; species Vanellus vanellus. The sequence continues at coordinate 420,738 of NC_138937.1, read as the reverse complement.
GCTGCCATTGAGGACACAGTGGGGACACTGAGGCCACCATTGGGGTCAGCATTGGGGACGTGCTGCAGCCAGCACTGGGGACATGTTGGGGACGTGTTGGGGACACCAGGGGGCATCGGGGAGGGACATAGAACATTGCAGGTGGCCGTGTTGGGGCCCCACTGGGGACATAGGGGGGAGAATATTGGGGGGCATGGGGCTGCACTGGGGACAGTGGGGGACATCAGGGACTGGGGGGACATAGGGGGACACCAAAGGCTGTGGGAGGCCATGCTGGAGCCACGTTGGGGACATCAGGGACACTGGTGGCTGCAGGACCCTGTTGAGGACATTGGGCGACATCGAGGGACGCTGGGGGCTGTGGGACACTGTTGGGGACTTTGGGGGACATTGGGGGACACTGGAGACTGTGGGGTCCCTTTGGGGACACTGGGGGACACCAAAGATTGTGGGTGTCCATGCTGGGGACATTAGGGTGAGGGACATCAGGGTGGGGGACATCAGGGACCATAGGGCTGTGTTGGGAACATCGGGGGACACCAGTGGCCCTGAGACCCTGTTGGGGACATCAGCGGACACCGGAGGCTGTGCGACCCTGTTGGGGACATCAGGGGACACTGAGGACTGTGGGTGGCCGTGCTGGGACCCCGTTGGGGGTCACTGGGGGGGGGGGGGAATCAGGACACACACACACGTTGGGGGCTGTGGGGTCCCACTGGGGACATGGGAGGGAACTGGGGGCTGTGGGGTCTCGTTGGGGACACACAGGGGGGGGGGTGGTGGCCGTGTCGGGGTCCCGGGGCGGGTGACGTCCCTGTTGGCGATGGCCCCGCTGGCGGCGTTCCCTCGTCCAGCCCCCGTGGGCCGGGCCCCGGCCCAGCCCCAGAGCCATATCCGGCCATCGCCGCCGCCACCACTCGTGTCCCGGCCCTGCGTGTCCCCCACTTTGTCCCCACCTTGTCCCCACCGTGTCACCGCTACCGCCTATGGAGACCCCTGAAGCCACCGCGGCCATCGTCCCCCCCGAGGTGGGACAAATCTCGGCGCTGGATGGCCCAGGGGGAGGGGGGGGGGGGGGAGGAGGGGGGACAGGGAGGTGGCAGGGGGGTGACAGAGGGGACAGGGGGTGGCAGGGGGGGTGTGATGGGGTGGCAGAGGGGACAGGGGTGGCAGAGGGTAGCGGGGGGGTGGGGGTGGGAGTGGCAGAGGGGCCGCAGGGACGTGGGGACAGGGAACGGGGGTGGCAGAGGTGTGATGGGGGTGGCAGGGGGGAGAGGGGACAGAGGTGGCAGAAGGGATAGGGGTGGCAGGGGGGTGACGAGGTGATGGGGACAGGGGGACAGGGCGGTGGCAGAGGGGATGGAGGTGGCGGGGGGGTGATGGTAGCTGCAGGGGGACGGGGGATGGGGGTGGCGGGGGGGTGGCAGAGGGGACAGAGGGTGGCTGAGGGTATGGGGGTGGCAGGGGGGTGACAAGGTGAGGGGGACAGGGCAGTGGCAGAGGGGACAGGGTGGCAGAGGGTGATGGCAGTGGCGGGGGAGGGGGGTGGCAAAGGGGATGGGGGTGATACGGGTGACAAAATGATGCGGACGGGGGTGGCAGAGGGGATGGGGTGGCAGGAGGGTGACAAGGTGATGGGGACAGGGGGACAGGGCAGTGGCAGAGGGGACGGAGGTGGCAGGGGGGTGATGGCAGCTGCAGGGGGATGGGGGTGGCGGGGGGGTGGCAGAGGGGACGGAGGGTGGCAGGGGAGTGGCAGAGGGTATGAAGGTGGCAGGGGGGTGACAAGGTGAAGGGGACAGGGCGGTGGCAGAGGGGACGGGGGGCAGGTTGGTGACAGGGAAAGGAACATGGGGGGACAGGGGGTGGCAGAGGGACAGGGGATGGGGTGGCAGAGGGTATGGGGGTAGCAAGGGGGGGAGGGGGTGACAAGGGGACAAGTGACATGGGGAACCCCAGGGTGGCATCTGGGGACCATGAAGGTGACAAGGGTCTTTGGGGGGCCCCAAGGAGGGGACAAGGGACATGGGGGACCCCCAAGGTGGCACCAAGAAGGGGACATCAGGGGACTGCAGAGGACCCTAAGGAAGGGACAAGGGACATGGGCAACCCTGAGGAGGGGACAAGGGACGTCAGGGGACCCCAGGGTGACATGGGGACAGCAGAGGGGACAGAGGACATTGGGGACCCTACAGGGAACAAAAGACATGGGGGAGCCCTGGGAGAGGACAAGGGACATGGGGGACACTGCCACTGGCTGTGTCCCTCTCCCCAGGTGTCCCCAGAGCTGCTGGAGCCACTGGTGACTGTGGTGGCTGTCCTGGGTGAGCTGGGGGCCACCCCAGGGGATGTCCCCCTGGCCGGGCCACTGGGCTCGCTGCGAGCCGGGCTGGTGGCCCTCATTGCCAACATCAGCCGGGCCATGGGCCACCGTCACGGAGAAGCCACCCGCCTGCGTTGTGCCCTGGCCACCGTCGGGGCCACCAGGGCCACCACAGGGGCCACCACTGTGGCCAACCCTGAGCCCGCTGTGGTCCCACCAGGGGACCCTGCTGTCCCCAGGGCCACGGCAGAGGACCCCTGGACCACTGTGGCAACCATCGCCCGCAAGTGGCGGGAGGCGGTGGCCTCGGTGGAAGCCACCTGGGCCACGCTGGCGGGAGACGCCGTACATCTGAGGGACACCTGCGGGACTGCAGCCACTGTGGGGGCCACCACTGGGGTCACCATGGGCCACCTGGCAGCAGCAGTGGCCCAGCAGCATGGGGCATCCCAGGAGCTGCTGGCGGCCACCCGGGCACTGCCGGTGACCTTGGAGGTGGCCACAATGGCTGAGGTGGTGACAGCCCACAGGACCCGGGTGGCTGAGGCCAGCGCGGGGCTGCAGGCGGCCACTGAGGCCACTGAGAAGACGGCGGTGGCAATGGTGGAGGCAGCGGTGGCTGGGGAGAGGGGACGGCGGGCGGCGGTGGCCCAAGAGCCCCTGGGACGCTTGGTGGCCGCCTGTCAGGGTGTCACCCGTTTCTACTGTCACCTGCGCTGCTGCCTCGAGCACATCGAGGCCACTGTGGCTGCCATGGCTGCTGGACATGGTGGCCCTGAGGCTCCTGGGGTGGCCCAGGAGGCTCCTGGTGTCCCCAGGGCCACCATGACCATGCAAGGAGGTCTTGGCACCCCCAAGGACCTGATGGCAGCGGTGGCAGTGGCCGAGGCGCTGTGGGACGCCAGCGCCCGCCTGGCCAAGGGCCACCTCCTGGAGACACTGCGGCTGGCCCGGGGACTGCTGGCCACCCCTGGCGTCCCGGATGCCACCGCGGCCACCACAGTGGCCCAGCGCTGTCGGGATGCCACCGCCGCCCTCCCAGGGCTGCTGCTGGGGGGACCACGGTAGGGGACGGTGGCTTTGTTAGGGACCAATGGCTTCACCGGGGACCAGTGGCTTCTTTGGGGACCAGTGGCATCAACACGTCGCTGCTGCAGTCCTGGTTCTGTGTCACTTTGTCCCCAACGCGTGCCACGCCCTCCCCCATCCCGTGTGTCCTTTGTCCCCAGGTCCTGTTCCGTGTCCCTTCTCATACCGGTGCCTCCTCCCATGTCACCTCCTACACGTCCTCTCCATGTGCCTATGTGTCACCTCTTTCATGTCCCTTCCATGTCCCCTTTTAAGTGTGCCCGTGGGGGTTCCTGGTGTCCCCCAATGCCATCATGACCACGTAACGGGGTCCTGGTGTCCCTATGGGGAAATCCGGTGTCCCTACGGGGAATTCCAGTGTCCCCAAGGCCACCACAGTGGCCCAAGAGGGTCCTGGTGTCCCCAGGGCCACCACAGCCATGCAGAGGGATCTCCTCCCCCATGTCCCCCTCCATGTTTCTGTCACCTCCCGTGTGTCCCCTCCCACGGCTCCTCCTGTGTCTCCTCCAATGTCCTCGTGTCCCCTCTTTGTTCCCTTATGTCCCCATGTCCCCCCAAAAGCAGGGGGCACTTGGGGTCCCCCACCCCTTGAGGGAGGTGACACCCCTGTGTCCCCCCCATGTCGCCCTCAAAAGGAGGATTGGGGTTTGCCACCCCACAACTCTGTGTCCCCCCAAAATGGGACACCTTGAGGGAGGTGACACCCTTGTGTTCCCCCCAAAAAGGAGGGCTTTGGGGTCCCCGAGCCCCACCAGGCAGGTGACACCCCTGTGTCCCCTCTGTGTGCCCCCAAAAGTGGGGGCCTTGTGGTCTCCCACCCCACCAGGGAGGTGACACCCCCTCATGTCCCCCTAAAGAGGCGGGGGAGGGGGTAGAGGTCCCCTACCTGGGAGGTGACACCTCTGTGTCCCCCCAAAATGGGGGATCTGAGGGTCCCCAACCCCACCGGAGAGGTGACACGCCCCAACAACCCCCCCAAAAGGGGCGGGGGGGGGGGATAGGTTGGGGTCCCCAACTCGATCAGGGAGGTGACACCCCCCAAAAGGGGGGGGAATTGGGGTCCCCCTCAACCCACCAGGGAGGTGACACCCCCCAAAATTGGGGGGGATTTGGGGTCCTCAACCCCACCAGAGAAGTGACACCCCCCAAAAGGGGGGGATTTGGGGTCCCCCACCCCATTAAGGAGGTGACACCCCCATAGCCCCCCCCCCCCCCAAAAAAAAAAACCCAAATCACTCTCTTTTTCACTGCCAAAAAAAACCCCTTTTATTGGCGGGTGGGGGGGGCCGCCGGCCGCCGCCGGGTGCCGGGGGGGTCCCGGGGGGTGTCCCGGGGGGGTCGTCTGTTCCTGCTACGTCCCCCCGTTACCTCCCCGGTCCCCCGAAGGGTCCCGGGAGTACCGGGGGGTTCCTGAGCATCAGCGAAGGGGTGAGGAGGGACCCCCGGAGGGGCCGTAGGAACCCCGGGGGGGGTCGGGGGTGACGGGGGGGTGGCGGGGGGGGGCAGGAGGAAGGGCTGGAGCTGGAGGCGCTGGCGCAGGAGCCCCGTCAGCAGCAGTTCGGCCGAGGCCAAGGGCAGACGGGCGCTCAGCGCCGGCCCCCAGCACCCCGCGTCCGCTGGGCACGAGATCACCAGTCGCCGCGGCTGTAAAAAAAAAAAAAAGGGGGGGGGGGACGGGACGGGACGGGACGGACAGACGGACGACAGGATGGGACACTTGGATGGGGTCGTTAACACCCCCCCCCCGCCCCCCTCCTCCTCCCCCGGAGCCGCAGGGTGCTTTGACACCCCCCCCAGGGGACCCCAACCCCACCCCTGACCCCTCAAACCCGGTAGGACAGCCCCCCCCCCCCCCCCCCCCCAGTTCTCCCCCCCCCCCAGGATTGCATCAAGCCAAGCGGGAAACCCCCGAGACCCCCAGGATATCCCCCCCCCCCCCAGGGGTCCTCAACCCCAATGGGGACCCCCAAGACCCCCAGGATGCCCTGACCCCCCCCCCAGGGCACCCTGACCCCCCAGGAGATCCCAGTGTGACCCCCCAAGACCCCCAGGATGCCCTGACCCCCTCCCCCCAGGGCACCCTGACCCCCCAGGACCCCCCCCCAGGAGATCCCAGTGTGACCCCCCAAGACCCCCAGGATGCCCCAAGCACCCCCTGGGCACTCTGACCCCCCAGGAGACCCCCCCCAGGAGACCCCAATGGGACCCTCCAAGACCCCTGAGATGCTCTGATCCCCCCACCCCCCCCCGGGTCACCCTGACCCCCCCCCCAGAGCCCCCCCCCCCCCAAGACACTCCAACCCCAATGGGGACCCCCTAAGACACCCGGGATACCCCGACCCCCCCAGGGCATCCTGACCCCCCCCGAACCCCCCCCCGGAAGACCCCAACCCCAAATGAGACCCTCATGACCCCCAGGATGCCCTGACACCCCCCACCCCCCCCAGGTCACCCTGACCCCCCCAGGAGACCCCAATGGGACCCCCCGAGACCCCCAGGATGCCCTGACCCCCCCCCCCCCCCCCATGTTCCCCCCAGTGGCTTCTGGACACCACCCACCCCCCCCCACTCCTTTGGTCCCCCCCCATGTCCCCTCATTCCCAACCCCGATGGCTCTGTGGTCCTCAAGTGTCCCTCGATGTCCCCTTTGTCCCCTCCCCACTGGCTCTGGGACCCCCATGTGTCGTCATCCCCCCCCGTCCCCCCCCGTCCCCTCACCCCATAGGTGTGGGGCATGGTGGGCAGGAAGGTGCCACCGCTGCAGGTGACGATGTCCCTCATGTGCTCGGGCTCAGGGCGGACGTTGGGGGTGACGTGGACCTCGTAGCCCTGGGGACACCAGCAGGGGGGACACGGAGGGGACACAAGGGGACACGTCCGTCAGTCCATTCTTGAGACTCTGGAATGTCCCCTGGGGCACAAGGACACCTTGGGGACACAGGGAACATCTTGGGGACAGTGTGAAGACACCAGGGGACGCTAAGGGACAGCAGAGGACACCCCTTGGGGCTGTCCCCGAGTCCACCACGCTGGACCAAGGCCACATGGGGGTGACACAACTTAGGGGAACAGGGTCACTCTAGGGGACAGGGCTACCTCGGGGCCACCTTGGGGACACCAGCAAAGGAGGGGACACCCCTCTGGTCATCCCTGAGTCCCCCTGATGGGACCAAGGCCACATGGGGGTGACACAACTTGGGGGACCAGGGTCACTCTAGGGGACAGGGCTACCTCGGGGCCACCTTGGGGCCACCAGCAAAGGAGGAGGACACCCCTCTGGCCATCCCTGAGTCCCCCTGATGGGACCAAGGCCACACGGGGGTGACACAACTTGGGGGACCAGGGTCACTCTAGGGGACAGGGCTACCTCAGGGCCACCTTGGGGACACCAGCAAAGGAGGAGGACACCCCTCTGGCCATCCCTGAGTCCCCCTGATGGGACAAAGGCCACATGGGGGGGACACGACCCAACTCAATGGGGAGCAAGGACACCTGGGGCCACAGGGCCACCATGGGGCCACCAGGTGACATTAGGTGGCATCAGGTGACACCTCCTGGCCACCCTGTGCTGAGTCCCCAGTGGGTGCCCCACTCGGTGGGGGGACGGGGACACCCGTGGGGAGGACAGGGCCCCTCGGGTAGGGTTGGGGACAGTTGGGGACGGTCACCTGGAGCAGGGGGTGGCTGCGGGCGCGGCGCAGGGCCTGGGCCAGGCTGAAGCCGAAGTGACGTTCCTGTTGGCTGTCACGCACCAGGAAGGGACCCGGCAGCAGGACACGGCCACTGCGGGCGCTCTGGGGACACAGGGGACACATGGTGGCACCCCCGACACCAGGGACTTCCCCAGGTCCTGTCCCCTCCATCCCCCCCCCCCCCCCATCCCCAAAGCCCCCATGTCCCCCAAACATCCCACTGCCTGTCCCCAAGGTCCCCCCCCTTGTCCCCAAGGGCCTCTTCTTTGTCCCCAAGGGCCACCATGTCCCCAAACACCCCTTTTCCTTGTCCCCCACAATGCCCCTAGCCCCAAGGTCACCCCTTTGTCCCCAAACACCCCGCTTTTGTCCCCAAGGACCCCTTTGTCCCCAAGGATCCTTTCTTTGTCCCCAAACGCCCCCCCTCTGCCCAAGGACTCAGTCCCCTGTCCCCACGGACCCCTACTTTGTCCCCTCGAATCCTCTCCTTTGTCCCGAACATTGTCCATGTCCCCAAAGATCCCATCCCATGTCCCCAGCGACCCCCTTCCCTTGGCCCCAAGGATGTCCCTGTCCCCAAAGACCCCCCTCCTTTGGCCCTGATGACCCCTGTGTCCCCAAGCACACCCTCCCCTGTCCCCAGGGACCATCATGTCCCCAAAGACCACCATCCCATGTCCTCAAGGACCCCCCTGTCCCCAGTGACCCCTCCCCATGTCCCAAAGAACCACCCTGTCCCCAAGGATGAACCTTGTCCCCAAAGACCCCATCCCTGTCCCCAAGGCCTTTGTCCCATGTCCCCAAGGGCTCTCATGTCCCTAAGGACCCTCTCCTTGTCCCAAGGACCCCCGTGTCCACAAAAACCCTCTCCTTGTCACCAGAGACCCCATGCCCTGTCCCCAAGCACCCCCATGACCCCAAGATCCTCCTTTCTGTCCCCAAAAACTCCCCGTCCCCAAGGTCCCCCTCCCCCTCGTCCCCATGGGACCTTATGGAGCCACTCAGGGGTGACGATGGGGACGCCGCGGGCCACCGCGCAGAGGAACTTGACGGTGCGTCGGACGCGGTCGGTCACCAGGTGGGTGCAGTCAAAGACGGAGGTGGCCATGGACCCTCCCAGTGTCTTCAGGGCCACCTCTATGTCTGGGGAGGCCACCACCCCTGTGAACAGCACCTGAGGACACGAGGACACCACGTGGACATATTGAGGACATCTCCGGGGAGGCCACCACCCCCATGAACAGCACCTGGGGACGTGGGGACATGCTGGGGACATCCCTGGGGAGGCCACCACCCCTATGAACAGCACCTGGGGACGTGGGGACATGCTGGGGACATCCCTGGGGAGGCCACCACCCCAATGAAGAGCACCTGGGGACATGAGGACACCATGGGGACATGTTGGAGACATTCTTGGGAAAGCCATCGCCCCCATGAAGAACATGTAGGGACACCATAGGGACATGTTGGGGACATCCCTGGGGGGCCACCACCCCTATGAAGAGCACCTGGGGACTTGGGGACACCATGGGGATATGTTGGGGACAACCCCGGTGAGGCCACCGCCCCTGTGAAGAGCATCTGGGGATGGGGGGGACACCACAAGAACATGTTTGGGACATCCCTGGGGGGGCCACCACCCCCACAAAGAGCACCTGGGGACTTGGGGACACCAGGAGGACATGTTGGGGACACCACTGTAGAGGCCACCACCCCCATGAAGAGCACCTGGGGACACTCCAGGGGGACCATGAAAGGACATTGGGACACTCCAGGGTGACACCAGGGGGGGACACACATGGGGACACCCCTCCGTGCTGCCCCCCCCACTTCCCACAGTACCTTGAGGGGGGCGGAGCCAGGGGTCCCCCGGGGGCGGAGCTGGGGACCCACAGCCTCTGCTGGCTCCTCCTCCTCCTCCTGGGGGGCGGAGCCATGGCATGAGACCCCGCCCCTTCCCAACAACCCCCACCCACCCCCTTTAACCAACACTCCACCCTGCGCTCCACCAATCAGCAGCCTGGCCCCACCCAGAAGCTCCACCCACCCATGCCCACACCCTGGACTTTGGCCACACCCACCCAGCACAGACACGCCCACGACCCTTAGGCTCCACCCACAGAGTACAGACCCCCCCCTCAAACCGCACCCCCACCCACCTGAGCTTGCTGCTGCGAGGGGGCGTGGCCTCCTCGCCGGGGGCGTGGCTTGGCCGGAGGGCGGGGCTCTACCTGACCCCGCCCCCTCGTGGCCGGCGGCTCTGGTGGAGGGGGCGGGGCCTGCAGGCGGGGGCTGCGCCGCACAGGGGCAGGGTCAGGAGTAGCTCCGCCCCTTGCCCTGCTGGCCACACCCCCGCCAGAAGCTCCGCCCCCTCGGCTCCTGGCCAGGCGCTGGCTGCGGCGGGGGCCCTCCCTTACCTGGGGGATTTGGGGGGGGGGGGGGTCAGTGCATACATTCCTGGGACCCCTTTTTGGGGCGTGGGGGGACCACCCCGACACCGGGGCCCCCTCGCACTCACCTCCCCGCCGGGGGCTGCTCTGGTCCCTGTCCCCTCCTGGGCTGGTGGCACCGGCACCGGCTCCGCTGGGGGGATCGAGGTGGCCCGGGGGGGCTCCGGGGGGGGCTCCTCCTCCTCCCTCGGGGGGAGGAAGGGCTGGGTGGGCTCCTCGGGGTCCCAGCCCTGGGCTGCCCTCATGGGAGAGCCACACTGGGGACGCAGGTGTCCTGGGGGGGGATGACAGGCATCCGGGGGGGCACGGGGGGTTTTCGGGGGGGGCTGCTCTTCCTCCTCCTCCTCCCTGGGGGGGAGGAAGGGCTGGGTGGGCTCTTCGGGGTCCCAGCTCTGGGTTGCCTTCGCGGGAGAGCTGTGTTGGGTTCCCAAGCGTCTGGGGGGGACACAGGCATCGGGGGGGGGCACCCAGGCATCCGGGGCGTCCACGGGGGGCTCTGGGGGGGGCTGCTCTTCCTCCTCCTCCTCACTGGGGGGAAGGAAGGGCTGGGTGGGCTCCTCGGGGTCCCAGCTCTGGGCTGCCATCGCGGGAGAGCCACGCTGGGGACGCAAGTGTCCTGGGGGGGGGACACAGGCATCCAGGGGGTCCCTGGGGAGATCCCGGGGGGGCTCCTTCTCCTCCTCCTCCTCCTCCGGGAGGAAGAAGCGCTGGGTGGGCTCCTCAGGGTCCCAGCTCTGGGCTGCCACCGCGGGAGAGCCACGCTGGGGACGCAAGTGTCCTGGGGGGGGGACACAGGCATCCTGGGGGTCCCTGGGGAGCTCCCGGGGGGGCTGCTCCTCCTCCTCCTCCTCCTCCTCCTCCTCCTTCTCCTCCTCCGGGAGGAAGAAGCGCTGGGTGGGCTCCTCGGGGTCCCAGCCCGGGGCTGTGCCTGCAGGAGAGCCATGTTGGGGACCCAAGCGTCCCAGGGGGGACCCCCATGCGTCCTGAGGGGTCGCAGGCATTCGGGGGGGGGGGGACACGCAGGTGTCTGGGCCACCTACCCTTGGCCACCGGTGGCAAGAAGCTCTGGGTGGGCTCCAGGAAGAGGTCGGGGTCTTCTGAGGGGGGGGGGAGGAGAGGAAAGGACCTTGAGAAGGGGTCCCAGGGGTCTGGGAAAGGGGACCCACGCGTCTGGGGCCGCCCCACTTACCCTCGGTGTCGGGGTCACTCTCCGTCACCGCCGTGGCCATGTCCCCACCAGGGGTGGCCCTGTCACTCCCGGGTCCGCCATCAGCATCGCCAGCCCGATTGGGGTCCAGATGTGGGGAGTTAGGGGTGGAAACATCTGGCGGCCCAGCTGGATCCCTGCCCCTCGCTGGGGTCCCCCCGAAGCGTCGCTGGGCCCCAACATCTGGCTTCGGGGCCAAAGCGTGACGGTTTGGCACCATCCCTTCACTTTTTGAGGGGAAACGCGGCCTTTTTGGGGACAAATTGCAGCGTTTTGGGTCCGCCTTCTCCATATCGATATTGCTGCTTGATGCGGGGCCCGCAACATCTGGATGGGGGGGATTTTGGAACCGGACTTGGCTCCGCAGGCCCCGAACATCTGGAGTGGGGGCCACCTCCTCCATGTCGGTGTCACTACTATCCAGGGGCCCCGCAGGAGGGGACACATCTGGATTTGGGGGTGTCATCGTCACATCTGGCTCACCAGGTGCCCCTTGACGGCCTTGCACTGGCCCGACATCTGGAATGTCACCATTGTCCTCAACATCTGTATCACTTTCCACATTCAGGACTGGAGAGTGGGCTTTGGGGCCTCTCACATCTGGATGTGGGAATGTCACCTTCACATCTGGATCATCATTGGTCCGTGACGGCCCCTCAGGGTCAACATCTGGAGCAGCTTCCACCTTAGCAACGGTATCCATAACCTCATGCGTTGTCCCATGAGCTCCAAAGTTGGGAAGGGCATCGAGGTCCTCCACATCTGTATCGCTGTCACCATTGGAGGCCACCGAGCCACGGCTGAGGCCACCAACATCTGGATTTGGGGTCTCCATCACCACAGTTGGGTCCTTCCGGGTGTTTTGGGGTGTTTTGTGGCTTTTTGGGTGAAGGACACGTTGACTCAGGTCGTCTTCCTCCACATCCGTCTCACTGTCCGCTTCCAGGTCACAACACTTATTTTGGGGGTTTTCAACATCTGGATTTGGGTTCCTTGCCTCTGCATCTGGAGCTTTGCGGGTTTTTGGGGTGGTTCTATGGGGTTTTTTACACCCAACATCTGGATTCACCCCATTCTCCTCCACATCTGTATCGCTGTCCACCACAAGCGTCCAATCTTCTTTCTGGGGTCCTTCAGCACGTGGATCTGGGCTCTCTGTCTCCACCAGTGGGTTTCTGGGTATGTTTTGGGTCGCTCGATGGGTTTTTGGAGTCCCAACATCTGGTTTGGAAGTGTCCTCCTCCACATCTGTATCACTGTCCACCATGAGAATCTGACGACCCTTTTGTGAACCTTCAACATCTGCATTTTGCATCTCCATCTCATTAATTTGGATTTTTGGAATGTGTTGGGATGCCCGATGGGTTTTAGGGTGCCCAACATCTGGATTGCCTCTATTCTCTTCCACATCTGTATCGCTGTCCACCACGAGCATCTGATGTCCCTTTTGCGAACCTTCAACATCTGGATTGTTGGTCTCCACCTCAATATTTTGGGGTTTAGGTACATTTTGGGTCGTTGGTTGTGTTTGGGGGATTCCAACATCTGGGCCGGCTCTCTCCTCTTCCACATCTGTATCACTGTCCACCATGAGCAGCTGGTGTCCATTTTTGGACCCATCAACAGCTGCATTTGAGCCCTCCAGCTCCACATCTGTATCGCTGTCTACCAGGGTCCGGCAGCCATTTGGGGGACCCCCAACATCTGGATTTGGGGTACGCATCTCTACACCTGGGGTTTTGGGCATGTTTGGGGGCGTTCGACGTATTTTTGGGCACCCAACATCTGGAAGGAACTCAGCCTCCTCCAGATATGTGTCACTGTCCACCACAAGCATCTGACGTGCGTTTTTGGCACCTCCAGCACCTGGATTCGGACCCCTTTCCTCCACGTCTGGTTTGCTGCTCACCACCAGGGCGGTCCGGTGACGGTTTGGGTGAAAAAGAGCAGTTTTTTGGAGCGCCTTGACATCTGTCTCGCTCTCAACATCAAGAGGCAGGTTGCTGCCTTCCAGATGTTTCACATCCGGATCCGCAACCTTGTCAGGGTCCAGAGAGTGATTCGGGGGCTGAACATTTGAAATAGCCACATCTGGCTCTGGGCTGGATCGGGGGCCGGAACGGCGCTTTTTGGGTCCCCTGATGTCTGGATCCAGGCAGGGCGTGGCCACATGCAGGCGGTGACCTGGCGCGGGGGTGCGACGGCGTTTTCGGCGGCCCCGAACATCTGGGCGCACATCTGGCTCCTCCGAGTCACTGCGGGAGGGAGATGATGTTGAGATTCGGGGTCTGCCTGATGGAGCCGGCTGTCCTGAACCCCCGCATCGAGGTCCCACCTACCTCTCCGGCACGATTCGGGGTGAGGCAGCGTCTCCGACCGCAGAGCCTGGAGGAGCAGGGCCCAGATTGTTATTGTAGGACCTACAGTAACTCCGGCGGGTCCTATCAGACCCAGGCTCACCCCCTTCCACTCCCCGCTTCTGCGTTGCGGTGGTTCCTACAATAACACGCCGCTGGTGGTTATGTAGGTCCTACCGTAACCATCACCCTGTTGTGTTTCTGTAGGTCCTACGATAACAGCGTGTTTCCCCCCCCCCACCTCCCGCCACGGTCCTCGCACACTCACGCCAGGGCAATTCGTCGTCCTCCGAGTCGCTGGCGAGGGGGAGCCCCGACTCCGACCTCCGCCCTGGGGACGATCCAGGAGTCTGGGGGGGCTGCAGGACACCCCACTCCACGGGGTTGTGGGTGTCCAGGAGCCCCCCTCCACCCCACCTCCCTCCAGAGGACCCACACATCTGGGAGGGGACCCTGATATCGGGGGATGGAGGGGAGGGGGAATCCGGGAGGGGAGGGGGGGGAACGCAAGGACCTACCTGTGCCCCCTGCGGTGCCGAGGCCTCGGTGGCGCCTTCGCTGCATGGCCTGAGGGGGGCGGGGAACAACTGCCCCACGGAAACAACTGCCCCCCAGCCCCAGCTGCCCCCCTTCAGCGATAACTGCCCCCCTCAAACGCCCCTTGGTAGTCACCACTGACCCCCCAACTGTCCCCCTGGGTCCAAAGGAAACCCCCAACTACATCCCCCATCCTCCAACTGCTGCCCCCAAACTGCCCCAGGGCTCCTGATGCCTCTCTGGCTTCTAACTGCCCCCCCCCACACCTCCCCCGCCTTGTATCCTGCCCCAGGGACCCCCAAACTGCCCCGAGGCCTGTCCAAACTGCCCCTCGACCCGCCCCAACTTCCCCAGGGACCCCCAAACTGCCCCAGGGACCCCCTAAACTGCCCCACACCCCTTGCAACTATCCCTTGAGCCCCCCCAAGTGCCCCAGGGACCCCCAAACTGCCCCAGAGACCCTCCAAACTGCCCCAGGGAGCCCCAAACTACCCCACACGGCCACCCAACAGCCCCAGGGACCCCCAAACTGCCCCTCAAGAGCCCCCAAACTGCCCCCTCGACCCCCGCAAGTGCTCCAGGAACCCTCAAAGTGCCCCAGAGACCGCCCAAAATGCCCCACAGGGCCCCAAACTGCCCCTCGACCCCCAAAACTGCCTCACAGGGCCCCAAACTGCGCCGAAGACCTCCCCAAACTGCGCCGAAGACCTCCCCAAACTGCCCCCCACCCCTCCCAACTGCCCCTCGACCCCCACCCCCCACCCCGGTGCTCCAGGGACCCCCCAAACCGCCTCACAGAGTCCCCGCACTCACCCCTCCCGCGCCACCGCCCCCATGCCCCGCCCTCCCGATCCTATTGGCCGCCACCGCTTCGCGTCACCGCCCATCAGCCGCTCCCATTGGTAGAGGAGCGCGTCCGTCCAGCGCGGACCATAGAGAGGGGCGCGGACGGTCCTCCGAGCGCGGCGGCGCCCGCCTCCAGCCATAGAGAGGTGGCAGAGCGCCCCCTGACTGGGGGCGGTGCAAGCCGAGCGGTGGGGCGAGGCCTCCCGCCCGCGCCGCCCAATGGGAGCGCGGCGAGCGGGCGGCGCCGTCCAATGGGAGCGCGGGGCCGGCCGCCGCCGCTTTGTCTATATGAGGCGCCGCGGGGCCGCGGGAGCCGCCATTGTCGCCGCTGCCGCGCTCGCAACAGCGCTCCCGCCTTAAAGGGGCCGCGCCATCGAATCGCCCAGCAAGACCGGGTGGGGCCCACCGCACCGACACCGCGCCCAGCCCGACCCGCGCCGCCACCATGAGGGAGATCGTCCACATCCAGGCGGGCCAGTGTGGCAACCAGATCGGGGCCAAGGTGAACAGCGGGCGGGCGGCGGCCGGGCGGCGGGGTGGCCCCCCCTCCTTCTTCCCTCCCCCCGCGGCGCGGCCCCCTTTAAGAAGCCCCACCCCCCCCCCGGCGCTTAAGACAAAGGCAGATCCCAATCGGGGCGATTTCAGCCTAAAATCGCTCCTTTTTCGCCCGTTTAGGGCCCAGAATGAAAAGCGCGGCCTCGAAATAAGGGGGTTCGGCTGCCAAATGCGGCGGTTCGGCCCCAAAATGGAGGTTTCCGGCCTCAAAATGGGGGCGCCCCGCCCCTCCCCCCCCCCTTCTTCTTCTCACGCGGCCCCAAAATGGCGGTTTCCCGCCGCGCCTGAGGGGATCGGCGGCGGGATGCGGTTTTTCAGCCTCAAAAGAGCACTTTTTACCACAAAAAAACGCTTTTTTTTTTTTTTTTTTTTTTTTTTGTCTCCCTAAAATCCCCCGTCACGATATTCGGCCCCAAACCGGCTTTTTTTTTTGGCCTCGATTCGGGAATTTTCAGCCCTAAACGTAGGTCGATTAAAGCCCAGCAATTAAGAGGTTTAGCCCCCGCATAGAGGTCCTCACACGCGCCTTCCCCAAGCGATGTTTTAAAAGCCGAAATTGTGCTATTTTTACCTCAAAATCGCGGCGTCCCGTCCCTTGTAGCTTGTTCTTCGGCCCCAGAATGGTGGGTCTTGCCCCCCCCCCCCCGGCCCCCCCAAAAAAAGGATTTTGCTCCCTTCTATTTAGCTCTTTTGACCACAAAATAGGTGCTTTCCGCTCTAAAGTGAGAGTTTTATGTCCTGAAATAAGGAATTTTTGCCTCCAAATCGGGGCGTGCCGCCCTCCGCATAATCGGCCCCAAAATGGGGGGTTCCCCGCCCCTAAAGAAAGGGTTTCTGAGCCCAAAATACGGCTTTTTAGCCCCAAAGATGGGCGTGCCGCCTCTCAGGAGGCGCTCTTGGCCACGAAATGGATGTTTTTCACCCCGTAAATGAGATCTTTGTGCCCCCAAATCGGGGCTTTCTTTTACAGACGTTAAAGGGGGGGGGGGGGGGAGAAGGTTTTTAAACCCCAAAATTAAGGGGTTTGGCCTCAAAATCGGTATTTCCGGCCCCAATATAAAGGTTTTCGGCCTCGAAACAAGAGCTTTGTTCCCTGAAAAGGAGTTTTCAGCCGTAAAATGGGGGATTTAGCACACACACACCCCCCCCCCGACTCTCTGGCATCGAGGGGGAGGTTTTTCAGTCCTAATATAAGATATTTTTACTCCAAAAGTGGATTATTTCACAATTAAAATGTGGCTCTCTGCCCCTATAAGGGTTTTCCAGCCCCAAAATGGAGGTTTTTTTTCAGCCTCAGAGTGTGATCTTTGTTCCCTGAATTGTCATTTTTCAGCCCCCACGTGTCTTTTTATTTCAGCCCCCAAATGGGGTTTTGAGGACCCAAAAAGCGATTTTCGGCCCCAAATAGAATGTTCTTAGTTGCAAATGGATTTATTTTTTATTTTTTTTTTTTCCCCACAACTAAACCGGGGGGGTTTCGGCCCCCAAAATGGAGGTTTCCAGCCTCAAAATGGAGGTCGTCAGCTCAAGAATAACATCTTTGTGCTCTCAAATGCCTTTTTTTTTTTTTTTTTATGCTGCAAATGAAGGGGCTCCAAAATTGATGGAGTTTTTTGACCCCAAAACAAGGGCTTTTTTGTTGCACAATGGCAGTTTTTGCCCCAAAAAGGATGGGTTTGGCCTCACAGTAGGCTTTTACTACGCCAGAATATTTTTCTTTTTTTTTTTTTTTTACTGCACAGTAGGATTTTCCCGCCCCTAAAGATTTTTTTTCAACCCCCAAAAGCATTTATCGTGGTACCAAAATCGGGCTTTCCGCACCCAAACGGCGATTTTGGTCTCAAAATGGACGTTTTCAGCCTCAGAAAAGGATCTTTGTTTCTCCAAACGGAGTTTTCAGCCCCCAGAATGGAGGTTTTCAGCCCCAGAATAGGAGCTTTGTTCTCCAAAATGTCTAAAAATAATAAAAAAAAAAAAGCTTTTCGACACCAAAAAGGAGTTTTTCTGCCCCTGAATATTTTTTTTAGCCCCGTATTAGCCATTTTTAGCATCAAAACAGCATCGTCCTACTGCAGAATTACTCATTTTCTGCAGCACCACCGTAGAGAGGTTTTTGGTTCCTTAAATCCACTTTTAAGTGCCAAAACAGAGATTTTCAGCCCCAGAATTGGTTCTTTTCCCCCTCAAAACGGACTTTTTAACCCAGAATTGATTTTTTTTATTTTTTTTTTTTAAGCCACGATTTTTCCGCACTGAAAGTGGATTTATTTTGAAGAAGAAAAATAATTGCCGAACTCTATGAATTGCATTTTTTAACTGCCTGTAAATGCAGCTTTCCAGTCTCCAGAATGACCTTTTTTAACCCAAATCGGCATTATTAACCCATTTCTCCACTTTCAGCCCCAAATTGCGGCGTTTTTGCCTGTTTTCACCCGCAGGGCGTGGCTCTGCCTCCCCCCCCCCCCCCCATGACCTTGGGGGGGGGCGGGGGGAGGGGGGTCCCCAGGGTGCCTGCCCCTCCCCCACTCTTTGTTCCCAGCCGCCCCTCCCCCGTAGGCAGAATTTTGGGAGAGGAAAATTCAAATTTTGGGGAAATCCTTGTTTTTTTGGAGGTGAGGCACGGATATTTGGGGGGGGGGGGAAGGCAAATTTGGGGTGTTTTGACAATTAAACGTTTTTAGAAGCGCCTCCGCGATTCAAACTCCGTTTCCGGTTCCCGCCCGGCCGTTTTTTTTTTTGGGAGGGGGGTGTGGGGTGGCGATAGTGGTGGCCACGCCCAAGTTTGGCCACGCCCCTGCGGGCTTGAGGCTCCGCCCCTTTGCAGGCGGGTCCCACCCATTGCCAACTGACCTCACCCTCTGGTTTGGCTCCTCCCCCTGGAGAAGGCCCCGCCCCCAGGGTTAGTGCTGCTCGGGTTGGCTCCGCCCTTGGGGCGTGTCTTCCTTTAGGAACCGCTTCTCTAATAAGGCCCCGCCCCCTGGGCTGGCTCCTCCAATAGGATCCCATGCCCTTTAAAGGCTCAGCCCAAGGGGTTGGTTCCTCCAATGAGGCTTCCCCTCCTCCTCCAGGCCCTGCCCCTTTGGGCACACCCCCAGACCAAGCTCCACCCCCTGCTTAGGCCCCTCCCACCCTGAAGCCCCAAGGGAGACCCAGACCTCTCCCACCCACAGAAGGGTATGGGGGAGGGCGGAGCCTTTCTGACCCCACCCCCTGTCCCCAGTTTTGGGAGGTGATCAGCGACGAACACGGCATCGACCCCACCGGCACCTACCACGGCGACAGCGACCTCCAGCTCGACCGCATCAGCGTCTACTACAACGAGGCCACCGGTACGGTGTCACCCTGTCACCCCCCCCTCTGTCCCCATCACCCCCCTCCCCGTGTCCCCCTCCCTCTGAGACCTGACACCCTCAGCTCACCCACTCCCCCTCCCCACCCCCATGGGTTTTGGGGTGGGATTCGAGGGTTTTGGGGGTGGGGGTGGTGACGCGGTGTTGTCACCATCACCCCCCCCTGCTGACACGGTGATGTCCCCAGGGGGTAAGTATGTGCCAAGGGCCATCTTGGTGGACCTGGAGCCGGGCACCATGGACTCAGTGCGCTCAGGACCCTTCGGGCAGATCTTCCGGCCGGACAACTTCGTTTTTGGTGAGTCCCTGTGTCACCTGCTGTCCTGTGGAGCCCCCTGTGTCTGTCCCCCCCCAACCCCTGCCATCTCCTCCTAGGTGACCTGGGGTTGGCCATCGTGATGGGGTGGCATTTCTCTTCATTTGGTGGCTGTGAGGCTCCTGGTGGTGGCCCTTCGGTGACCATCACCATGGGCTGGGGTGGTGGGTCTCCACTGTCCCCACTGTGGTGGCCCATGGGGTCTTGGTGGTAGCCCATGGGTGCCTGTCCCAGTGGACAACGGGTCCTTCCTTGGTGGCCCTCAGGTGCTTGTCACAGTGGGGTGGCAGGTCCCTATTGTCCCCTTCTTGGTGGGCAGGGTCTTTCCTTATGTCCCCAGAGCTGCCCCCCTTTTGATTCTGGGAGGGTTATTGAGGTCCCCAAAGAGGTTAGGGGTCCCCAAATCAGGGGGATGAAGGTCTCCTAGGGTTTAGGAGATGGGTGTCTGTGAGGAGCACAGGGTGCCCATGGGTGCATGGTGAAGGCCCACGAGGAGCTTAAGCTACCCAAGGGTGGGATGGAGGTCCCCAAAAAGGGTAACAAAGGGTCCCCAAGGTTCTTGGGAGTCCCCAAGGAAAGATAATGGAGGTCCCCAAGGAGCTTAAGGTTTCTAAGGACCAGCTGGAAGTCCCCAAGAAGAGAGATGGTGGTCCCCAAGAAGCTCAAGTGTGGACTGGAGGTCCCCAGGGGTTGGACAGAGGTCCCTGAGGTGTTCAGGGTGCCCAAAGGTGGCGTGGAGATGGAGAAAGGAGAGAGATGGCAGTCCTCAAGAGTGGCCTTGGGATCTCAAAGGAGGATGATGGGAGGTCCCCAGGGTCCTCTGGGTCCCCAAGGGTCAGGTGGAGATACTCAACAAGGGCGATGGAGGTGCTCAAGGTTCTTGAGGGTGGGATGGAGGTCCCCAAAGAGCTCAGGGTCCCAAAGGGTGTGCTGAAGGTCCTCTATGAGCTCAAGGGTGAGCTGGAGATAGGCAAGAAGAGCAACGAAGGTCCCCAAGGCCCTTGGGGACACCGAGGGTTTGCTAGATGTCTTCAAAGACAGGATGGATGTCCCTAAGGAGCATAAAGTCCCCGTGTGTGGGCTGGAGGTCCCCAAGGAGGGTGACGGAGGTCAGCAAGGAGCATAAAGTCCCCAAGGGTGGGTTGGAAGTCACTATGGAGGGTAACGGAAGTCCCCAAGGAGCTCAGGGTCCTCAGGGTTGGGATGGATGTCCCCAAGAAGGCTTATGGAGGTCCCCAAGGAGCTCAAGGGTGAGCTGGAGATAGGCAAGAAGAGCAACGAAGGTCCCCGAGGCCCTTGGTGTCCCCAAGGGTCTGCTAGATGTCATCAAAGACAGTGACGGATGTCCCCAGGGAGCATAAAGTCCTCATGTGTGGGCTGGAGGTCCCCAAGGAACCTAAGGTCCCCAAGGACAGACTGGAAGTCACCATGGAGGTTATGGAGGTCTCCAAGGAGCTCAGGGTCCCCAGGGTTGGGATGCACATCCCCAAGGAGGGTGGTAGAGGTCCCCAAGGGTGGGATCAATGTCCCCACAGTGATCAAGGTTGGTTTGAAGGTCCCCAGGGATGGGATGAAGGTCCCCAATGTACTCAAGTTGGCCTAAAAGCCCCCAAGTGCACAACCAAAGTCCCCAAAGACCTCAGTTTCTCCCAGGGAGCCCCTTCATGACATTCCCACCGTGTCCCCACCACAGGCCAGAGCGGCGCAGGCAACAACTGGGCCAAAGGCCACTACACGGAGGGGGCCGAACTGGTGGACTCGGTCCTGGACGTGGTGAGGAAGGAGGCGGAGAGCTGCGACTGCCTCCAGGGTTTCCAGTTGACCCACTCGCTGGGCGGTGGCACCGGCTCCGGCATGGGGACCCTCCTCATCTCCAAAATCCGGGAGGAATACCCCGACCGCATCATGAACACCTTCAGCGTCGTCCCGTCCCCCAAGGTGTCCGACACGGTGGTGGAACCCTACAACGCCACCCTGTCTGTCCACCAGCTGGTGGAGAACACGGACGAGACCTACTGCATCGACAACGAAGCCCTCTACGACATCTGCTTCCGCACCCTGAAGCTGACCACCCCCACCTACGGTGACCTCAACCACCTCGTCTCGGCCACCATGAGCGGCGTCACCACCTGCTTGCGTTTCCCCGGTCAACTCAACGCCGATCTCCGCAAGTTGGCCGTCAACATGGTGCCCTTCCCTCGCCTCCACTTCTTCATGCCCGGCTTCGCCCCCTTGACGTCGCGCGGCAGCCAGCAGTACCGCGCCCTCACCGTCCCCGAGCTCACCCAGCAGGTCTTCGACGCCAAAAACATGATGGCCGCCTGCGACCCGCGTCACGGCCGTTACCTCACGGTGGCCGCCGTCTTCCGAGGCCGCATGTCCATGAAGGAGGTGGACGAGCAGATGCTCAACGTCCAGAACAAGAACAGCTCTTACTTCGTGGAGTGGATCCCCAACAACGTGAAGACGGCCGTGTGTGACATCCCGCCGCGGGGCCTCAAGATGGCCGTCACCTTCATCGGCAACAGCACGGCCATCCAGGAGCTCTTCAAGAGGATCTCGGAGCAGTTCACGGCCATGTTCCGGCGTAAAGCCTTCCTCCACTGGTACACGGGTGAGGGCATGGACGAGATGGAGTTCACCGAGGCCGAGAGCAACATGAACGACCTTGTCTCCGAGTACCAGCAGTACCAGGATGCCACCGCCGAGGAGGAGGAGGACTTCGGTGAAGAGGCCGAAGAAGAGGCTTGAGGGATGGTCGTCCTCGCAGAACCCTCGTCCCTTCACTGCCATCATCATCGTCCTCGGAGAGCCCTCGTCCTTCGGCATTGTCCTCGGAGAGCCCTCGTCCTTCACCGTTGTCGTCTTCAGAGAGCCCGCGTCCTTCACCATTGTCCTTGGAGAGCCCTCGGCCTTCAGCAGCATCGTCCTCAGAGAATCCTTGTCCTTCGTCATCGTCCTCAGCCTTCATCAGTGTCCTCAAAGAGCCCTTGGTCTTCGTCATTGTCCTCGGAGAATCCTGGTCTTGTCGCCGGAAAGCACTTGGCCATCATCATCATCGTTGGAGAGCTCTTGGCCTTCCATCACCGTCTTCAGTGAGTCATTGTCCTTCACTGTGGTCTTTGGAGAGCTCTTGGCCTTCGTCATCATCACCGGAGAGTTCTTGGCCTTCATCATGGTTGTCCTCAGAGCCCTCGGCCTTCACCATTGTTACTGGAGATCCCATGGCTTTTGTCATCATCTTCAGCCTTCATCGGTGACCTCGGAGAGCCCTTGGGCTTCACTGTTGTCACCAGAAAGCACTTGGCCATCATCATCATCCTTGGAGAGCCCTTGGCCTTCGTCACTGTCTTCAGAGAGTACTTGTCCTTCACTGTGGTCCTTGGAGAGAGCTCTTGGCCTTCCTCATCGTCACTAGAAAGCTCTTGGCCTTCATCATCAAGCTCTTGGCCTTCATCATGGTTGTCCTCGGAGCCCTCGGCCTTCACTGTTGTCACTGGAGAGCTCTTGGCCTTCGTCATTGTCATCGTTCTCAGAGAGTCCTCGGTCCTCACCGGCATCATCGGCACCAGAGAGTCCCACCCATTCCTTCATCATGTCACCGAAGAGCCCTCCTCGTCCTTCACCATCGTCACCAGAGCGTCCTCGGAGTGTCCCCTGTCCTTCGACATCATGTTCAGCGCCAGAGTCCCCATCCCATCTCCGTTGTCACCAGATGACCCCTGTCACTGCAGAGCCACCATCCCCTCTGTGTCACCCCCCGTCCCGTCCCCCCGTCCCCATGTTCCCCCACCGCTGGGGGTGACATCACCACTAAATTATTGCAGCCCCCGGGCACCAATTCGCCCCCCTTTCCACCCAAAACCACCACTCCAGCTGCAGGGGGCCTCCCGGGTGGCCTTGTCCCCCCCGTGTCCCCAGCTGGGGGCTCTCCTGTCCCTTCCATGTCCCCTCTCCCCAAATCCATCCTGTTTTGGTTCGTTTTTTTCCCCTTTTAAAGCTTTTTTTTCCCCCCTTTTTTTTTTTTCCTCTTTTTTTTTTTTTTTTTTTTTTTTTTTCATATTGAAAAGCCGCCCCCGGGCGAGGAATAAACCCGGGATGTAAAGCCACCACCGTGTCCCTTGTCCCCTTCTTGTCCCCGTGTCCCTCCTGGGCTCCTTTAGGTCCACTTTGGGGTCCCCTCCGTGTCCTTTGGGGGTCCCCATGACCCTGGTGGGTTCCTGTGTCCCTTCTGGGGTCTCCCCTCCAGGGCCCCATGCGATGTCCCCACCTGTGTCCCCTCACCTCCAGATGTCCCCATGGGGGTCTCGGTGTCCCCTTTAGGGTTCCCCCCATGTCCTCGGGTCACATCTGCAGCCCCCCCCCCCCCAGGTCCTTTCTGTCCCCTTTAGGGTCCCTCTGGGGGTGGGGGCCCCTGTCCCCACTGTGGTCTTCTCTGTCACGTCCCCTTTGGGGTCTGCTGTAGTTCCCCGTGTCACCTCTGGTGTCCCCAAGTCCTCTACCTGGTGTCACGCTGTCCCACGAGGGTCCTCCTGACCTTGCCAGGGGGACACGTACCCTCCTGTGTCCCTGTCCCCAACAGGTCCCCCTCTGAGTCCCCTCTAAGAGTTGAGGTCCCCCACCAACACCACCACCACCACCACGAAGTCCCTCCACTGTCCCTTTTGGGGCCACCGTGTCCCTTTCTGGGGTCCCCAAACCCCTCCACCCCACTGACCTGAGGGACCCGGGTCTGCCCCGTGCAGACACAACTGCTTTAATGATTTGGGGACAGACACAGGGACGCGTCCCCCCCACTCTGGGGACACACCAGTCCCTGAGGAGTGGGGGAGGATGGTGGCACTGGGGGTTGGTAGCACTTTGGGGACAGAGCAGCTTTGGGGCAGTGACGCTTTGGGGGCACAGTGGCGGTGTGGGGTGATGGCATCACGGGGACACGGTAGCACAGTGGAGCGGTGGCACTTTGGGGACATGGTCGCACCACGGGGTGGGGGGGGACACATTAATACCAGGAAGTGGTGGCACTTTGGGCAAGACGGGGTGGGGGGGCTCTGGGAGTTGGTGGCACCACGGGGACAGTGCTCCGGGGAGCGGTGGCACCTCGCTGGCACGTCGGGGACACGGTAGCGCTGGGATGGGGTGGCACTTTGGCAAGACAGCGGCTACAGGGGGTTGGTGGCACCTTGGGGACAGAGCTCCGGAGAGTGGTGACACCTCGCAGGCAGGGTGGCACCGGCGTGTTGTTAGCGGCACTTTGGGGACACGGTGGCACTGGCTCAGGCCTGGCACTCGGACTTCTTCTGGGCAGCCTGTGGGGGGGGGGGGACGGACATGTGGGGGACTGAGGAGGGGACACGGGTGTCCCCGTCCCCACCCTGGGGACCCCGGTGTCCTCCCCTGGCCCCACCAGACGTCACGGTGTCCCCACACACTCAGATGACCTCAGTGTCCAGGTGTCCCCCCCCCCCCCTCCATACCTCCTCCAGAGGACCCAGAAGTGACACCGCTGTCCCCTCAAAGGACCTCAAGTGTCCGGACAGGGGGTGACAGGGGACATCAGGTGGGGGTGGGGTGACAGGGGACACCGGGCGGACCTGGGTGACGCTGACACCCGTCAGGGCCTCGACGGCGGCGGGCAGGCGGGTGACGACGTCCAAGATCTCCCCCGGAAGCCGCGACACCCCGATGTCACCGGAACCGCCGGCCACCAACGTCACTCGTCGCGTCCCCAACAGCGGCTGCGCCACCGCTTCCGCCACCTGGTTCCCCAAAACCAACGTTTTTCACCCCAAAAAATCTGCCACTTGGCAGCTCCGGATTCCGCCCCCCCCCCCCCCCCCCCCGCCACCCCCACCGGTTGTCGCTCGTTCCAAAATCGCCACGTTTCACCCCGAGGTATTCCCCCTCGGCATCCCCAAAATCCCCCCCCCCCCCCCCCCCCCCAAAAAATCTGTTGGTGGCACCTCCAAAATCCCCACATCTCACCCCAAAATCCCCAGATCCCCGCCCCCCCCCAATCCCTCCCCTTGCCCCCTGTTCTAAAATCGCCGTATTTCACCCCAAAAATTCACCTGTGGGCCCCCCCCCCCCAAATCCACTCACCCGCTCGCATCTCTGTCACCTGCCCCCAAAATCCCCTCGTTTCACCCCAAAACCTGTCTCTGTCCCCCCCCGAATCCTCTCCCTACTCAGCTGTCCCAAAATCGCCGTCTTTTACCCCAAACCCACCCTACTCCTTCCTTTGCCCCACCCCCAAATCCCCCCTGGGACCCCCCCAAACTGCCCCCTCCCCCTAGGAAGGACCCCAAATCCGGGGGGGGACCCCAAATCTGGGGGGGGACACCCCGCAATACCCTGTGGACCCCCAAAATACCCCACGGGGACTCCTGAAACAACTCATTGAGAGCCCCAAATCCCCCATAAGGACCCCCAAATTCCCCTGGGACCCCCCAAACTGCCCCCTCCCCATAGGAAGGACCCCAAATCCGGGGGGAACACCCCGCAATACCCTGTAGACCCCCAAAATACCCCCTGGGACCCCCTGAACTGCCCCCTCCCCATAGGAAGGACCCCAAATCCGGGGGGGGATCCCAAAATACCCTGTGGACCCCCAAAATACCCCACGAGGACTCCTGAAACAACTCATCGAGAGCCCCAAATCCCCCATAAGGACCCCCAAATCCCCCATGGGACCCCTCAAACCACTCCTACCCCATGAGAAGGGACCCCAAATCCGGGGGGGGGACCCCAAAATACCCTGTGGACCCCCAAAATACCCCACGAGGACTCCTGAAACAACTCATCGAGAGCCCCAAATCCCCCATAAGGGCCCCCAAATCCCCCCTGGGACCCCCCCAAACTGCCCCCTCCCCCTAGGAAGGACCCCAAATCTGGGGGGGGACCCCAAAATACCCTGTGGACCCCCAAAATACCCCACGAGGACTCCTGAAACAACTCATCGAGAGCCCCAAATCCCGCATGGGAACCCCCAAATCCCCCCGGGGACCCCTCAAACCACCCCCACCCCATAAGAAAGGACCCCAAATCCGGGGGGGACACCCCACAATACCCTGTGGACCCCCAAAATACCCCCTGGGACCCCCTGAACTGCCCCCTCCCCATAGGAAGGACCCCAAATCCGTGAGGGGGACCCCAAAATACCCTGTGGACCCCCAAAATACCCCATGAGGACCCCTGAAACAACTCATCGAGAGCCCCAAATCCCCCATAAGGACCCCCAAATCCCCCCTGAGACCCCCCAAACTGCCCCCTCCCCATAGGAAGGACCCCAAATCCAGGGGGGGACCCCAAAATACCCTGTGGACCCCCAAAATACCCCACGAGGACTCCTGAAACAACTCATCGAGAGCCCCAAATCCCCCATAAGGGCCCTCAAATCCCCCCAGGGACCCCTCAAACCACCCCTACCCCATAAGAAAGGACCCCAAATCCGGGGGGGACACCCTGCAATACCCTGTGGACCCCCAAAATCCCCTCTGGGAACACCCCAAACTGCCCCCTCCCCATAGGAAGGACCCCAAATCCGGGAGGGGGACCCCAAAATACCCCACAAGGACCCCTGAAACAACTCATCGAGAGCCCCAAATCCCCCATAAGGACCCTCAAATCCCCCCTGGGGACCCCTCAAACCACCCCCACCCCATGAGAAGGGACCCCAAATCCGGGGGGGACACCACAAAATACCCTGTGGACCCCCAAAATACCCCACGAGGACCCCTGAAACAACTCATCGAGAGCCCCAAATCCCCCATGGGGACCCCCAAATCCCCCCTGGGACCCCCCCAAACTGCCCCCTCCCCCTAGGAAGGACCCCAAATCTGGGGGGGGACCCCAAAATACCCTGTGGACCCCCAAAATACCCCACGAGGACTCCTGAAACAACTCATCGAGAGCCCCAAATCCCCCATAAGGACCCCCAAATCCCCCCGGGGACCCCCCCAAACTGCCCCCTCCCCATAAGAAAGGACCCCAAATCCGGGGGGGACACCCTGCAATACCCTGTGGACCCCCAAAATCCCCTCTGGGAACACCCCAAACTGCCCCCTCCCCATAGGAAGGACCCCAAATCCGGGAGGGGGACCCCAAAATACCCCACAAGGACCCCTGAAACAACTCATCGAGAGCCCCAAATCCCCCATGGGGACCCCCAAATCCCCCATGGGACCCCTCAAACCACCCCTACCCCATGAGAAGGGACCCCAAATCCGGGGGGGGGACCCCAAAATACCCTGTGGACCCCCAAAATACCCCACGAGGACTCCTGAAACAACTCATTGAGAGCCCCAAATCCCCCATGGGGACCCCCAAATCCCCCCTGGGACCCCCCCAAACTGCCCCCTCCCCCTAGGAAGGACCCCAAATCCGGGGGGGACCCCAAATCTGGGGGGGACACCCCGCAATACCCTGTGGACCCCCAAAATACCCCACGGGGACTCCTGAAACAACTCATTGAGAGCCCCAAATCCCCCATGGGGACCCCCAAATCCCCCCTGGGACCCCTCAAACCACCCCTACCCCATAAGAAGGGACCCCAAATCCGGGGGGGACCCCAAAATACCCTGTGGACCCCCAAAATACCCCACGAGGACTCCTGAAACAACTCATCGAGAGCCCCAAATCCCCCATAAGGACCCCCAAATCCCCCCGGGGACCCCTCAAACCACCCCATAAGAAGGGACCCCAAACCCATGGCGGGGGGTGTGGGGGGTGTGGGGGGGTGACCCCCCCCCCAAAATAATACCTGGGGCAGCCGCTGCAGCACCATGTCGACCACAGCCGCCTCCTGGTACTGCCCGAAGGCCTCCGCCTTCGCCGCCGTCTGCGCCGCCTCCGCCCGCGCCCGAGCGGCCACCGCCGCCGCCCGCGCCGCCCCCGTCACCTGCGGGAAACGTCACCTGCGTGTCCCCGTGTCCCGTCCCCCCCATCCCCCCACCACGGTCGTAGGGACCCCCGAATGCCTTTGACACCCCCCCTCCCCCATCAGAGGGTCATCCCCCACCAGCAGCCAAATAACCGGGTGCTACGGACACCGGGTGCCTTGTCACCGCTCCAGGGACACCGGGGTCCCCTTTGTCACCCCCCCCTTCCCACCAGGTCTCCTGTCACCCCCTCCCCAGACACTGGGGTCCCCTGTCACCCCCCCTTCCCACCAGGTCCCCTCTGTCACCCCCCCCCCCCCCCCAGGACACCGGGGTCCCTGTCACCCCCCCCTTCCCACCAGGTCTCCTGTCACCCCCTCCCAGACACCGGTGTCCCCTGTCACCCCCTCCCAGACACCGGTGTCCCCTGTCACCCCCCTCCCAGACACCAGGTCCCCTCTGTCACCCCCCCCTTCCCACCAGGTCTCCTGTCACCCCCATCCAGACACCAGTGTCCCCTGTCACCCCCCCACCTGGACACTGGGGTCCCCTGTCACCCCCCCCCCCCCCCCCCGAGACACTGGGGTCCCCTGTCACCCCTCCCAGACACCGGGTCCCCTCTGTCACCCCCCCTCCTAGACACCGGGGTCCCCTGCCACCCCCCCTTCCCACCGGGTCCCCTGTCACCCCCACCCAGACACCAGTGGCCCCTGTCACCCCCCCCCCCAGACACCGGGTCCCCTCTGTCACCACCCCCCCCCAGACACCGGGGTCCCCTCTGTCACCCCCCCTTCCCACCAGGTCTCCTGTCACCCCACTCCCAGACACCGGTGTCCCCGTCACCCCCCTCCCAGACACCAGGTCCCCTCTGTCACCCCCCCCAGACATCAGTGTCCCCTGTCCCCTGTGTCCCCCCCCCCCCCCCCGACTCACCCTCATGGCCTCGGCTTCCGCCTCCGCCTGCATCATCATCTGTGTCCTGTGGAGGGGCGGAGCTTAGAAGGGGTGGGTGGAGCTTCGAGGTGGGTGGGGCTTCAGGAAGGGGCGTGGCCTCCCAGCAAGGCGGGGCTCGGGTGGGCGGGGCCTCCCATGGAGGGTGCAGCCACGGTGATAAGCAGGACTCAGAGGTGGGGCGTGGCCTGGTGGAAGGGGGGGGCGTGGCTTCGCCAAGGGGGGTGTGGCCTCCCGCCAAAGGGGCGTGGCCAGAGCAGGAGGGTGCCTCCTGGAGGCGTGGCCTACTAGGGGGCAGGGCTCCCTTTTAAAGGGGCAACGGTCCCTTAAAGGGGCCATGACTGCCTGCCACGCAGTGGGGCACACCGGGTTGGGGGCGTGGCTTCGTGGAAGGGGGCAGGGCTCCCTGCCAAAAGGCCCCTCCCCCCTTAAAAAGGGCAGGGCTTCAGTGTGGTGGGGCCCAGCAGGTAGGGGCACAGTGCCCCTTTAAATGCAGCCACAGCTGCCCCCCCCCATGGGGGGTGTGGCTTCGCAAACAAGGGTGGGGCTCCTTTTTAAAGGGGCGTGGCTTCCCTTAAAGGGGTCAGGGCTTGACCCATGCTGGTGGGCCCCATCATGGTGGGGGGTGTGTGGCTCAATAAATGGGGTGGAGTCCCCTTTAAAGGGGCGTGGCTTCCCTTAAAGGGGGCACAGCTTTGCCCCTGGCCTTGGGCCCCACCATGGGGGGGTGTGGCTTTGTAAACGAGGGTGGGGCTTGTCCTTAAAAGGGCGTGGCTTCCCTTAAAGGGGTCAGGGCTTGACCCATGCTGGTGGGACCCACTGTGGTGAGGGTGTGGCTTGGTAGACGGGGTGGGGCTCCCCCCTAAAGGGGCATGGATTCCCTTAAAGGGGCCACAGCTTCACCCACAGAGGTGGGACCCACCATGGCGGGGGCAGGGCTCACCGCTGGGCCTCGGCCAGGCGCTCGAGGCGGTAGCGCTCGGCCTCGGCGGGTTTGCGGACGGTGGCTTCCAGTTCCCGCTCCCGCCGGCCGATCTCGTGCTCCTGCAGCTGCGCCTGCTGCGCCCGCTCCACCACCAGCACCTGCGCCCGCTGCTCCTCGATCTGCTGCTTCGTCCTCGCCACCTGCGCCCGCGCCACCCTTCAGCCCCAGACCAGCACCCTGGTGGGCGAGGGGGGGACCCCTGGCATCCAGGGGGGGCAGGGGGACACACACGACACCCAGGCGGATGGGAGAATCCGGGCATCCCGGGGGACTCAGGTGTTAGGGGGGGATCCAGGTGGTTTTGGGGTGGCAAAGTGTTGAGGAGACCCAGGAGTCGCGGGAACCTGAATGTCTGGGGGGGGGGGGGGGGGGACCCCCAGGAATCCAGGGGGGAACCCCAGACGTCTCGGTGGGTGGGCAAAAGGGGACCTAGGTGTCCTGGGGAGGGGACCAGGGCTCCAGGACCGTGTCATGGAGGGTCCCAGAAACATTTTGGGGGGTGCCAGATACCCTGGGGGGTTCCAAAGTATCTGGAGGGGGACGATCCAGGAATATGGGGGTGGGGGGGGACCCACACATCCTGGAGGGTGACCCCGGCACTGTGGGGGTGTGCAGAAGGGACGTGGGTGTCCTGAGGAGGGGATCCAGGCGGGTGGCACCATCACAGGGAGGGACCCAGGTATGTCCGGGCTGGGGGGGTCCCGCCGATATCCTGGGGGGGGGGGGGGGGGGGGGATTCTGAGACATCCTGGGGGGGTGCAAAGGGGACGCAGGTGTCCAGGACCACGTCGGGGAGGGACCCAGTTGATGGGGGGACCCTGGAGGATTCCCAAATACGGCGGGGGGGGGACGGGGGGGGACACCCCGAGGTGTCCGAGTGGGGGGAGCCAGATATCTGGGGTACCTGGAGCTGGTAGGCCAGGTCGGCCTGAGCTTTGCGGGCGCTGACGGCGGCGTCGCACAGCGCCTGCTGCACTTGGAAGTCGCGCTGGGCCTGCGCCATCGCCGTCTCGCTCAGCAGCTGCGCCGAGACCTGCTCCTGCCGCGCTCGCGCCTCCTGCGGGGACACGGGGACGTGGGGGACACCGGGGCGCACGGGGATGAGAAGGGACGCTCAGGGACACCAGGGGGCACGGGGACAAGGAGGGATGCCCGGGGACATGGCGACACTGGGGCGCACGGGGACAAGGAGGGATTCCCGGGGATGCGGTGACACCGGGGCACATGGGGACGAGGAGGGACGCTCAGGGACACGGGGACACCGGGGTGCACGGGGATGAGTAGGGATTCCTAGGGACGCGGGAACATTGGGGCGCACGGGGACAAGGAGGGATTCCCGGGGACACGGTGACACCGGGGCACACGGGGACGAGGAGGGATTCCCGGGGACACGGGGACGAGGAGGGATGCTCAGGGACAAGGGGACACCGGGGCACACAGGGACGAGGAGGGACGCCCGGGGACGAGGAGGGATGCTCAGGGACACGGGGACACCGGGGCGCAGTGACACTGGGGCACACAGGGACGAGGAGGGACAGGGGGACACTGGGGCGCACGGGGACAAGGAGGGACACCCAGGGACACCAGGAGATCGGGGGATGTGGGGACATTGTGGAATAGGGGGGGGGGGACACATTGGGACATCATGAATGAAGGCGGGGGACACTGAGGGGGGCGGACATGGTGACACCGTGGGACTGGACAGGTGTGGGGACATCGGGGGACGTGGAGGGACACTAGAGGATAGGGGGACACTGGGAACGGGGGGACATGGGGACAGCAGGTGACAGGGAGCTTACTGGGGAAACCACGGGCACGGGGACATTGAGGGGGGACACGTGGAGAAGCGGGTGGCCCAGGGACATTGGAGAGGGACACGAGAACATACGGGGACCTTAGAGACAATTTGGTGACATCGGGAACGCGCGGGGTGGGGGGACACTGGTGGGACCTAAAGACCTCAGTGAGGAAATGAGGGGGGAGGACGGGGACGTGGGCGCACGTGGGCCACGGGTGACCCCCAGGGGGACCCCGGAGGTGACAAAAGGTGACAACTCACGCGGATGCCGGCGTCCCGCTTGGCTTCGGCTTCCCCCACGCGGGCGTCGCGCTGGACCTGCGCCGTGCGACCCTTCCCCAGCGAGTGTAGGTAGTCCTGGGGACACAGGGGACGTTGTCACCTTTCCCCGTCCCTTCCCAGTTCCGGCCATCCCTCCCCCAATAAACGGTGGTGGCCCTAAAGACGACCCCATCTCTGTACGGGGTGTCCCACCCCACCCCACCCCCCATCTGGATGTCCCCAAGCTCTGTCCCCACCCAGGTGACCCCATTCCCACCATGGGACGCTCATCCTGTCCCCCTTGTGTCCCCGTCACCCTGGTGACACCCAACCATCACGGATGCCCTTCACAGTGTAGTTGACCACGTTGACATCCTTGTCCCCACTCTGTCCCCACCCCAGTGTCACCTGCTGGTTCTAGATGTTCTTCAGGGCGTAGCTGACCACGTTGACACCCTTGTCCCCACCCTGTCCCCTCGTGTGACCCCCTTTGGTGCCACCTAGTCATCACAGATGTCCTTCAGGTCCAGCTGACCACACTGTCACTCTTGTCCCCCACCCTGTCCCCATCTGTTCCTCTTCCTGGTGCCACCTGGTCATCGTGGATGTCCTCCAGAGTGCAGTTGACCATGTTGGCACCCTTGTCCCCAGCCTGTCCCCATCTGTCCCTCCTCCCGGTGCCACCTGGTCATCGTGGATGTCCTCCAGAGTACAGTTGACCATGTTGGCACCCTTGTCCCCAGCCTGTCCCCATCTGTCCCTTCTCCTGGTGCCACCTGGTCATCGTGGATGTCCTCCAGAGTGCAGTTGACCATGTTGGCACCCTTGTCCCCAGCCTGTCCCCATCTGTCCCTTCTCCTGGTGCCACCTGGTCATCATGGATGTTCTCCAGAGCATAGCTGACCACGCTGACACCCTTGTACGCACCCTGTCCCTCATCTGTCCCCTCTCCTGGTGCAACCTGGTCATCGTGGATGTCCTCCAGAGTGCAGTTGACCATGTTGGCACCCTTGTCCCCACTCTGTCCCCCCTCTGTCCCCCCCCCAGGTGCCACCTGGTCATCGTGGATGTCCTTCAGGGTGTAGCTGACCACGCTGATGCCCATGTTGACGAGGTCGGACGAGGCCACGTTGAAAACCTGCTCGGAGAACTTCTGCCGGTCCTTGTAGATCTCCTGGGGGCGGGGCATCATGGGGCGGGGCTTGGAGTGGGTGGGGTTATGGGGGGGGGCGTGGCCTCTCAGGGGTGGGGTCACCAGGGTAGGGCTTGGGCCAATGAGCAGTGCGCCCACTGGGGAGGGTCTTGTGGGGGTGTGGCCTAAGGTGGGCGGGTGTGGCCTCTGGAATGGGCGTGGCTTCACACGGCAAGGGGTGTGGCTATAGCTGGGGTGGAGCCTGGGGGAGGTGGGGAGGGCTTCAAATGGGTGGAGCCTCTGGGGTGGGGCACTCTGGGGCGGAACCTCAGGGGCAGGGGGTGGGGCTAATGAGTGGGTGGGGCTTGTAGGGGGCAGGGCTTGTCCTGGGGTGGGGTTTGCCCAGGGGCGGGGCTTACAGGGAAAAGGAGCTTCCAAGAGGGTGTGGACCTTTGCAAAAAGGGGCGTGGCCGGCCCCAAGGGGCGTGGCCGTCCCCACCTCCTTCTCCTCACCTCCACGGTCATGTGGGCCATGATGGCGCGCTGGTGGCCCTCCAGGGTCTCCAGGGCGATCTGGGCGATCTCGCTCTCTGACTTGCCCAGGAACATCTGGCAGGCGGCCGCCAGCATCTCCTTGTTCTGCCCCTGGATCTTCACCTGCACACGTGCACACACCTCCAGGCAACACCCGCTCTTGCACCCGCAGCCGTCCATCCCCCCCGGGTGGGTCCCACCTTCCCAGCATGGCCCTTTTAAGGAGCAGGCGAGTGTGACTTCACCCTGGCAGAGCCCTTTTAAGAGGGCGTCGCCCCCTCCCCGGTGATGCTTCTTTGAAGGGAGACATCACCCCTGGGGGTGGGGGCCACAGCTGATATTTTAAAGTGGCACTGTCCCTTTAAAGGGCTGGTGGGCCCCACCATGCCAAGCCCCTTTTAAGCAGACACACCCCCCCTCCCCCCCCCCATCACTGGGGGGGGGGAGGAGACACGCGCCTGTAACAAGCCCCATTTAAGTGGATTGATGGGGACCACTACACCAAACCCTTTTAAGGCCCCACCCGCTGGCGCATGGCATGGCCGTTTTAAGGGGCCCCACCCCACACGCTGGTGGGCCCCACCACCGCCCCTCTTAAAAGGGGCTGCGCCCTCGATGTTGGGGGGCAGCAGTGGAGACACGGGGGGGGTGACACGAGGGGGGTGGGGGACATGGGTGGGGTGTGACACGTTGGGGGGGTGACACAAAGGGGTTGAGATGGGAGGTGACACTTGGAGGGTGACAAGGAAGGGGTGACACAAGGCAGGGTGGCACGAAGGGGTTGACACGGGGGGGTGAGATGGGAGGTGACACTTGGAGGGTGACAAGGAAAGGGGGGGTGACATAAGGGGGTTGACCAGAGGAGGGGTGTGACATGGAGGTGGGATGACACGGGGTGGGGGGACGACGGGTGACATGGCGGGGGGGGGGGTGGGGGGGAGGTGGTGTGACAAGGGGGGATGGGGGGGGAGGTGACACGTACCTGGGCGATGCCGGTGACGGAGATGGGGACACCGTGGCGGGTGTACACCTTCTCACTGCGCACGTTGAGGGTCAGCGTGTTCAGGGAGATCCTGGGTGGGGGGGGACGGACAGACGGACACAACAGGTCACCCAGTGTCACCCGGGGTCCCCTCGTGTCCCCTCTATTCCCTCTCGTGTGCGCTCCCCCCCCCCCCCATGACCTTCCTGTGCCCCCCCCAAATCTGTGTCACCCCCCCATTACCCTGTGTCCCCATGTCCCCTGCCACCCACCCTGTCCCCACGTGTTGTCCCCCCCAGTGTCCCCTCACCTCTGGATCTGCTGCAGACACGGCACCACCAGCACCCGCCCGCCGGCCACCATCACGGGGGGGCTGCGGCAGAAACCTGTGGGGACAGAGAAGTTGGGGGGGGGGACACGGGACGGGGACACCCGGGTGGTCTGGGGGGTGGGGGACGGGACAGGACCCATATGTCTGGGGCGGGGGAACCCAGGTGACCATAGGGATACACAGGACACCCCCGGGGGGGGGCAACCCCATGGGGACCCTGGAGTATGGGGGGGACCCCCAGTTGACCATAGGGACCCCCAGTTGATTGGGGGGGGCACCCATGGGGGAAACGGGAGTTTGGGGGAACCCCAGTTGACCATGGGGACCCCCAGTTGATTATGGGGGGGTGCACCCATGGGGGACACGGGAGTTTGGGGAACCCCCAGTTGACCATGGGGACCCCCAGTTGATTGGGGGGGCCACAGGAGTTGGGGGACCCCCAGTTGACCATGGGGACCCCCAGTTGATTGGGGGGACACCCATGGGGGACACGGGAGTTGGGGGACCCCCAGTTGACCATGGGGACCCCCAGTTGATTGGGGGGGCACCCATGGGGGACACGGGAGTTTGGGGTACCCCCAGTTGATTGGGGGGGCACCCATGGGGGACACGGGAGTTTGGGGGGGACCCAGTTGACCATGGGGACCCCCAGTTGATTGGGGGGGGGCACCCATGGGGGACACAGGTGTCTGGGGGGGGACCCAGTTGACTATAAGGACCCCCAGTTGATTTTGGGGGCACCCATGGGGGACACAGGAGTTGGGGGACCCCCAGTTGACCATGGGGACCCCCAGTTGATTGGGGGGGCACCCATGGGGGACACAGGTGTCTGGGGGGACCCAGTTGGCTATAGGGACCCCCAGTTGATTGGGGGGGCCACCCATGGGGGACACAGGAGTTGGGGGACCCCCAGTTGACCATGGGGACCCCCAGTTGATTGGGGGGGCACCCATGGGGGACACGGGAGTTGGGGGACCCCCAGTTGACCATGGGGACCCCCAGTTGATTATGGGGGGGCACCCATGGGGACCAAGGAGTTTGGGGGGGGACCCAGTTGACTATAGGGACCCCCAGTTGATTGGGGGGGCCACCCATGGGGGACACAGGAGTTGGGGGACCCCCAGTTGACCATGGGGACCCCCAGTTGATTATGGGGGGGCACCCATGGGGACCAAGGAGTTTGGGGGGGGACCCAGTTGACTATAGGGACCCCCAGTTGATTGGGGGCGCACCCATGGGGGACCCAGGAGTTTGGGGGACCCCCAGTTGATTATGGGGGGGGGGGGCACCCAGGACTCCCGGGGGGGGGGAGGGGGATCCAGGAGAGGAGTCCCGGGGGGAGGCCCCGACTCACCCGACACCACCATGGCCTCGTTGGGGCCACACGTGAAGAACATCTCCGCGGAGAGACCCGGGACGGTACCCCGGGATCCGGTAACACCCCCCCCACCCCCCTTCTTCTTCTTCTTCTTCTTCTTCTTCTTCTTCCTCCTCCTCCTCCTCCTCCTCCTCCTTTTAACCCCCCTCCCCCCACCTTCTCAGCGGCCGCCGCTCAGGTCTTCCCGCTGCGGCCCAGCCCCACCCGCCGCAGTACCGCCACAATCCCGGCAGCCCCCGCGCTAGAAGGTTTGGGCAGGCGCCCTCAACAGACGTGGCCGCTCCGGCTTACACCAGCTCGCTCCGCGCCTGCGCCGTAGGCGGGACGCGCCTTCCTTTAAGTGCATGCGCAAAGAGCATGGCTGGCGGGCGCGGTGAGGGCGAGACGGGCGGAAGCGCGGCGTCTCGCGGGGAGTTTACGCATGCGCGACCGGAAGTGCTCTGCCGCCCCTGGATAAGAGGCCGGGAAACCCCGGCGAGGCCCTTTTTCTTCGCTGGAGCCGGTGCTGCCGCCATGTGAGTGCGGCGCGTCCGGTTGTTCCCCGGGCCTGGAGGGGGGCAGGGGCCCGGGAGGGGCTGTGGGGTGTGTTTCGGAGGCTGTGGGGCCTCTTGGGGCCGGGGATTGGGGATGGAGATGGCCCTGAAGTGAGAGCTGGGGGGCTGAGGCCTGTTGGGGGGCGGGGGGAAGGAGCTCTGAGGTGGGAGTTGGGCTTAGGCCTGGAGGTGGAGGGTTCTGAGGTGGGAGTTGGGGGGCTCCGGCAAGTTGGAGGGGTCCTGAGAGAGTAGTTGGGGGGCTCAGGCCCTTTGGGGGGTGTCCTGAGAGAGTAGTTGGGGGGCTCAGGCCCTTTGGGGGGTGAAGCCTTGAGGTAGGAATTGGGGGGCTCAAGGCCTATGGGGGGGATCTGAGGTGGGAGTTGGGGGGCTCAAGGCAGTTGGGGGGGTCCTGAGAGAGCAGTTGGGGGGGTCAGGCCTGTTGGGGGGGGTCCTGAGAGAGCAACTGGAGGGCTCAGGCCCATTGGGGGATGAAGCCTTGTGATAAGAATTAGAGGGCTCAAGGCCTATGGCGGGGGGGCTCTGAGGTAGGAGTTGGGGGGTCCTGAGGTGTAAGTTGGGGGGCTAAGGCCAGTTGGGGGCGTCCTGAGAGAGCAGTTGGGGGGCTTAGGCCTGGGGGGGGGAGGGCTCTGAGATGGGAGTTGGAGGGCTGAGACCTATTGAGGGGGGGCTTTGAGGTAGGGTTTGGGGGGGCTGAGATAGCAATTGGGGGGCTTAGACCTGGGGGGAGGGGCTCTGAGATAGCAGCTGGGGGGCTCAGGCCAGTTGGGGGGGGGGGTCCTGAGATAGCAGGTGGGGGGCTGATGTAGGAATTGGGGGGCTGAGACCTCTTGAGGGGGACTCTGAGGTAGGAGTTGGGGGGCTCAGGCCAGTTGGGAGGGTCCTGAGAGAGCAGTTGGGGGGCTCAGGGCTGTTGGAGGAGGTCCTTAGAGAATAGTTGGGGTCCTCAGGCTTTCATGGGGGGCTGAAATAGGAATTGGGGGGGCTCAGGCCTCGGGGGGGGCGCTGGCTCTGAGGTGGGAGTTGGGGGGCTGAGACCTCTTGAGGGGGGCTCTGAGGTAGGAGTTGGGGGGCTCAGGGCTGTGGGGGGCTTAGGCCTGGGGGGGGGGCAGGCCCTGAGGTAGGACTTGGGGGGACTCTTGAGGGGGGATGTCTATGCCTTTTGGGGGTGGGTCTATAGGGTGGGGGGGCTTAGGGGGTCTCCTGCTGTTGGGATGAGCTGGAGGGGGGTGTCTTCAAGGAGCTTGGAGCCTTCCTGAGGTGGGGGGGGAGCTGTTTTGGGGGGATCTGGAGGAAATTTGGGGTGTCCCTGGGCTGGGGGAGAGTCAAGGTTTCCCTCTCCCTCCTCCCAGTAGCTGTTTTTGCACTCACTGGTGGTACTGGGACTGTGCGGTTGTCCCCACACCGACCCCGTTCCTCACATTACACCCACAAACATGAGACACTGGGGGGGGGTGTCCCTCCTTGATGGGGACACTCCTCTGCGTGTGACGCTCTCTGAAGGCTCCCAGAGCCTTCCCAGTTTATACTGGGAAGGGCGTTTAACTGCACTGGGACGCAGAGATGCTTGGTTTTAGCTTTTAATTAGGAGAGAGGCGGTTTAGATTTTCTGATTTATGAGATTTGGGGAGAGGGATTGTGAGGGGAAGTGGGGGGGGGGGGGGGGGGGGGAGAGGGGGGGACGACAAGCGTCTCCTGACCCCCACCCTGTCCTCGTCCCCAGCATGACCGACTGGGAGACGGCCCCCGCCGTCACCGAGACCCCCGACATCAAACTTTTCGGCAAATGGAGCACCGACGACGTGCAGATCAACGACATCTCCCTCCAGGTATGATATTTTGGGGGGGAGGGGGGGGGGAAAGGGGTTGTTTTGTTTTGTTTTGTTTTTATTTCACATTCCTCCTCTCCGCGGGAGGGGTCTGATGCCGTACGACGTCATATCGCGATAGGATTACATCGCCGTGAAGGAAAAATACGCCAAATACCTGCCCCACAGCGCCGGGCGTTACGCGGCCAAACGGTTTCGCAAAGCCCAGTGCCCCATCGTGGAACGTCTCACCAATTCCATGATGATGCACGGCCGCAACAACGGCAAGAAATTAATGACGGTGCGCATCGTTAAGCACGCCTTCGAGATCATCCACCTGCTCACCGGCGAGGTGAGGAACTGGGGGGGGGAGGGGGGGCTTTTTTGGGCGCTGGGGGGGGTGGTAGGGGGGTTGGGGGTGTTTTTGGCCAGCGGGGAGATGGTTTTGGGCGCAGGGGGAAGTTTTTGGATGCTAGGGATGTTTTTTTTGGGGTGCTGGGGGGTTTTAGGGTGCTGGGAAGGGGTTTTTTGGGCACTGGGGGAAGTTTGGGGGTGCTCGGGATGGTTTTTGGGGTGCTGGGGAGGTGTTTTGGGCTGCTAGGGGTTGGGTTTTGGGTGCTAGGGATGGATTTTGGGTGCTGGGGGAAGTTTTGGGGGTGCTAGGGGGTGTTTTTGGGCAGCGGGGAGATGGTTTTGGGCGCAGGGGGGAAGTTTTTGGATGCTAGGGATGTTTTTTTGGGGTGCTGGGGTGTTTTAGGGTGCTGGGGAGGGGTTTTTTGGGCACTGGGGGAAGTTTGGGGGTGCTTGGGATGGTTTTTGGGGTGCTGGGGAGGTGTTTTGGGCTGCTAGGGGTTGGTTTTTGGGTGCTAGGGATGGATTTTGGGTGCTGGGGGTGTTTTAGGGTGCTGGGGAGGGATTTTTGGGCACTGGGGGAAGTTTGGGGGTGCTCGGGATGGTTTTTGGGGTGCTGGGGAGGTGTTTTGGGCTGCTAGGGGTTGGTTTTTGGGTGCTAGGGATGGATTTTGGGTGCTGGGGGAAGTTTTGGGGTGCTAGGGGGTGTTTTTGGGCAGCGGGGAGATGGTTTTTGGGGCGCAGGGGGAAGTTTTTGGATGCTAGGGATGGTTTTTGGGGTGCTGGGGAGGTGTTTTGGGCTGCTAGGGGTTGGTTTTTGGGTGCTCGGGATGGTTTTTGGGGTGCTAAGGGGTGTTTTTGGGCAACGGGGAGATGGTTTTGGGGCGCGGGGGGAAGTTTTTGGATGCTAGGGATGTTTTTTTGGGTGCTGGGGTGTTTTAGGTTGCTGGGGAGGGGGGTTTATGGGTGCTCGGGATGTTTTTTGGGGTGCTGGGGCTGTTTTAGGGTGTTGGGGAGGGTTTTTTGGGTGCTGGGGGAAGTTGGGGTGCTAGGGATGGTTTTTGGGGTGGTGGGGAGGTGCTTTGGGCTGGTAGGGATGGGGTTTGGGTGCTGGGGAGATGTTTTGGGGTGCTAGGGGGTGTTTTTGGGCAGCGGGGAGATGGTTTTGGGGCGCGGGGGGAAGGTTTTTGGATGCTAGGGATGGGTTTTTTTGGTGCTGGGGGTGTTTTAGGTTGCTGGGGAGGGGGTTTTATGGGTGCTCGGGATGGTTTTTGGGGTGCTGGGGAGGTGTTTTGGGTGCTGGGGAAATGTTTTAGGGTGCTGGGGGTGGTTTTGGGTCCTGGGGGGTTGTTTTGGGGGGGGTTGGGTGCTGGTGGGGCGTTTTGGGGTATCCTAGTGGGTGTTTTAGGGTGCTGGAGTGGGGTTGAATTTGGATGTTGGGAGGGGGAGTTTTTTGGGGGTGTCGAGGGGGTGGTTTTGGGGTGCTGGGGGGGTGTTTTGGGGGCTCTGGAAAGAGCGATTTTGGGTGCTGGGGGGTTGTTTGGGGTTCTCTTGGGATGCTGGAGGAGCGTTTCGGAGTTCTGGGGGGTGTTTTATGGGTGCTGGGAGGGGGAGTTTTTTTGGGGTGTTGAGGGGGTGGTTTTGAGGCACTGGGGGGGTGTTTGGGGCTCTGGAAGGGGTGATTTTGGGTGCTGGGGGTGGTTTTGGGGTGCTGGAGGAACATTTTGGGGTCCTGGGGGGGTGTTTATTCCGTGCTGGAAAGGGGAAGTTTTTTGGGGTGTTGAGGGGGAGTGGTTTTGGGGTGCTGGGAGGGGGATATTTTTTGGGGTGCTGGAAAGGGGGAGCTGTAGAGGGTGTGTGGGGGGTGTTTTAAAGTGCTGGGCTGGGTTTTTGGTTTTTTTTTGGAGGGGGGGGGGGGTCTGATTTCTCACCCTTCTGGCAGAATCCCCTCCAAGTCCTGGTGAATGCCATCATCAACTCCGGTCCCCGCGAGGACTCGACCCGTATCGGTCGCGCCGGTACCGTCCGTAGACAAGCCGTGGACGTGTCCCCCCTGCGCCGCGTCAACCAGGTACGTGTCCCCCGTCCCCCTCCCCCCCCCCCTCCCTTAAACCCTAAACTCAAGGGGCTGCCACCCCCCTCATCTCGATGTCCCCAACGTCCCTTTTTCGTGTCCCCCTCAAGGCCATATGGCTCTTGTGCACCGGTGCCCGCGAAGCCGCTTTCCGCAACATCAAAACCATCGCCGAATGTTTGGCCGACGAACTCATCAACGCCGCTAAGGTGAGGAAGGAGGAGGGGGGAACCACACACGACGCTGTCACCGCGTTGGGGACACAAGAGGAACCCCCTCCCCGGATTAATTTACACCCGTTTAATCCCCCCCCCCCCCCCCTCCCTCTCTCAGGGTTCTTCCAACTCTTACGCCATCAAGAAGAAGGACGAACTGGAGCGCGTGGCCAAGTCCAACCGTTAAAAAGCCACCGTTGTCACCCTCCCGGCAATAAAAGTCACTTGTTCCGTGTCCCCTCTTGGTCCTTCCTGTGCTGTATGGGGCTGGGGGGACGACATGCCATCGGGGGGGGGAGGGGGAGGGCGGTTTGGGGACAAATGTGGGTGGCTGTGGGTGTAGGTCGTCCCCATGGTGTCCCCTGCATCGTTCTTCCCCCCCTCTTTAGGAAAAGTTGCGGTGTCCGTCCTTCCCCCTCCCCCCCCCCCTTTTTTTTTTTTTTTTTCTTTCTATTTTGACTTTTTTTGGGAGGGGGAATTGGCACCTGGAACAGGGGAGGGGCAGAAGGCGGAAGAAAAAAAAAAAAAAAAAATCGGGATAAATAAAGCCGGGACGGATCCGGCACCTCCCTGGTGCGGGGAGCGGGATCTACCCTGGGAAACCAGCTCATTTTTTGGGGGGGGGCGGGGGTTCGGGACCCCTCTAAACCCCCCCCCAAAATTGGTTGGAGGGGGTTTCGGGGTTCTCCTCAAGCGTAAAGGGGGGGAGACGACGGGGGATTGCCCGTGTCCTGTGTCCCCTCCCCGGTTCACGAGGGCGGGGTGTGCCGGTGGCGGACGTCCTCGATCGCGGAGCCGAGCGCCGGTTGGCACCTCGGGGTGCAGGTGAGGAGGTGGTGGTGGTGGTGGGGGGGCTGAGCTTGAGTGTCTGCGTGTGTCCCCCCCAAGTTGGGGGGGGGGCAGGAGGTTGGGGGAGTCACTGGTTGAACTGGGGAGGGGGAAACGTAAGGGCTGTAACCTCCAC
This sequence comes from Vanellus vanellus, assembly GCF_965231255.1. Taxonomy (NCBI): domain Eukaryota; kingdom Metazoa; phylum Chordata; class Aves; order Charadriiformes; family Charadriidae; genus Vanellus; species Vanellus vanellus. Next base: position 378,822 of record NC_138937.1, on the reverse strand, counting down.
CTTGAAGTGGAAATATATTTTTGGGGGGGTTTTGGTTTTTCTTGGGGGAGGGGGTTTGGTAGCACCGAGGGGGGGTTGTGGCACTCCATGGGGGGGGTGTGCATGTGACATGGATTTGGGGGCAATTCCTGTGGTTTCGGTGTTGTCCCCCACCCCCCCCACACACCCCAAACCTCGCGAATTGTCCTTATCGCTGCCGGGTAAACAGTGTCTCGTTCTTTTATTTTTATTTATTTTTTTTTTTTTTTTCCTGCTTGCCAGGGACGCTGCCGCCACTGCCGCCACTGCCGCCACCGCCACTGCCGCCACTGCCGCCACCGCCATGGCCGGGGACACCGAGACCGTCACCGCTCTGGACTGCGTCATCTGTTTCGCCCCTTACGACCGCCTCTTCAAGGTGCCCAAAGTTTTGGGGTGCGGTCACACCTTCTGCCTGGAATGTTTGGCCAAGGTCACCCTGGTGGCCCCCGACGCCCCCAATTTACTCTGCCCCGTCTGCCGTCGCCCCACGCCGTTGCCCCACCGCCGCGGACCCCCGGCTTTGCCCACCCGCGCCGATCTCCTGGCTCTCCTCCCACCCGGTCCCACCGCCTCCGTCCGCTTCAACCGCCTCAAGGGGCTCCTCTACGTCCCCCCCTCCCACCCGAAACCCCCCGATGAGGTCCCCACCGTCACCCTCAGCCTGGAATTGGGGCGACCCGACCCCCCCGCTCCCCCCGACCCACCCGTGGTCTCCGGCCGGTGGTCTCTGTACCGTGCGGTGATCCTGACGGTGGTCTTGACGGTGGTGGGGGGGTTGGTGTTCTGCGGGGTCTTCCTCTTCTTCCTCCAACCCGTGGCGTGTGACGAGGGGGGGCCCCCGGTGACAAACAGCACTTGGGGGGTGCCAGGCTGGCCCCCCTATTAAGAGGACCCCCCATTTTAAGAGCCCCCCCCCCATGTTGTGGACCTCCAGGGCTTCTTGGGGACCCACAACCTTCCCCCCCCCAGTGACAAGTCCTTGCCCATATGTGGCTTTTGAGGGGGGGGGGCACCCCATTTGGGGGGGGGGTCAGGATTTTGGGGGGGACGACGGAACAACAGGACCTGCCCTGTCTCCCCCCACCCCCATATTAAAACGGGGTTTTTCCTCGATGCCGACTGTATCCTGGTGCTTCTTTTCCATCATTGATGCCATGGGGCAAACCCCCCCCCCCTTTCCTTGTTTGTGTCCCCCCCCCCCCCCCCTTCCTTGTTTGTGTGTCTGTCTGTGTCCCCCCCCCCCCCCCCCAGGAATCGGGTCCTGTGGTTGCAGCCTGGTTTTGGGCTGTAAATCCCCGATTTTGGTCCACCGGAGAGAGGAACGGGGATCCCTGCCGCCGGCGTGGCTGGAATAGGGGGGTTTGGGGGTTATTTTTATTTTGGGGTGATGGGGTTAATTTCCTCCCCCCCCCACCCCCCAAGCTGGTGTTCCCCTCCCCTTGTCACCCTCCCATGGCGCCTGGCACAGCCACCGCTGTCCCCAGCCCCTATCAGCGCCGTTCCCGGTACTGGTGGCACGGGGTAGGGAGGGGTGTTTGGAGACGGGGGGGTGTGTGGTTTTGGGGGGGGGGGGGTTGGATGCGGTGCTGCAGCCATAGGGACCCCCCCCCCCCACCACCACCTGCATTGGGGTTGGGTTTTTTTTGGGGTGAGGGGTCTGGACAGACCAGATCCAGCCTGGGTCCCTGGGGTTCAGGATCAGCTGGATCCAGGACCAGCCTGATATTCCAGGATCAGGCCCCATTCAGGAAAAACCTGGATTTGGGATCATCCCAGATCCGGGACCAGCCTGGATCCAGGATCAGGCCCAATCCGGGATCAGCCCAGATCCAGGACCAAGCCCGGATCCGTGACTCAGAATTAGCTGGATCCAGGAACAGCCCAGATCTAGGATCAGCCGGATCTGGGACTGAGCAGCACGGATCTGGGATTCAGCATCAGCCGGGATCCAGGATCAGGCCCAATCCGGGATCAGCTGGATCCAGGATCAGCCACATCCAGGTACAGCCTGGATCTGGGATCAGCTGGGATGCGGGACCAGTCATATCCAGGACCAGCCTGGATTTGGGATTCAGATTTATCCGGATCCGGGTACAGCTAGGATCAGCCGGATCCAGGAACTATCAGCCAGATCCAGTACCATCTTAGATCCAGGATCGGGTCCGATCCAGGATCGGGTCCAATCCAGGACCAATCAGATCCAGGTACAGCCTGGATCTAGGATCAGCCGGATTCAGGATTAAGAATTAGCTGGATCCAGGACCAACCAGCCTAGATCCAGGATCAGGCCCAATCCGGGATCAGGTGGATCCAGGTACAGCCCGGATCTAGGACCAGCCGGATCTGGGAACAATCGGATCCAGGAACAGCCGGATCCGTGATTCAGAATTAGCTGGATCCAGGTACAGCCCGGAGCTAGGAACAGTTAGATCCAGGATCAGTCTGGACACAGGATCAGTCGGATCCAGGGACCCGACCTCTAGTGGGTGGGATACGGTGTAGTTCCCTTTCACGCGGTTAAACACCACAACAGAGACGTGAGAAGAAGCAGGGTCCGGTTGTCCACTAAAGTGCGACTGTACATATGAGAAACCAGACCCCGGATACAACAGTCTGCGCGTACAGGACCCGACCTTGCCCTTACAGCCCCAGCCACAGACTCTCCTCTGCCTGTGCTCACACCTCACCGCAGCCGGTTGTGAGCTACAGTCGGACGATACAGCATAAAAAAAACCCTGATTCCAGTTGTACCAACAACTGATCCCAAACCAGCCGTCGGCTACAGCCGGACCGTGCGTTACAGTAACCGATCCCAATGTGCAATACGATTTGATTGTACGTACAAGTTGTGCACTACAGCCTGACATTAAACTACAGGAATTGCTGCTTGCGATACAACTGCCTGCATCCCTGGGCCTCATCCTGCGTCCCCACGTTGCCTGTACCAACACCGGGCTACAATAACACTGTTACAGGGGGTTACCAGGGTGGTTGGTTGCTACACTGGGAGCTGGTTGTGCGCAACAGCTCAGGGACATGGGGGGGGTGTAGCAGGGACAGGTTGGAGGAGGCCATGTCAGCGGGACTGTCCAACTGTGTGCTACGGTTGGAGTGGAGAGGGAGACAGGACAGCTGTAGGGGAGGTGGGACAACTGTAGGGGAGATGGGATGACTGTAGAGGAGAAGGGGCGACTGTAGGAGACAGCTGTAGGGCAGACAGAGGATGGCTGTAGGGGTGGTGGGACACCTGTAGGGGAGATGGGTTGACTGTCGGAGATGGCTAGAGGAGGTGACTTCACTGAAGGGGTGGTGGGACAACTGTAGAGATGGGATAAATGTAGCAGATGGCTGTAGGGGAGACAGGACAGCTGTAGAAGAGATGGGATGACTGTAGGAGATGGCTGTAGGGGTGGTGGGACACCTGTAGAGGAGATGGGTTGACTGTAGGGGAGACAGGTTCACTGTAGGGGTGGTGGGACAACTGTAGAGGAGATGGGACGACTGTAGGAGATGGCTTTAGGGGAGATGGGACAGCTGTATGGGAGATGGGATGACTGTAGGGGACAACTGTAGGGGAGATGGATTCACTGTAGGGGTGGTGGGACTGCTGTAGGGGAGATGGGTTGACTGTAGGGGAGATGGGATGGCTGTAGGAGGAGATGACTAGGGGAGACGTGTTCACTATGGGGTGGTGGGACGACTGTAGAGGTGGGACGACTGTAGGAGATGGCTGTAGGGGAGATGGATTGACTGTAGGGGAGATAGAACAGCTGTAGGGGAGATGGAATGACTGTAGGGGAGAACTGTAGGGGAGATAGATTCACTGTGGGGGTGTTGTGGTGGCTGTAGGGGAGCGGGGGCGGCTGTAGGAGAGCTGGGTTGACTGTAGGGAAGCTGGGATGGCTGTAGGGGAGTTTGGGGGGGGCTTTCCGTGTTGTTAACTCAGCCCTCGCTCTCTCTGCTCACCCCCTCCCCCCTTAATTAAGACCCACACTTCTCCCTCACCCCCCCCCCCCCCTATAGTTTTCCACCTGACAACAGTCGGAGGGCGGGTGACACCCGGAGCCCTGGGGCCGGGGGTGGGGTGGGGGGAGCCAGGCCCAAGTCATGGTCCTCCAGGTTAAGACAGAGACGCGTTGTTTTTTTTTTTTTTAAAAAAAAAAAAAAAAAAATCAATAATAAGGCAAAGAGGCTCCACCCTCCCTGCCTAGCCCCACCCACCGACCCCACCCCACTTAGCTCCACCCCTCGGCTAATCGCCCCGCCCTCCATGGGGTGGGCGGGGGGGGGTGGTGGTCACTTATAGAGGAGATGGACGCGGCTACCGTCGCAGTTGCCCCGGCCGAGTTTGTCGGCTTGTTCCGACACCAGGCAGCGGACCAGGGGGAGGTTGGGTTGGTAGAAGGGGGCCGGGGGGGTCGGGGCGGCGCTCAACCCCGGGGAAAAATGGTTGTCAGCCTCGCGGGAAGGGTTGGACGACCGTCGGCGAGACCGGAGCTGCTGGCGGTCCTGAAGCTGTTGGCGGAGCTCCGATACGCGTTCCTCCTTCTGCCGGGTGACAAATTTTTTTTTTTTTTGGGGGGGCGGGGGGTGTCAGATACCGCCCCCAATACCCCTTATCGGTGTTGGCAGCCCCCTCCCACATCACACACACACCCCGTTGAGGTGTTGGCACCTCGGTGGTGATTTACCCCTCTTGGCACAATTAGTAACACCTTGAAGGTACAACCCCGAAGCTACAACCCACCTCTGGGGGGTGGCCATCCCCCCAAACCACGTTTTTTGGGGTGTGTGTCCCCCCCCCAACCCCCCACCTCTACCCACCTCGGCGATGATTTTCTCCAGCTCCCGGTTCTCCTTCTCCAACAGTCGGGATTTCTCCTCCTCGTTGTTGTTGGTGGACGAGCCCGTCTTCATGGTGTCCTGCTGCTCCGACTGCCACTCGCCCCGGGTGATGAGGCGTCGCATCTGTTAATGGTCCCCGGTTGTCAAAGCTGTGTCACCCCCGTCACCCCCCCCCAAAAGCAACACCCACACCCGACTGTCCCTTGCCAACTGTCATCGCCAACCCCATGACCCTACCAGAGAAGAAACCTCCACGTCTTGGAGGTTTCTTACCTCCAGACGCAACACCTCCAACCCTACAAGGGAGGACGTAGGATGACTGTTCCTCCCCACCCCAGAAGAAACACCCAGAACCCACCACCCCCCATCCCCACAGGCACCTTGGGGACGAAGAGGACGACCAAAGTGATGTAGGAGGAGAAGACGACGGCCAACGAGGCAAAGGCGAAGGCCGCGTCCTGTTGGCTGCTGAGGATCATGGTGACGGGCGCCGTGATGAGGCAGAGGACCTGTGGGGAGGAAGGGGATGGGTTTTTTTGGGGGGGTCACCGTATGGGATGTGGGGTGAAGATGGTGAGGGGAAGAACCACCATGACTTACCGCCACGTTGTAGATGGCCATGCCCACCGCTCGGTGGTCGTTGATCTTCTCCGTGGACACGCTCTTGGTCTCGTACGCCAGGAAGATGCCCAGAAGCAGCAGCAACCCCTTGAAGCCGTAAAATATCCCTGGGGAGATGACCGTGGGTGGTCAAAGAGGGACCTTCACGTGGTGTGGAGTGGGAGGAACCATGGGTGGTCAAAGAGGGACCTTCATGTGGTATGAAGTGGGGGGAGCCGTTTGTGGTCAAAGAAGGACCTTCACGTGGTGTGGGGTGGGGGGAGCCGTGTGTGGTCAAAGAGGGACCTTCACGTGGTGTGGGGTGGGGAGAACCATGGGTGGTCCAAGAGGGACCTTCACGTGGTGTGGGGTGGGAGGAACCATGGGTGGTCCAAGAGGGACCTTCACGTGGGGTGGGGTGGGGGGAACCATGGGTGGTCGAAGAGGGACCTTCACGTGGGGTGGGGTGGGGGGAACCGTGGGTGGAACCTTCAGCTGTTCTGTGCCCCCAACCTTGCCTGTACCCCCCCACAAGTCGAGCCCACGCCCTCAGCTCTACCCATCTCCCACTGCCCCCCAAGATCCCCCCGGTGCCCACCGAGCCACGTGTTCATCTTGGTGGAGCTGCAGTGCTCCAGCTGGGGCAGGATGGAGACGTCCGTGTCCGTCTTGGGTTCCTCCTTGGTGAACTCCTGGGAGGGGGGGGGGGACATGGGGTGGGAGACAGGGTGTGAGGGGAGATGGGGTGGAGCCAGGTGGGGGTGCTCCCCCCAAGCAGTGCCCCGATGTCAGGAGTGTCCCCCCCCGACAACGTGAGCATCCCCCCAACATCATGAACACCCCCTCAGCAGCACCTCAACCCCACAGACATCTCCCCCAGCAGCACCCCAACACCTTGATCATCCCCCAATGTCACAAACATGACCTCAGTAGCACCCCAACACCGTGAACATCACCCCAACATCACGAGCAACCCCTCAGCAGCACCCCGACACCATGGACATCTCCCCAACCCCATGGACATCTCCCCCAGCAGCACCCCAACACCTTGATCATCCCCCAACATCACGAATACAACCTCAGTAGTACCCCAACACCTCGAGCATCCCCCCGACATCACGAACACCCCCTCAGCAGCACCCGTGAACATCCCCCCGATGTCATGAGCACCCTACGCCCCCCACCCCCCAAAGCATTGCACCCCACCACCTCAATGGTGCGGTGCAGGGGGTCCACGATTTGCCAGATGATCAGCGTGACCACGTCCAGCCCCACAAGCAGCCCCACGGTGGCATACAGCTTCCACGGCTCCAGGGTCTGGGTGAGGGGACAACACGGTGTCACCGAGACCCTCCGCCCCCCACACCCCCCAGTGCCCCCCCAGGTCACCCCTCACCTTCCTCTTCTCCTTCTTCTCCTCCTTCTTCGTGAAGACGGTGTGGACCCACCAGATCTTGGTGAACATGCTGCCGTAGGCCAGGCTGAACCCCAACCCGAGGAGCCACAGCCGGGCCTGGGGAGGGTACGTGGATTGGGAAGAGCCGGTTGTACCCTCCCCATCCAGCTGTAGTCACCTCTGCTGCACCCCCATGGGGTGTACCCCCTCTCCCATGGACCTCCCTTGACCAACTCATCAGGAATTGCCCAGCTCTAATCTCCAACTGTTCCTCCTCCGACTGTCCCCGTCCCCTGGCTGTATCTCCAACTGTTCCTCCTCCGACTGTCCCCATCCCCTGGCTGTATCTCCAACTGTTCCTCCTCTGGTTGTCCCCGTCCCCTGGCTGCATCTCCAACTGTTCCTCCTCCAACTCTTCCCACCCCCTGGTTGTCCCCTCTCCGCTTGTACCCCCCAACACCCCACCAGCCCCATACCTGACAGACGAACGGGAAAAGCCCCGGCCCGATGTGGTACCCATCGAGTCCCAGGGGGAAGACGGCAGCGAGTGCCAGCGTGCAGCCCACAGCCGTCATGTTGTTCAGGTACGGCTGTGAGTTCTGGATGTACCTGGTGGGAGGAGGGGGAAGGTTGTTGAGGAGGTGGCACGTCACCCAGCCACCGTGCTCAGCTATCGGTGGCATGTGACGTTCAGCGGACCCAACGGGACGCGAGAAATGGGGACACAAAGTGAGATAAAGGGAAACCACGTGCTACAACCGGCCGCTTGGTATCACCCGAAGCTCCTACGCAGCAAGAACGGGCAACTGGGATATCTACTAACAACAACATTTTGTCACTGTCATCTTCTGTAGGAGGACGTGGGACCTTATAATCCCCCCCCCCTTTTTTTTTCCCCCCTCTGGGTGTTGCTAACCGCCCGCTGCTGAGGTTTTTTTAGCAGCTATGGAAAAGGAAAAGTGTGTTATTTCCCCCAAAACTGGGAAAACGGGGAGGAGCACTGACCGGACATGCCCGTTGTAGATGTTGAAGGCCAAACAGATGATGGCCAGGAGGATGCCCAACGAGGCCAGCACCGAGACGGAGATGAAGAGCTTCTGGGACAGGAATCGGAAGGTGGTGATGACCTTGGTGTAGTCGGCTGGAGGGGCACCTCCTGCAGAGCCCATGACACAATTAGGGGCCATGAGGGAGGTGGGAAGGGTCTTCCCAACCCTTCCCCATGGCAGTGACCCCACCCCACGCGCAGCGCTGCTCACCAATCCACTTGTCGTTGTTGTACCAGGACAGGTTGTCCTTGGTGCTGTCGTAGTAGCCGATTTTCTTGTAGACGCCTCCTGCAAGGACAACGGAGCTGGGTCAGGCGGGAGGGAAGGAGAAGCGACACCCCTCCACCGTTCGTGCATACCACCCCCCCCCAGGATCACCAGACTGGTTGGGGGTTGGGTTTGGAGGGACCTCTGGGGGTCATCTGGTGCAACCCCCTGCTCAAGCAGGACCACTCAGAGCCTGTTGTCCGTGACCACATCCACGGGGCCTTTGGATATCTCCAAGGATGGAGGCTCCACCACCTCTCTGGGCACCTTCTGCCAGTGCTTGGTCAGCTGTGCCATGAAAAAGTGGTTCCTGATGTTCAGCTGGAGCCTCCTGTTCTCCAGTCCCTTCATCACCTTTCGTGGCCCTTCGCTGGATGCTCTCCAGTAGCCATCTTTTACTGGGAAGCCCAGTACCAGCCCCATCATGGCAGGGGTGGCCTCATCAATGCTGAGCAGAGGGGAAGGATCACCTCCTCGACTGACTCCAGCGCTCCTCCTGATGCAGCCCAGGACACTTTTGGCCACCTTTGACACATTCCTGACTCACGGTCAACTTGGTGTCCACCAGTACTCCACGGACCTTTTCTGCAAAGCTGGTTGATCCCCTGCCTCTCCTGGAGTCGTTCCTGGGGAACTTCTCCTTGTTGAACCTCATGAGGTTCCTCTCAGCCCACTATCTCCAGGCTCTCAAGGTCCTTCTGGATGGCAGCGTGAAGATCTGGCACCTCAGCTGCTCCTCCCACTTTGGTGTCATCAGGAAAGTGGCCGAGTGTACTCTCTGGCACATCACCCAGGTCATTGATGAAGATGTTGAAGAGGACTGGACCCAGTATTGACCCCTGAGGAGCACCGCTGGTGACTGGCCTCCAACTGGACCTTCTGCCACTGGTCCTCACCCCTTGGACCCAGCCATTCACTCAGTTTCCAGTCCACCCCACTGTCTGCTCATCCAGCCCGGACTTCACCATCTTCTCATGAGGATCTTCTGAGACACAGCGTTGAAAGCCTTCCTGAAGCTGAGGTAGACAATGTCCACCGCTCTCCCCTCGTCCACCAAGCCAGTAGAAGATGGGTCAAGTCGGTCAAGCGTGTCTTCTCCTTGGTGAATCTATGCCGGACAACTCTTGATGACTTTCTTGTCCCAGGCTCCTTGCTTGTCCCCCAAAGCTCCTCCATCTCTGGACCTTCCTCTGTCACACGCAAGAGCAGTTGTGTGTTGGTGAGGCCTACACATCCTGTTGGACACGTGGCCAAAAGGGTGAGGAGAAGGGGGTTGTCCCCCGTGTGTTGCCACCCCCTTGAGAGGCTGTGCGGTGGTGGGACTCGTTGAGGTGCGCGTCTTGGGGTGGTTTGGGCACCGTTGTGAAGACAACATGGCCACAACGCCGAGCTGTGGCTGTTGTGCATGAAAGGGTGTTGCGGGATGCTCGGTGGTGGTCACCACGTGCAACACAGTGACAGTGTCACCCTGATATGGCTCCTACCTGTCCTCACTCACCTTGCAGCTGCTCAATGAGCGTCCAGGCCATGCGGGAGCCGCTGGCGTCGAAGACAACGTGTCCCTGTGGGGTGGGATGGAGATGGGTGTTGGGGACCTGTCAGGTGGCAGGACCACGTCCCTGGAGGGGTGTTGGGAGATGGTTATCTCTGGGAGTTTTAGGGTAGCTCATGGGGGCACCCTTGAGAGATGCCTTCAAGGCACCTTCACCACAACCTTGAAAGTGGAGGAGTTGAGGACATGGGAGACCTTGTCAGGGAGAAGACAACACGCAGGGGCTCAGGTGTGGGCAACGCACCGAGACGCCCTCGAAGGCAGAGGAGTTGAGGGCCCGGTAGATCTCGTCGGTGATGTTCTTGTTGTTGTAGTTGAAGTCCTCCAGGCGCAATCCCTTCTTGACCAGCTCGGCTGAGGTCTTGTTGAGGGCCAAGGCCAGGGCCCAGATGGCGTCGTAGGCCAGTGGAGCCTCCTGGAAGCCGCCTGTCTCCTCAGGGTTCTTGCCCAGCCGCTTCTGCAGCTTCTCAATGAACTCCTGGGACGTCTGGGACAAGGAGCAAGACGGTGGTGAGGTGGTGGGCGGGATGGAGTTGACCCCTCTGGGGGTTCCATGTGTCCTCCCATCCTCCCCATACCATGTTGGAGATGCTGCGGGTGTTCTCAGGGTTGAGCATGACGATCTCGGTGGTGACGTGTCCTTCCACGGCCTCGGCCATCTCCGCCTCGGTGCAGTTGATGGCGGGATCTTTGATGCGGAACCAGTTGTCGGCGTACCAGCCGATGAGGAACCAGACGTACTTCTTGCCGTACAGCTTCTCCTTGTAGACCTGTGTGGGCCAAGGGGCAGTAGCTTTACCCTTCACCCCATCCTTCTGACCATCACTCTTCACCCCATCCCACCCAGTCACCCGTCGCTCATCTAGCGCTCTTCTGCCCACCATATCCATCCAGCCGGACCTGTGTCCATCTGCTTTTCACCCCATGCCTCTCCTCAACCTTCCCACCATCCCACCCGCCCATCCTGTCCATCCAGCTGGACCTCCGTCCATCCGCTCCTCACCCTGGGCCTTCACTCAACCGTTTCCCTTCCCACCATCTCACCTGCCCACTCATCCATCCATCCATCCATCTGTCCATCCGTCTGTCCATCCATCCATCCATCCATCTGTCCATCCATCCATCTGTCTGTCCATCTATCCATCTGTTCTACCACACTCCCATCTACCCACACTTCCACCCTAACATCTTCCTGCCCGCTCAACCACACGTCCCACCACCCTTCACTCCATCCCACCATCCATCTCCCCACCCTCCCAACTGCCCCACGTCCACCCACCCTTCTCTACCCTGCGCCACCCAGTGGTCCCGTCCTCCCTGCATGCTGCCCCCCGTGGTGCCCCCCCCTCCCCCCAGGTCCCCCCTTTCCACCCCTCACCTCGCAGAAGACCTTACGCGCCTCCGTCTCGTAGAAGAGCCCCACGATGATACGGGCGTCCTGGCGCTGTAGGGAGACAAGTCACCCTGAGAAAGGACTTCTGCTGCCCTTTGCTCCTAGATGGTCAATTCCACCCATCCTCATTTGCATAACTTTGCATAGGGGTGGTGAGGAGGACCAGAACCTTGGAATTGGCACCGCCAGGTCATGGACTTTGCACCCCATCTCCCGGCTGGAGGAGATTCGCTGTTGACCTTGGGGTGTCTTCACGCGGCGCCACCTTCAACCCCGATGGTTGCGGGTGCCGCGGGGGAGGACTTGGTGGGGACGAGGACCTGGGCACAAGCGAGGTGGACTCACCTTGAGGTTACGCACAGGCGCGGCGGGGTCGGAGAAGAAGCTCTGGCGGAAGGTGATCTCCAAACCGGCTTCCTTCACCCGTTGGTCCAGGTCATCGAGGGTCTGGTGGTGGGTGGGCAGGAGGGGTGGGGGGAGCAGGCGGCGGGGAGGGGGGGGGGGGCAGGCAGGGAGGAGGGGGGAGCAGAGGGGAAAGAGAGTGCAGAGTGAGTCCGGGGGGGACGGCGGGGTTGGGGGTCACCAAGCAGGGGTCGGGGAGGTGGGTTGTTTGCAGGGGGGGGTCAGCGTTCCGCAGGGCGGGAGAGGATTGAGGTTGGCCCCAGATGTCAGTGGGTCCAGGACGGGGTTGGGACGAGAGGTTGGGAGAGGATTGAGGTTGGCCCCAGATGTCAGCGGGTCCAGGACGGGGTTGGGACGAGAGGTTGGGAGAGGATTGAGGTTGGCCCCAGATGTCACCGGGTCCAGGACGGGGTTGGGACGAGAGGTTGGGAGAGGATTGAGGTTGGCCCCAGATGTCACCGGGTCCAGGACGGGGTTGGGACGAGAGGTTGGGAGAGGATTGAGGTTGGCCCCAGATGTCACCGGGTCCAGGACGGGGTTGGGACGAGAGGTTGGGAGAGGATTGAGGTTGGCCCCAGATGTCACCGGGTCCAGGACGGGGTTGGGACGAGAGGTTGGGAGAGGATTGAGGTTGGTCCCAGATGTCACCGGGTCCAGGACGGGGTTGGGATGAGAGGTTGGGAGAGGATTGAGGTTGGCCCCAGATGTCACCGGGTCCAGGACGGGGTTGGGACGAGAGGTTGGGAGAGGATTGAGGTTGGTCCCAGATGTCACCGGGTCCAGGACGGGGTTGGGACGAGAGGTTGGGAGAGGATTGAGGTTGGTCCCAGATGTCACCGGGTCCAGGACGGGACGAGAGGTTGGGAGAGGATTGAGGTTGGCCCCAGATGTCACCGGGTCCAGGACGGGGTTGGGACGAGAGGTTGGGAGAGGATTGAGGTTGGCCCCAGATGTCACCGGGTCCAGGACGGGGTTGGGACGAGAGGTTGGGAGAGGATTGAGGTTGGCCCCAGATGTCACCGGGTCCAGGACGGGGTTGGGACGAGAGGTTGGGAGAGGATTGAGGTTGGCCCCAGATGTCACCGGGTCCAGGACGGGGTTGGGACGAGAGGTTGGGAGAGGATTGAGGTTGGCCCCAGATGTCACCGGGTCCAGGACGGGGTTGGGACGAGAGGTTGTGGGAGCTGACTGGCAACGGCAGGATGGAGTTGGGGTGGGGTGGGGTAGGGTGGGAGGTCGTGGGGCCCGCGCGTACCGAGGTGAAGACCTCCGTGGTCTGCTGGATGGTGGCGATCTTGGTCCAGCCCCACTTCTTGAAGAGCTGGACGCGGGTGGGGTTGTGCAGGGTGGCCGAGGGGTGGGTGCGGAAGAAGGTGGGGAAGCGCTGGCGGTTGGAGAGGGCGGGGGAGCTGGAGCCGTAGGAGAGCTGTAAGGTTTGGAGGGGGTGTGTGTGTCAGTACGCAACAGTCGTCCGTCGTCACCCCCCTGGCTGCCTGGAACCCATCATCAACCGCTCGAGCAGACCACGGGCGGCTGAGTGGGTACTGATGGCAGGAATCGCAGCAGGTGTAGGTACAACCGGAGAACAGCGGTTACAGCCGGACGCGCCGCAACACCGGCACGTGTCAAAACCCCCGAGCGCCTGGTGACAACCGTCTCGACACGGCTACAGTTGTAGCGACGGCCACAGAGGGAGCAACAAGCTGAGAGCAACAACCGCCCAGGCAGCGAGAGCCGCACAGGTAGCAATGACCTGAGAGCAACAATCACACACGTAGCAACAACCACACATGTAGCAACAGCTTGAAAGCAACAGTCACACAAGTAGCAACAAACTGAAAGCAACAACCCTATGGGTATCAACAACCTAAAAGCAACAATTGACACATGTAGCAACAACTTGAAAGCAACAGTCGCACAAGTAGCAACAACCACACACAGAGCAACAGCTTGAAAGCAAGTCAGACAAGTAGCAACAACCTGAATGCAACAACCGTAGGAGTAGCAACAACCTAAAAGTAACAGCCATACAGGCAGCAACAACCACACATGAGCAACAACCTGAAAGCAAGAGCTGAACAGGCAGTAACAGCTGCACACACACCCCAAAGACTGCACACGTAGCAACAACCTGAAAGCAACTGCCACAGACAGAGCAACAGCTGCACAGGTAGCAACAGCCGCACAGGCCAGAACAATGACACATGTCACAACAACCTGAAAGCAAGAGCTGCACACAAAGCAACAACCACACACCTCACAAAGGTCGCACATGTACCAACAATCTGAAAGCAACAGTCACACAGGCAGCAACAACCACAGATGTAACAACAACCTGAAAGCAAGAGTTGAAGAGGCAGCAACAGCTGCACACACACTCCCCAACAACTGCACACATAGCAACAACTTGAAAGCAACAACCACACACACCTCAACAATCACACACGTAGCAGCAACCTGAAAGCAACAGCCGCACACACAGCAACAGTTGTCCATGCAGCAACAGTTGTCCATGCAGCAACAGCCGTATTTGCCCACAGCCATGGCAGGACACAACCGCACCAGCAACAACACCCGCTCCCCCAGCAAACAACCGTAGCTACAGCCATGTATTTCACCACCATTTCGCTGCACACCCCACTGCCTCCAGGCAGGTACCACCCCTACGATGACACCCCCCCCTCGCCCCAACCACCTCACGGACACCGAGACACAACCCAACCCCAACACCCCCTCCCAGTACACCCCCAAGAGGCAACAGCGCTCCAAGCACAGCTGTGTCACCGCCATCCCCACCTCGGTCTCCCCCCAACCCAACCTGCCCCAGCGCGGTTCGGGGCAGAAGACAGGAGCGAACCGGGGGGTGGTCCTACAGCTTCCACACCCCACACACCCCCTCCCCAGGACCCCCGTGACCTTGGGGACATCTCGGGGGACGAGGAGGTGGTTCCTCACCACGATGAGGTTCCACATCCGGGCGGCCTCGGCCACCAACGTGGAGACGCTGCTACAACCGGGCATGAGGATGATCTTGATGGGGTCATTGTAGAGAAGCTCGTAGAGGTACTTGGTGGCCTGGCCGGGGTCACACTGCGGGGGGGGGGACGGGGACACGGGGACACAGGGGGGTTGAGGACAAGGGGAGGTGGCTGCTGGTGCCCATCTCCTCCCAGTATAACCCACTGTTTCCCCCCCCAGCTCCATCCCAAAGACCATCCCAGGTGTCCATGGGGTGACCCATCAAGCTCAGAGGACAGAGGTGTCCCGGACTGGGGTGTCACATGTCACACTGGGGGGGGGACATGGGGACACAAGGGGGGTTGAGGACAAGGGGAGGTGGCTGCTGGTGCCCATCTCCTCCCAGTATAACCCACTGATTCCCCCCCCAGCTCCATCCCAAAGACCATCCCAGGTGTCCATGGGGTGACCCATCAAGCTCAGAGGACAGAGGTGTCCCGGACTGGGGTGTCACATGTCACACTGGGGGGGGACATGGGGACACAAGGGGGGTTGGGGACAAGGGGAGGTGGCTGCTGGAGCCCATCTCCTCCCAGTATAACCCACTGGTTGCCCTCCATGGGGGACCTGGGTGTCCGGGCATCCATGGGTTGACCCATGGAGCTCAAAGGACCCCAGTGTCCGGGATCAGGGGTCACACTGGGGGGGGGGACACACACACGGGGACACAGGGGGTTGGGGACAAGGGGAGGTTGCTGTGTCCCCGTGTCCGTCCCCCCCCCTTTCCCCTCCCCCTCCCTGCCCTTCTCTTTCTTGGGGGGGGGTCCATGAATAATTCAGGGCACGGAATGGTCCGGAAAAGGAGCCAGGCACCGTCGCCATGGTAACCCAGTGGCAGACCCAGCAGCATCCGTCGCCATGGCAACCATGGCAGTACCAGTGGGGGGGGGGGGGGGGGGGGGGCAAAGAAAAGGGGGATTTGGCGGTGGGGGGGAATGGGACAGACGGACGGCCATAGGGATAAGGGACGAGGGGACGGACGGGAGCGGCGGTCAGTGGGGCAGGGGAGAGTTGGGGGGGGGGGTGGGGGAATTTTTTTTGGGGGGGGTGATGGATGGGGGGGGCAGAGGATGGACAGACAGACCTGGAGGGGGGGGGGCAGGATGGATGTGGGGCACAGATGGGGGGTGGGGGGTGTCGTGTGTCGTCCCCCCCCCCTCCCCCCATAGCAAGGCCCGGGGCCCCTCCCTGCCCCCCCCCTCGCCCCCCCCCATCTCCCCCCCTCCCTCCTGCCTGCCCCTGCCTTCACCTTGAGCTGCCCACGCCGCCTCTGCCCTCCTCATCCTCCCCACATCCCCCCCCCCACCCCGGCCCCATAACCTCCGCCCCTATGCTCTGCCCCCCATCCCCATCACCCCACAGCCCCCCCCCCCCAATCTCCCTCTGCCCCCCAACTTCCCCCCTTCCCCCACCACGCAACCCAACCTAAACCTGTGCCCCCACCCCCAAACATAGCCCCTGTGCCCCATAGATCTGCCCCACAGCCCTATGGAGGCCCCTCAGCAACCCCCCCAGCATGTCCCCTGCCCCCCACCAGTGCCCTATATACCCATCTGGGCCCTCCCTGCCCTATATATCTGCCCCCCCCTCCCCCCCCCCGCCTTAACACCTCTGCCCCACATGCCTGCCCCATCCGTGCCCCACATATCTGCCCTACTCCCCCGGTGCCCCTGCCCTATATATCAGCCCCCCCTCCTTGGCCCCGCTGCCCTATAGAGCTCACACCCTGCCCTATATCCCTGCCCCATGCCCCTGCCCCATATATACCCTGCCCCAGCCCCAC
Source organism: Vanellus vanellus (assembly GCF_965231255.1). Lineage (NCBI taxonomy): Eukaryota > Metazoa > Chordata > Aves > Charadriiformes > Charadriidae > Vanellus > Vanellus vanellus. The sequence continues at coordinate 362,496 of NC_138937.1, read as the reverse complement.
CACCTCTTGGTGTCCCTCTGCCCCATCCCACCACCCATCAACGTCCCCCCCGCCCCATTCCTGCCACCCCTCGGCGTCCCCCTGCCCCATCCCTACCACCCCTTGGTGTCCTCCTGCCCCACACATGTCACCTCTTGGTGTCCTCCTACCCCATCTCCATCCCCTGCCCCATCTCCACCACCCCTCAGTGTCCTCCTGCCCCATCATCACCACCCCTTGGTGTCCCCCTGCCCCATCCCCACCACCCCTTGGCGTCCTCCTGCCCCATCCTACCACCTCTTGGTGTCCTCCTACCCCATCCCACCACCCAGCCCCATCTTCCTGCCCCATCCCTACCACCCAGCCCCATCTCCACCACCCAGCCCCATCTCCACCACCCCTTGGTGTCCTCCTGCCCCATCCTACCACCTCTTGGTGTCCTTCTACCCCATCCCACCACCCAGCCCCATCTCCACCACCCCTTGGTGTCCTCCTACCCCATCCCACCACCCAGCCCCATCTCCACCACCCCTTGGTGTCCCCCTGTCCCATCTCTACCACCTCTTGGTGTCCTTCTACCCCATCCCACCACCCAGTCCCAGCCCCCTGCCCCATTCCTACCACCTAGCCCCATCTCCACCACCCCTTGGTGTCCTCCTGCCCCATCCTACCACCTCTTGGTGTCCTTCTACCCCATCCCACCACCCAGCCCCAGCCCCCTGTCCCATTCCTACCATCCAGCCCCATCTCCACCACCCCTTGGTGTCCTCCTGCCCCATCCCACCACCCAGTCCCATCCCCACCACCCGTTGGCATCCTCCTGCCCCATCCATGTCACCTCTCGGTGTCCTTCTACCCAAGCCCACCAACCCTCATCATCCCCCGCCCCATCCCTACCACCCCCAGGTGTCCCCCCCACCCCCCCCCATCCCAATCCACCCCATCCCTCCGCCCCAATCCCCTCTCTCACTTTACTGTCGTGATGGATGAGCCGCAACTCGTAATCGGGCAAGATGTCCCTCCGACTGTTGATGTCCTCCAAGGCCATCCGGACGGCGGGCAGGCAGGCCTGGCCCCCCGGCCACCCCCCGCTCATGGGGAAGAGCGCCCCGACGTGTACCGCCTTCTTGCCTGTACCCGCCGACGGGCGCGACACCAGCAAGACGCTGAGCGCCACCAAAAGCCAACGAGGTGGCTCGGGTGACACCGGGGGACCCGCCATTTCCCGGGGTCAAGACGTACGGATGGCGGAGGTTCGGTTGGCCATGGCGTAAGAGGGATTTGGTGGCGGTGACGGCGGCGGTGGCGGCGGTGGGGGGTGAGGTTTGATGTCACCGGGCTCCAGCGGTGAGGTTGGAATGGCGATGAGGTGGGGAGGGGAAACAGGGAGTGGTGGGGAGGGAAGGGAGGAGGGACGGGGAGGGGAAAAGGGCGACGGAGAGACGGACGGAGGGACGGAGAGGGGGAAAGGAGCGGGATGGGGAGAGGAAATAACGGGAGGGGGGGAAATAACGGGATGGGGGAAATAGTGGGATGGGGGAAATAAATAACGGGATGGGGGAAATAACGGGATGGGGGAAATAACGGGGTGGGGGAAATAATGGGGTGGGGGAAATAATGGGGTGGGGGAAGTGATGGGATGGGGGGAAATAACAGGAGGGAGGAAATAACCGGAGGGGGAAATAACTGGAGGGGAAATAACGGGAGGGGGAAATAATAGGAGGGGGGAAATAACGGGATGGGGAGAGGAAAATAAATAGAGGGAGATGGGAAAATAAATAGAGGGAGACTGGAAAATAAATAGAGGGAGACGGGAAAATAAAAAGGGAGAGGTGGGAAAAATAAGAGGGAAGGGGACGGAAATAAAGAGGGATGAAGATAACGGGATGGGGAGAGGAAAATAAATGGAGGGAGATGGGAAAACAAGAGGGACAGGGAGCGAAAATAACGGGATAGGGATGGAAAAAATAAAAGGGATGGGGAGCGGAAAATAACGGGATGGGAGAGGGAAATAAGAGGGACGGGGAGCAGAGAGACGGAGGGATGAGGGTGGAAAATAAGAGGGATGGAGGTGGGAAACCAGAGGGACGGGGATGGGAAAATTGAAGGACGGGGAACGGAAAGATGGAGAGCGGAGGAGACGGAGGGATTTGGGGCGGAGAGGATGGAGGGACGGAGCCGGGAAGAGAGGGAGGGACGGAGCCGGGAAAAGACGGAGGGATGGAGATGGGAAGAGATGGAGGGATGGGGAGCGGAAAATAAGAGGGGTGGGAAATAAGAGGGATGGGAAATAGAGGGATGGGGATGGGAAATAAGAGGGATGGGGATGGGAAATAGAGGGATGGGGAGTGGAAAGACGGAGGGATGGGGAGGAAGGGATGGAGCCGGAGCTCGGTGCCGGGGAGGGCTGGAGGGAGAGGGAAGGGGGGGGTGGGCTGGCAGGAGGGGAGGCAGGGATGGAGGCAGGGATGGAGGCAGGGATGGAGGCAGGGAGGCGGGAGAGGGGAGGGGAGAGGGCCACAGGCGGTGGGAGGGAGGGAGGGATGGAGGCAGGGAGGGGGAGGAGGAGGAGGAGGGAGAGGGGGCGGGGGAGGGAGGAAGGCTGGGAGGAGGAGGTGGGATGGAGCGAGGAAGGTTGGGAAGAAGGGGAGGGAGGGGGGAGGGGAGGAAAGGGGGGAGGAGGAGGGAGAGGGGAGGGAGGAAGGCTGTGAGGAGGAGGAGGGAGGGGTATGAATGGGGGAGGGAGGAAGGCTGGGAGGAGGAGGAGGGGACAGATAAGACGGGGGGGGGGGGGGGGGGGGGGGGGGGTGTGGAGGAAGGCCGGGAGGAGGAGGAGGAGGGAGGGAGGGAGGATGGGGGGTGGAGGGAGGAAGGCTGGGAGGAAGAGGAGGAGGAGGGAGGGGGATGGATGGGGGAGGGAGGAAGGCTGTGAGTAGGAGGAGGAGGGATGGAGGGAGGAAGGCTGGGAGGAAGAGGAGGGGACAGATGAGACGGGGGTGGAGGAAGGCCGGGAGGAGGGGGAGGGAGGAGGGGGGGTGGAGGGAGGAAGGCTGTGAGGAAGAGGAGGAGGGAGGGGTATGAATGGGGGAGGGAGGAAGGCTGGGAGGAAGAGGAGGAGGAGGGAGGGAGGGAGGGAGGGAGGAAGGCCAGGAGGAGGAGGAGGAGGAGGGAGGGGGGATGGATGGGGAGGGAGGAAGGCTGTGAGGAAGAGGAGGAGGAGGGAGGGGGATGGATGGGGGGGGAGGAAGGCTGGGAGGAAGATGAGGAGGGATGGAGGGAGGAAGGCTGGGAGGAAGATGAGGGATGGAGGGAGGAAGGCTGGGAGGAGGAGGAGGAGGAGGGGACAGATAGGGGGTGGAGGAAGACCAGGAGGGAGGAGGAGGAGGGAGGGGGGATGGGGGGTGGAGGGAGGAAGGCTGTGAGGAAGAGGAGGAGGAGGGAGGGGGATGGATGGGGAGGGAGGAAGGCCGGGAGGAGGAGGAGGAGAGGGGTGATGGAGGGGTGGAGGAAGGGGACTTCAGTGCCATGTGGGGCTGGATGGGGGGAGGGGGGAGAAAGGGGGGGTCCCAGAGTGTCCCCATGGCCCCCCCCGGGGTGGGGCCACACGACATGGGGGGAGGGGACACGTGGGGACATACTCACCTGAGAAAGGGCGACGCACTGCGGGGGGGGGGGGGGGGGGGGGGAAACTGAGTCACACAGAGACACCCCCACCCCCAACCCCCGGGACCCACATGGGGGTCTGAACCCCCACTTCAGGGACACCCCCAACCCCACAGATACCCCATGAGGACCTGAAGCCCCACCCCAGGGACCACCCAACCCCATAGACACCCCATGGAGATCAGATCCCCCACCCCAGGGACCACCCAACCCCACAGACACCCCATGGAGATCAGATCCCCCACCCCAGGGACCACCCAACCCCATGGATGCTCCATGGGGACCTGAAGCCCCACCTCAGGACCACCTAACCCCATAGACACCCCATGAGGACCTGATCCCCCACTCCATGGACCACCCAACCCCATAGACACCCCATGGAGATCAGATCCCCCACCCCAGGGACCAAACCCCATGGATGCTCCATGGGGACCTGAAGCCCCACCTCAGGACCACCCAACCCCATGGATACCCAATGGAGACCTGAAGCCCCCACCTCAGGGACCACCCAACCCAACAGACACCCCATGAGGACCTGAAGCCCCACCCCAGGGACCACCCAGCCCCACGGACACCCCATGGAGATCAGATCCCCCACCCCAGGGACCACCCAACCCCATGGATACCCCATGAGGACATTAACGCCCACCCCAGGGACCACCCAACCCCACAGACACTCCATGGAGACCTAAACAGGGACTCCCAACCCCATAGACACCCCATGGAGACCTGATCCCCCACTCCATGGACCACCCAACCCCCCAGATACCCCATGAGGACCTGATCCCCCACTCCAGGGACCTTCCCGACCCTTCAGACACCCCATGGAGACCTGATCCCCCACTCCATGGACCACCCAACCCCCCAGATCCCCCATGAGGACCTGATCCCCCACTCCAGGGACCTTCCCGACCCTTCAGACACCCCATGAGGACCTTAACCCCCACACCAGGGACCACCCAACCCCACAGACACTCCATGGAGACCTAAACAGGGACTCCCAACCCCATAGACACCCCATGGAGACCTGATCCCCCACTCCATGGACCACCCAACCCCCCAGATACCCCATGAGGACCTGATCTCCCACTCCAGGGACCTTCCCGACCCTTCAGACACCCCATGAGGACCTTAACCCCCACACCAGGGACCACCCAACCCCACAGACACTCCATGGAGACCTAAACAGGGACTCCCAACCCCATAGACACCCCATGGAGACCTGATCCCCCACTCCATGGACCACCCAACCCCCCAGATCCCCCATGGAGACCTGATCTCCCACTCCAGGGACCTTCCCGACCCTTCAGACACCCCATGAAGACCTCAACCCCCACCCCAGGGACCCCCCAACCCCACAGATATCCCATGGGGACCTGCTCCCCCACCCCAGGGACCACCCAACCCCACAGACAACCCATAAGGACCTAGACAGGGATCTCCAACCCCCCAGACACCCTCTGAAAACCTCTCCACCCTCACCCAGACACCCCTCACCCCCCACCCCACCCCCCATATACCCTCTCCCACCCCTTGGGGACCCCACTCACGCTCGCAGATGGGTTTGGGGGTGCTCCAGCGCCCCAACTTGGTGCAGTTACTGCGGGCGCTGCCCACCAGGCGGAACCCGGGGTTGCAGCTGTACTCGGTCCACGTCCCCTCCACCGGCACCCGCTCCATCGCCCGCGCCACCGCCTGCCCGTTCTCCAGGCTCAGGTGCATTTTGGGGCAGGTCCTCACTGGTTGGGGGGTGCAAAGGTTGGGGGGTGGGGTCAACTCCACATCCTTCCCAAGGTAACCCCTACCAACGTGGTGGTCGGGACCTCCGGTGATGGTAACGGGGATGGGGATGGTGAAGGTGATGGTGATGATGGTAGTGATGGGGATGGTGATGGTGACAGTGATGGGGATGGTGATGGTGACAGTGATGGTGACAATGATGGCAATGGCGATGGTGATGCTAATGGTGACAGTGATGGGGATGGTGATGCTCACGGTGATCACGATGGTGATGGTCATAGTGACGGGGATGGGGATGGTGACAATGGGGGGATGGTGATGATGATGGTGACGGTGACAGTGATGGAGATGCTGATGGTGACAGTGATGGTGACAGTGATGGCAATGGTGATACTAATGGTGACCCTAATGGTGACAGTGATGGGGATGCTGATGGTGACAGTGATGGTGACAATGATGGCAATGGCGATGGTGATGCTAATGGTGACGCTAATGGTGATGCTAATGGTGACAGTGATGGGGATGGTGGTGCTCACGGTGATCACGATGGTGATGGTCATAGTGACGGGGATGGGGATGGTGACAATGGGGGGATGGTGATGATGATGGTGATGGTGACAGTGATGGGGATGCTGATGGTGACAGTGATGGTGACAGTGATGGCAATGGTGATACTAATGGTGACCCTAATGGTGACAGTGATGGGGATGGTGATGGTGACAGTGATGGTGACAGTGATGGGGATGGTGATGCTCATGGTGACCACAATGGTGATGGTAATAGTGACGGGGATGGGGATGGTGACATCGATGGGGATGGTGATGGTGATGGTGACAGTGATGGTGACAGTGATGGCAACAGTGATGGGGATGGTGACAGTGATGGTGACGGTGACAGTGATGGTGACAATGATGGCAACAGTGATGGGGATGGCGACGGTGATGGGGATGGTGATGCTCACGGTGATCACAATGTTGATGGTGATGGTAACAGCAATGGGGATGGTGGGGATAGTGATGGTGACAACGGTGGGGATGGTGACGATGACGGTGACGGAGAGGGTGACACTCACAGCAGCGGCTGGGGTGGCCCATGGCGGTCCAGGTGCCATCGCGCTGGCACTTGCGCACCTTGGGCCCCACGATCTCGCGGTCGGGCCGGCAGACGTACTCGATCTCGTAGTCGAAGGGGAGGAACCGAACGCTCTGCACCTCCTCGGGGGTCAGACCCCGGTACCGGATCCCCCCGTCCCGCGGCGGGTGGATGATTTGGCAGCCTGGAGAAGGGGGGGAGGGGAGGGGAGGGGGTGTCACGCGCCGGTGGGGCGGTCGCACGCGGGTGCCGGCGCGCGCCCGTGCCCCGCGGCACGTACCTTCGGTGAGGTTGACGTGGACGGCCGCCCGGTTGGGCGCCGCGCTCAGCGCCAGCAGCAGCAGCGGCAGCAGCATCTATAGGGGAGGGTGACAACCCCACACTTATGGGGAGGGATGGATGGACGCGGGGGGGGGGGGGGGGGGGACACACACAAAGGTGTCCCGGTCCCCCAACGCCTGTGTACACCTCCCCTGCCCGCTCCGTCCCCTGTAGGGTACACCCCGTATGTCCTGCGTCCCCTATAGGGTGCATCCCCTATAGAGTACACCCCGTATGTCCTGCATCCCCTATAGGGTGCATCCCCTATAGAGTACACCCCACATATACCGCATCCCCTATAGAGCACACCCCACAACAACCACTTGCGCACCTACAGTGCCATCTACACCCCACTTACACGCTCACAGCGCAACCTACACCCTGCTTGCACACTCGCTGCAACCTACACCTGACTTACACGTTCACAAGGCAAACTACACCCCACTGACACACTCAGTGTAACCTACACCCCACCGGCACGTTCACAGTGCAACCTACACCCCACTTGCACACCCACAGTGCCAGTTACACCCGTTTGCACACACAGGGCACATGCTACAGGCGCTCACACGTGCGCTGCGCAACCCACACCCCGTTTGCACACTCAGCACAACCTACACCCCACTTCACGCTCACAGTGCAAACTACACCCCACTTACAAACTCAGAGTGCAACTTACACCCCACTTACACACACACCGTGCAACCTACATGCCTACACCCCGCTATACACACCCACAGTGCAAACTACACCACACTTGTGCACTCAGTGCAACCTACACCCCACTTGCACACCCACAGTGCAACCTACACCCCACTTGCACATGTACACTGCAAACTACACCCCGTTTACACACTCACAGTGCAACCTACACCGTTTGCACACTCAGTACAACCCACACCCCACTTCATGCTCACAGTGCCACCTACACCTGTCTTGCACACCCGTAGTGCAACCTACACCCTATTTACACACTCAGCACAACCTACACCCCACTTACACAGTCACAGTGCAAACTACACCCGACTTACACACGCACTATGCAACCTACACCCCACTTATACACTCCGTACAAACAACACCCCACCTACGCACCCACAGTGCAAACAACACCCCATTTACACACCCACAGTGCAAACAACACCCCACTTGCACACTCGGTGCAAACTACACCCCACCTGCACACCAGCAGTGCAAGCTACACCCGATTTACACACACACAGTGCAACCTCCACCCCACTTGCACACTCGGTGCAAACTACACCCCACTTACACACCCACAGTGCAACCTCCACCCAACTTGTACACTCAGTGCCACCAACACCCCACTCGCACACCCGCAGTGCAAACTACACCCGATTTACACACCCACAATGCAAACTACACCCGACTTACACACGCACAGTGCAACCTCCACCCCACTTACACACTCATAGTGCCACCAACACCCCACTCGCACACCCGCAGTGCAAACTACACCCCATTTACACACCCACAATGCAAACTACACCCGACTTACACACGCACAGTGCAACCTACACCACACTTACGCACGCATAGTGCCACCAACACCCCACTCGCACACCCGCAGTGCAAACTACAGCCGATTTACACACCCACAGCGCAACCACCACCCCATTTACACACTCGGCGCAACCCACTCACACCCGCGCCTCTGCGGCACACGAGTGTGCAAACCCCCCGCTACACCCCTCCCCCCACCCCCCTCCCCCGGGGCCGTATTCAGCCCCGAAAAATCTTTTAAATTTACTTTTGATATTCGTTTGAAATTTATTTTGATTTCCCCCCCCCCCCTTTTTCTTTTTTTTTTGGGGGTGGGAATATTTTTAAAAAATGTTGTTTTTTTTTTTTTTTTTAAATTCTTCCAATTTTCTTTCTTTTTTTTTTTTTTCTTTTCTTTTAAATTTTTTTTTTTAAAGAAAATAAAAAATTTAATTAACGAAGAATGACTTAACGGGGTCGAAGGATTTCCCGGTTGGCGCCACCGGGTGGGCCCGATCCTGGCTGGGGGGGGGGTGTGTGGGGGGTATTTTTCCCCCCTCCCTCCCCCAAGATACCCCCACCCCACCCCCCCAACCAGACCAGGGGGTAATTAACCCGGCTGCTAATTAAGGCTAATTAGAGGCGCTAAGGCGGTTGCTTGGTTACTGCTGAGCTCGTAGGACGCAGGCGTGCCCCCCCCCCACCCCCCCCCGCCCCCATATTGCCCCCCCCGACCCCATAGCGGCCCCCCAACCCCATATTGCCCCCCCTCCCGGCCCCATAGTGCCCCCCCCCCCCGGCCCCATATTGCCCCCCCCCGGCCCCATAGTGCCCCCCCCAGACCCATATAACTCCCCCCCCCCCCCCAATATGGGGTTGGGGGGAGAACTGGGGGGGTCCAGGATGGGGGGGGGGTTTGTCCCAGTATTGGGGGGGTATCCCAGTATCGGGGGGGGGGGGAGGAGGAGGGGGGGGGGGTTCTCCCAGTCGGGGGGGGGTATCCCAGTATCGGGGGGGGTGTCCAGAATTGGGGGGGGTCCAGGATGGGGGGGGTTTGTCCCAGTATCGGGGGGATTCTCCCAGTACCGGGGGGGGGGTCGCAGATTGGGGGGGTCCAGGATGAGGGGGGGTTCTCCCAGTATCGGGGGGGGGGGGGAGAGGGGGGGCCCACAAAAGGGGGGGGGTGTCAGTGCCCCGCCCTTCCCCCCCCCCCCCCCGAGCTCTCCCTCCCCCCCCCCCCCCCATTTCCACCCCCCTCCCCAATTTTCCACCCCACCCCTCCCCCCAGCGTGGCCCACCCCCCCCCCGAAAAGTGGGGGGGCCCTAATTGGGGGAAGGGGGGGCTTATTTTGGGGGGGGGGGGGGGCGGCTGTTGTCTTACCTTGGCCGGGGCTGGTCCGCCGGGGGGGGGGAGGGGTGGGGGGGAGGAGCTTCGGGGGGGGTGGGGGGGAGGGGAGCCGAAATGGGGGGTGGGGGGTGGGGGGAGGGGCAGAAGGAGATGGGGGGGGGGATGAAATGGGGGAGGGGGGGGTCGGGGGGATGGGGGAGGGGGGAGTGAAATGGGGGGGGAGGGGAGGGTGATGGGGGGAGGGGAGGGTGATGCGGGGGGAGGGGAAGAGGCTGCAGGGGGAGGGGGCGCTGCTGATGGGGGGGAGCGGAGGTTTTTGGGGGGTGGGGGGAGGGGGGTCGCGGAGGGGTGGGGGGAGGGGAAGAGGCTGAAGCGGGAGCGGCCGCGGGTGGAGGAGGGGCGAAGCGGCGGTGATGGAGCGATGGGAAAAAAAAAGGGCGGGGGGGGGGGGGGAGGGGGTTGGGGGGGGAGGGGTGGGGGGAGGGGGGGGGATACGGGCGGACAGACGGAGGCGGGGGGGGAAGGGGGGTGGGGGAGGGGAGGGGGTTGTCACGTGTGTGTGACACGCGGGGGGGTGTCACACACACAGACTGACACACACTCAGTGTGACACACTCACTGTGACACACCCCCACTGTGACAGTCGCACACTCAGTGTGACACACTCATCGTGACACATTCACTGTGACACACACAGTCACAGACCCACTGTGACACACTCATTGTGACACACAGTCACACACTCACTGGGACACAGTCACACACACAGTGACAGTCACACACACACTGTGACACACTCATTGTGACACACACAGTCACACAGTCACTGTGACACAGTCACACACACAGTGACAGTCACACACACACTGTGACACACTCATTGTGACACAGTCACACACTCACTGTGACAGTCACACACTGTGACACACTCATTGTGACAGTCACACACTCACTGTGACACAGTCACACACACTGTGACAGTCACACACACTGTGACACACTCATTGTGACACACAGTCACACACTCACTGTGACAGTCACACACACACTGTGACACACACATGACAGTTACACAGTGTCACACTCACATTGACACACACCCACAGTTCCACCCTGTGTCACACACTCACACCCCCACAGTTACACCCCCGCTGTTACACACACCCGCAGTGACACACTCACCACAACACACACCCGGTTACACACCCAGAGTTACACACACCCACTGCGACACCCCCCCACAATTACACCCCCACAATGACAACCCCCCACTGTGACACCCCCCACTGTGACACCCCCCCAGTTACACCCCCACAATTACAGCCCCCCATTGACACCCCCACTGTGACACCCCCTCACAATTACACCCCCACAGCAACACCCCCACACAGTTACACCCCCACTGTGACACCCCCCCCACAGTTACACCCCCACAGTTACACCCCCACAATGACACCCCCCCCCATTGACACCCCCCACTGTGACACCCCCCCACAATTACACCCCCACAACGACAACCCCCCCAGTGTCACCCCCCCCAGTCACACACACACACACACACACACATGCGCACACGCGTGTGCACACGCAGATAATCCGGGGGGGGCCTCATCCTGCCCCCCCCCCCCGCCGGCGGGGATTAACGGGGGGGGGGATAATCCCCCATCCCCCCCCCCGCCCCCACCCCGCGTAGGGAGGAGGCAGAGTGCAGGCAGGGAGCAGGCAGGGAACAGGCAGGTGCAGGCAGGGAGTAGAGAGGGTGCAAGCAAGATGCAGGCAGGGCGCAGGCAGGGCGCAGGCAGGGTGCAGGCAGGGAGCAGGCAGGGAACTGGCAGGGTGCAGGCAGGTTGCAAGCAAGAGGCAGGCAGGGCACAGGCAGGGAACAGGCAGGGTGCAGGCAGGGAACAGGCAGGGAGCAGGCAGGGAACTGGCAGGGAACAGGCAGGTGCAGGCAGGGAGTAGAGAGGGTGCAAGCAAGATGCAGGCAGGGCGCAGGCAGGGTGCAGGCAGGGAACAGGCAGGGAGCAGGCAGGGAACTGGCAGGGTGCAGGCAGGTTGCAAGCAAGAGGCAGGCAGGGCGCAGGCAGGGAGCAGGCAGGGTGCAGGCAGGGAACAGGCAGGTGCAGGCAGGGTGCAAGCAGGGATCAGGCAGGGAGCAGGCAGGGTGCAGGCAGGGAACAGGCAGGTGCAGGCAGGGAGTAGAGAGGGTGCAAGCAAGATGCAGGCAGGGCGCAGGCAGGGTGCAGGCAGGGAGCAGGCAGGGAACTGGCAGGGTGCAGGCAGGTTGCAAGCAATATGCAGGCAGGGTGCAGGCAGGTGCAGGCAGGGTGCAGGCAGGGAACAGGCCGGGAGCAGGCAGGGTGCAGGCAGGGAACAGGCAGCTCCCGCAGGGCCTGTGATGGCAGCAGCAGCCCCCGCAGCGCCCGCCCAGGAGGGGACGCAGAGGCCGAATGTGGCCCCCGCCGGGGTCGGAGGGTGGTCCTGAGGGTGGTCCACGGTGCTCAGCATCCCTCAGGATGGGGCTCAGCACCTTCAGCTGCATCCCTGAGGATGGTCCATGGTGCTCAGCATCCCTCAGGATGGTGCTCAGCACCTTCCATCTGCATCCCTAAGGATGGTCCATGGTGCTCAGCATCCCTCAGGATGGTGCTCAGCACCTTCAGCTGCATCCCTGAGGGTGGTCCATGGTCCTCAGCATCCCTCAGGATGGTGCCCAGCACCTTCAGCTGCATCCCTGAGGGTGGTCCATGGTCCTCAGCATCCCTCAGGATGGTGCCCAGCACCTTCAGCTGCATCCCTGAGGGTGGTCCATGGTCCTCAGCATCCCTCAGGATGGTGCCCAGCACCTTCAGCTGCATCCCTGAGGGTGGTCCATGGTGCTCAGCATCCCTCAGGATGGTGCTCAGCACCTTCCAGCTGCATCCCTGAGGATGGTCCACGGTGCTCAGCATCCCTCAGGATGGTGTTCAGCACCCTTCCAGCTCCATCCCCGAGGATGGTGCTCAGCACCTTCCATCTGCATCCCTAAGGATGGTCCATGGTGCTCAGCATCCCTCAGGATGGTGCTCAGCACCTTCCAGCTGCATCCCTGAGGATGGTCCACGGTGCTCAGCACCTTCTGTGTGGTGTTCAGCCCCCTTCTACCTGCATCCCTCAGGATGGTGCTCAGCATCCCTCAGGATGGGGCTCAGCCCCTTCCAAGCTCCATCCCTGAGGATGGTGCTCAGCACCCATCCAACTGCATCTCTAAGGATGGTCCTTGGTGCTCAGCACCCTTCCAGTTGCACTCTGTGGATGGTGGATGGTGCTCAGCATCCTTCAGGATGGTGCTCAGCACCTTCAGCTGCATCCCTAAGGATGGTCCATGGTTCTCGGCCCCTTCCAGCTGCATCCCTGAGGATGGTGCTCAGCCCCTTCCAAGCTCCATCCCTGAGGATGGTGCTCAGCACCCTCTGCCTGGTGCTCAGCACCCTTCCGGCTCTGCTCCTTTTGAAGCCGATGAGCAGAAAGAAGGGGGGGGGGAACACTCCTCCATCCCCGGTAAACATCTAAAGTAGGTCACGGAGTTGGGACGGATGCGTCCTCCTGCGTCATCCTCCTCGGGGAGGAAGAACCTCGTGACCTTGGACCATCCTTAGGAGATGTCGGGCGGCCCAAAGCTGGAGAAGGTGACGGCCAAAGGGACGAGGTCAACCCCCCGCCCATGTCCCCCGAGAGTGTCACCGCTCAACACCACACCGGGGGTGGGGTTCAATCCATGGGGACGGTGGAGATGAGGACACCCCCCCCCCCCCGCGTGGTGCCAACATCTCCTCCAGGTTTGGGTTTGGGCTACTCGGACAACCCCACAAGATGCTTTGTAGCTAAGAAAGGGTTTGGTTTTTGGGGTTTTTTTTTGGTTTGTTTGTTTGTTTTTTAACTTGAGGGACTGGAGAGCCGAAGACCCTTTGTGGTGACCTCCAAGAACTTCTCCTGGAGGTGGTGGAGTGGAGGTAGCAGCTCCCAAGGGGTGTCTTCTCCTGCAGGGATGGAGCTGGAGCTCCTCTTGGCATCTGGCCATCTCCTTCTGCTCTTCTTCTTCTCCATCTCCTCCTCCTCCTCCTCCATCTCCTTCTCCTCTTCTCCTCCTCCATCTCCATCTCCATCCCCTCCTTCTCCTCCTCCTCCTCCTCCTCCTTCATCTCCTTCTGCTCTTCTTCTTCTCCTCCATCTCCTCCTCCTCCTCCTTCTCCATCTCCTTCTGCTCTTCTTCTTCTCCATCTCCTCCTCCTCCTCCTTCTCCATCTCCTTCTCCTCTTCTCCTCCTCCTCCTTCTCCATCTCCATCTCCATCTCCATCTCCTCCTCCTCCTCCTCCTTCTCCATCTCCTTCTCCTCTTCTCCTCCTCCTCCTTCTCCATCTCCATCTCCATCCCCTGCTACTCCTCCTCCTCTCCATCTCCTCTCTTCCTTCTCCTTCTCCTTCTCCTTCTCCTTCTCCTTCTCCTTCTCCTTCTCCTTCTCCTTCTCCTTCTTTCCTTCTCCTCTTCTCCCTCTCCTCCTTCTCTTTCATCCTTCTCTTATTAAGCTGTTTTTATCTCCACCCACGAATTTTCTCACTCTTCCCCTTCCGGGGTTCACCCACAGCGGGTGGGAGCAGCCGAGAGCCCAGCGCTGTCCCATCCCGACCTGCCCCATCTCCATCTCTGGCCCTCCTGCAGGATGCGATGAGTTTTGGGGTGGTGAAGGGGACCAAGGGTGGGCGCCGGTCCCGCCTGGAGGAGGAGGAGGGATGGAGGAGAAGGTGAGGAGGAGGAGGGATGGAGGAGGAGAAGGAGAGATGGAGGAGAAGGTGAGGAGGAGGAGGGATGGAGGAGGAGAAGGAGAGATGGAGGAGAAGGTGAGGAGGAGGAGGAGGAGGGATGGAGAAGGAGAGATGGAGGAGAAGGTGAGGAGGAGGAGGGATGGAGGAGGAGAAGGAGAGATGGAGGAGAAGGTGAAGAGGAGGGGGAGGAGGGATGGAGGAGGAGGAGAGATGGAGGAGAAGGTGAGGAGGAGGAGGGATGGAGAAGGAGAAGGAGGAATGGAAGAGGAGGAAGAGGGGAGGAGGGATGAAGAAGGAGGAGGGGTGGAGGAGGGATGGAAGAGGAGGAAGGGGGAGGAGGGATGGAGAAGGAGGAAGAGCGGGAGGGTTGGAGGGAGGAGGAGGAGGAGGAATGGAGGAGGAGCAAGAGGAGGTGGGATGGAAGAGGAGGAGCAGAAGGAGGAGGGATGGAAGAGGAGGAGGGATGGAGGAGGAGCAAGAGCAGGAAGAGGCGGGATGGAGGAGGAAGAGGAGGAGGAAGAGGGCGGCTCCACCACTCACTGGATCCGGGTCACACAAAGAACCACCTCCACGGGGACCACCGAGCCCCCAACCTTGGCTCTGCCCCCACCGCGTCCCGCAGGTAACTGGGGAGAGGTGGACCGGGGACCCCTAGAGAGGGGATGGGGGGTGGGGGGGAGTTGTCCACGGGCTGTGCCGTGGGGCTGAGCTCTGAAGGTCCCAGGGGTGAGAGGCACATGTGGGGCAGGTTGGCGGTGGTCGGGACCCACCCAACACATGGTGTTCTGCCACCAGCTCCGGGTGGACGCTGGGTGGTTGATGACGCTTTGGGACACGCGGTGAAGGGGTGGCCAGTCCCGTCCCACCCTGGGGGTTGCGAGTGAACGTGGGGAACCCATCAACGCTTGGTCTTCCTTCTCCAGGTCTTCCTGGTGGAGCAAGAGGGGCACTCTGGAGGTGGTGGGAAGGGGTGGCACGGAGCTGAAGCTCCTCGGGCAGGTGGGCAGCAGGGGAGGAGAAGGACACGATGGTGCTTCTTCAGCCCAGAGGTCCATATGGACCTTCTCCGCTTGGTAACCCTCAATAGATCTCTTTCCCGTTGTCTTTTCCCGTGTCCTCGTGCCCCGTCAGCCGTATCGGTGTGGGGGGTTGTAGCCTGGGGTCACCACCCCCCCGTGGTACCGCTGGAGGTGCCGAGCAGGTTAGATTTGGGAGCGAGAGTCTTCAACTTTGACGGGAGCTTTGGGAAAGACCTTGCCCTGACTTGGGCTTGGCATCTTCGTTCCTTCAGCTGACGAGATGGCGGATGGGCGGGAAAAGGGGGCGGAAGAAGTCGAAGGAGCTGAGCTGCGTTTGGCCCCGTGCGAGGTGGAGATCCCTCAAGAGCCGAACCCAACGGCGCAGGGCGAGCGGGAGGGTCAACCGCAAGGCTCTGAAGAACCGAGCGACGAGTCCCGCCGGCGGCCATCACCGAGAAAGCGTGGACGGCTGCCGGGCCGGCGCGGGAGCCGCGCGACGAAGAGGACCTCCAGCTGCGCCAAGAATGGGAAGAACGTCGCTGGGACGGCAGAAGGGACCATGCACAAGGGCCTCTATAGCTGTCCCGACTGTGGGAAGATCTTCAGTCGGAGGTCCTTCCTCATCCCCCACCAGCGCATCCACACCGGTGAAAAGCCCTTCACCTGCCACGAGTGCGGGAAGGGCTTCCGAGTTGGGTCGGCCCTCAACAAACATCAACGGATCCATACGGGCGAGAAACCCTACAAGTGCTCGGACTGTGGGAAGTGTTTCCGTCTCACCTCCACCCTCAGCACCCACCGGAAGATCCACACCGGGGGGAAACCCTAC
Organism: Vanellus vanellus; assembly: GCF_965231255.1. Lineage (NCBI taxonomy): Eukaryota > Metazoa > Chordata > Aves > Charadriiformes > Charadriidae > Vanellus > Vanellus vanellus. The sequence continues at coordinate 346,199 of NC_138937.1, read as the reverse complement.
GTCTGCCTCGTCTGCGGGAAGACCTTTCAGTTGAGCGCGTATCTACTGGCCCACGAAGCCACCCACAGCGCGGACAACCCTTTTCAGTGCCTCGCGTGCGGGAAGAACTTCAGCTTGAGAAGGTACCTGGCCATTCACCAGCGGATCCATACGGGAGAGAAGCCCTTCAAGTGCTCGGTGTGCGGGAAGCGCTTCAACCGGAGGTCCACCCTCATCGTTCACCAGCGGGTCCACACCGGAGAGAAACCCTACAAGTGCCCCGAATGCGGGAAGAGCTTCATCATGAGTTCAGACCTCATCACCCATCGGCGAATCCACACCGGGGAGAAACCCTACAACTGTCTCCACTGCGATAAAAGCTTTCGGTTGAGCTCCCACCTTACGAGACACCAGCGAAGCCACACCGGGGAGAGACCGTACAAATGTCTGGATTGCGGACAAAGCTACACCGACAGCTCCGGACTCATCAAACACAAGAAGATGCACATGGAAAAGAAGCAGAGGACATCTCAGGGAGCCCACCCAGGGGAAGGACGTTATAAATGTCCCTACTGTAGCAAAAGCTTCCACGCGAAGTCAGCTCAGGTCCTTCACCGCGCTACCCACGTCGGAGAACGACCCTATAGATGCTCCAAGTGCGAGAAGACCTTCAGCCACAGCGCAAGCCTCCTGAAACACCAACGGATCCACACGGGGGAGAGACCCTTCAAGTGTCCCAACTGTGACAAGTGCTACAACGATAGCTCCACCCTTCGGCGACACCGGAGGAGCCACACCGAGGAGAAACCCTATAAGTGTCCCAGTTGCGGGGAGTGTTTCGGTGCCATCGCAGCTCTCCTGAAGCACCAGCGGTTCCACACCGAGGGGAGACCTTACAGATGTACCGACTGCGGGAAGAATTTCCACTCTAATTTCCTCCTCGTCACCCACCAACGAATCCACACGGGCGAAAAACCCTACACCTGCCCCATCTGCAAAAAAACCTTCCGCCAAGCCTCCCACCGTACGAGGCACCAGGAGATCCACAGGAGGAACGGGACCGACCTCGCTTTGCCTGACGTGTCCGAGAAAAGAACAACCCGACACGGTGGAGGAGCAGAGGTGGGACGCGATGGTCAATCGATGAGTCCGGATGGTGCTTCCACCGTCCAACAATAAAAGGGTTTGAGATGCCCCAAGTCCATCCGCTGCTCCACGTTGAGTCCGGATGGTGCTTCCACCGCTCAACAATAAAAGGGTTTGAGATGTCCCAAGTCCATCCGCTGGTCCACGTTGAGTCCGGATGGTGCTTCCACCACTCAACAATAAAAGAATTTGAGATGTCCCAAGTCCGTCCACTGGTCCACGTTGAGTCCGGATGGTACTTCCACCCCTCAACAATAAAAGAATTTGAGATGCCCCAAGTCCATCCGCTGCTCCACGTTGAGTCCAGATGGTACTTCCACCGCTCAACAATAAAAGAATTTGAGATGTCCCAAGTCCATCCATTGGTCCACGTTAAGTCCAGATGGTGTTTCCACCCCTCAACAATAAAAGGGTTTGAGATGTCCCAAGTCCATCCATTGGTCCACGTTAAGTCCAGATGGTGTTTCCACCCCTCAACAATAAAAGGGTTTGAGATGTCCCAAGTCCATCTGCTGCTCCACGTTGAGTCCGGATGGTACTTCCACCCCTCAACAATAAAAGAATTTGAGATGTCCCAAGTCCATCCACTGGTCCATGTTGAATCTGGATGGTGATTCCACCACCCGACAATAAAAGAATTTGAGATGTCCCAAGTCCGTCCACTGGTCCACGTTGAGTCCGGATGGTGCTTCCACCGCTCAACAATAAAAGGGTTTGAGATGCCCCAAGTCCATCCGCTGCTCCACGTTGAGTCCGGATGGTACTTCCACCCCTCAACAATAAAAGAATTTGAGATGCCCCAAGTCCATCCGCTGGTCCATGTTGAATCTGGATGGTGATTCCACCACCCAACAATAAAAGAATTTGAGATGTCCCAAGTCCGTCCACTGGTCCACGTTGAGTCCGGATGGTGCTTCCACCGCTCAACAATAAAAGAATTTGAGATGTCCCAAGTCCATCCAGGGGTCTACCTGCTGTGGGTCCAAGCTGGAACCTCAAGAGAAGGTGGCACCAGGGGTCTACCTGCTGTGGGTCCAAGCTGGAACCTCAAGAGAAGGTGGCACCAGGGGTCTACCTGCTGTGGGTCCAAGCTGGAACCTCAAGACAAGGTGACACCAAAAGTTGACCTGCTGTGGGTCCAAGCTGGAACCTCAAGAGAAGGTGGCACCAGGGGTCTACCTGCTGTGGGTCCAAGCTGGAACCTCAAGACAAGGTGACACCAAAAGTTGACCTGCTGTGGGTCCAAGCTGGAACCTCAAGACAAGGTGACACCAAAAGTTGACCTGCTGTGGGTCCAAGCTGGAACCTCAAGAGAAGGTGACACCAGAAGTCGACCTGCTGTGGGTCCAAGCTGGAACGTCAAGAGAAGGTGGCACCAGGGGTCTACCTGCTGTGGGTCCAAGCTGGAACCTCAAGAGAAGGTGACACCAGAAGTCGACCTGCTGTGGGTCCAAGCTGGAACGTCAAGAGAAGGTGGCACCAGGGGTCTACCTGCTGTGGGTCCAAGCTGGAACCTCAAGAGAAGGTGACACCAAAAGTTGACCTGCTGTGGGTCCAAGCTGGAACCTCAAGAGCCATCGGTAGCTGCCGAAGATGGCACCCCAGAGCCCGGAGCGGTGTCCGTGGGTGGAGAGAATTCTTCTCGAACCCCTCGTTTGGGCCTTAAATCCCTCGGTGAGGGTTTGGGGGGGGCCTCATTTCCCACCACCCCCCACGAACCCACTGAGATGAGGCTCCTCCACGCCAGGAACGGCTCTTGAGGTTGACCATCGTTGGGTTATTTTCCACATATTGACTCTTTTTAGCCCACCCTATGAGCATTAAGCTCGTTCTTCGCGCCTTTACTACCCAATCTAGAGGCAATTTTAACGAGGCTGCCCCAAATTAGCACTAATTATTAATTAACTCCACCACCGCATCGTCCCTACCCCTCTCCAATTTATCTCTAATTTTATGTTTTGGGGTTTTTTTTTTTTTTGGCAGTACTTCTCAAATAAACAATTTATTCCTAAAACCGGTGGTCGGGTGTTGTCCTAAAGAGATTTTTAATCACTGGGGGTCGTTAATGAGTAATTGGGGGGGGGGGGATGTCTGGATCTTGCAGGACTCCATATCTGAGCCACAAATACCCCTTGGGGGGGGTCCCTGGAGGTATTTTTTGGGGGGGGGGGAATGTCTGGATCTTGTAGATCTCCATATCTGAGCCACAAATACCCCTCGGGGGGGTCCCTGGATGTGGTATTTTGGGGGGGGGGGAATGTCTGGATCTTGCAGGACTCCATGGCTGAGCCACAAATACCCCTCGGGGGGGTCCCTGGAGGTATTCTTTTGGGGGGGGGGATGTCTGGATCTTGTAGATCTCCATATCTGAGCCACAAACACCCCTCGGGGGGGTCCCTGGATGTGTTATTTTGGGGGGGGGGGTGTTTGGAGCTTGTAGAGCTCCAGAGCTGAGCCACAAATACCCCTCGGGGGGGTCCCTGGAGGTATTTTGGGGGGGGGGGGGGGGATGTTTGGAGCTTGTGGAGCTCCATATCTGAGCCACAAATACCCCTCGGGGGGGTCCCTGGAGGTATTTTTTTGGGGGGGGATGTCTGGATCTTGCAGGACTCCATGGCTGAGCCACAAATACCCCTCGGGGGGTCCCTGGAGGTATTTTTTGGGGGGGGGAATGTCTGGATCTTGCAGGACTCCATGGCTGAGCCACAAATACCCCTCGGGGGGGTCCCTGGAGGTATTTTTGGGGGGGGGGGTTGTTTGGAGCTTGTAGATCTCTATATCTGAGCCACAAACACCCCTCGGGGGGGTCCCTGGAGGTATTTTGGGGGGGGGGGGATGTTTGGAGCTTGTAGATCTCCATATCTGAGCCACAAATACCCCTCGCGGGGGTCCCTGGATGTGTTATTTTGGGGGGGGGGGGTTGTTTGGAGCTTGTAGAGCTCCAGAGCTGAGCCACAAATACCCCTCGGGGGGTCCCTGGAGGTATTCTTTTTTGGGGGGGGGGGGATGTTTGGAGCTTGTAGATCTCCATATCTGAGCCACAAACACCCCTCGGGGGGGTCCCTGGAGGTATTTTTTGGGGGTGGGGGGGCTTCTTGGAGCTTGCAAGACTCCATGGCTGAGCCCCCCTCGGGGGGGTCCCTGGAGGTATTTTTTTTTGGGGGGGGGGAATGTCTGGATCTTGCAGGACTCCATATCTGAGCCACAAATACCCCTCGGGGGGGTCCCTGGAGGTATTTTTGGGGGGGGGGGGATGTTTGGAGCTTGTAGATATCCAGAGTTGAGCCACAAATACCCCTCGGGGGGTCCCTGGAGGTATTCTTTATTGGGGGGGGGGGGGGGATGTTTGGAGCTTGTAGAGCTCCAGAGCTGAGCCACAAATACCCCTCGGGGGGGTCCCTGGAGGTATTTTGGGGGGGGGGGATGTTTGGAGCTTGTGGAGCTCCATATCTGAGCCACAAATACCCCTCGGGGGGGTCCCTGGAGGTATTTTTTTGGGGGGGGATGTCTGGATCTTGCAGGACTCCATGGCTGAGCCACAAATACCCCTCGGGGGGGTCCCTGGAGGTATTTTGGGGGGGGGGGGGAAGTCTGGAGCTTGTAGAGCTCCAGAGTTGAGCCACAAATACCCCTCGGGGGGGTCCCTGGATGTGTTATTTTTTGGGGGGGGTTGTTTGGAGCTTGTAGAGCTCCATATCTGAGCCACAAATACCCCTCGGGGGGGTCCCTGGAGGTATTTTGAGGGGGGGGGATGTTTGGAGCTTGTAGATCTTCATATCTGAGCCACAAACACCCCTCGGGGGGTCCCTGGAGGTATTCTTTTTTGGGGGGGGGGGGATGTTTGGAGCTTGTAGATCTCCATATCTGAGCCACAAACACCCCTCGGGGGGGTCCCTGGAGGTATTTTTTGGGGGTGGGGGGGCTTCTTGGAGCTTGCAAGACTCCATGGCTGAGCCACAAATACCCCTCGGGGAGTCCCTGGAGGTATTTTTTTTGGGGGGGGGGGAATGTCTGGATCTTGCAGGACTCCATATCTGAGCCACAAATACCCCTCGGGGGGGTCCCTGGATGTGTTATTTTGGGGGGGGGGGGTTGTTTGGAGCTTGTGGAGCTCCAGAGTTGAGCCACAAATACCCCTCGGGGGGTCCCTGGAGGTATTTTTTTGGGGGGGGGGGAATGTCTGGATCTTGTAGATCTCCATATCTGAGCCACAAACACCCCTCGGGGGGGTCCCTGGATGTGTTATTTTGGGGGGGGGGGGGGTGTTTGGAGCTTGTGGAGCTCCAGAGCTGAGCCACAAATACCCCTCGGGGGGGTCCCTGGAGGTATTTTGGGGGGGGGGGGGGATGTTTGGAGCTTGTGGAGCTCCATATCTGAGCCACAAATACCCCTCGGGGGGGTCCCTGGAGGTATTTTTTTGGGGGGGGATGTCTGGATCTTGCAGGACTCCATGGCTGAGCCACAAATACCCCTCGGGGGGGTCCCTGGAGGTATTTTTTTGGGGGGGGATGTCTGGATCTTGCAGGACTCCATGGCTGAGCCACAAATACCCCTCGGGGGGGTCCCTGGAGGTATTTTTTAGGGGGGGGATGTCTGGATCTTGCTGGACCCCATATCTGAGCCACAAATACCCCTCGGGGGGGTCACTGGAGGTATTTTTTTTGGGGGGGTTGTTTGGAGCTTGTAGAGCTCCATATCTGAGCCACAAATACCCCTCGGGGGGTCCCTGGAGGTATTTTCTGGGGGGGGGGATGTCTGGATCTTGCAGGACTCCATATCTGAGCCACAAATACCCCTCGGGGGGGTCACTGGAAGTATTTTTTGGGGGGGGGGGGGGGCGAGGGGTGGCTGCCGGCAGAGGGCTCCAGCCGATGCGGATGGAGGGATGCGGGTTGTGTGTGTGTGTGTGTGTCTGTGTGTCCATCCGTGTGTGTGTGTCCCCCCCCTTACCCCCCCCCCCCGCGTTGGGGGGTTGGTCTTCCTGGGTCAGACTCCTCCGCCGCATCTATTGTCAACCCGAAGCCCCGCGGCGAACGCCCGGTACCGGCGGGGGGGGGGGGGAAAGGGGAGGGGGGGGGGACACGGGATGGGACGGGACCCCCGGGAAGGGGGGGGACAAGACCCCCAGGACCCCCAGAATGGGGATGACCCCCCCCCCCCCCCCGGTAGCCCCAGGGCACTTGGGGTGGGCAGGAGCATCATCCTCCCCCCCCCCCCCCCAGTGGGGGTCCCCACTGCTCCATTCACCCCCAGCCCCCTTTTTTTTGGGGGGGGTCCTGTGCCCCCACCCCTATGGGAGCCCTTTTTTTTGGGGGGGGTCAGTGCCCCCACCCCTATGGGAGCCCTTTTTTGGGGGGGGGGTCTGTGCCGCCAGCCCTATGGGAGCCCTTTTTTGGGGGGGGTCAGTGCCCCCAGCCCTATGGGAGCCCTTTTTTTGGGGGGGTCAGTGCCCCCACCCCTACGGGAGCCCTTTTTTGGGGGGGGCGTCTGTGCCCCCACCCCTATGGGAGCCCTTTTTTTGGGGGGGGGTCTGTGCCCCCACCCCTATGGGAGCCCTTTTTTTGGGGGGGTCAGTGCCCCCACCCCTATGGGAGCCCTTTTTTGGGGGGGGTCTGTGCCCCCAGCCCTATGGGAGTCCTTTTTTTGGGGGGGTCAGTGCCCCCAGCCCTATGGGAGCCCTTTTTTTGGGGGGGGTCTGTGCCCCCAGCCCTATGGGAGCCCTTTTTTTGGGGGGGGTCTGTGCCCCCAGCCCTATGGGAGCCCTGTTTTGGGGGGGGGTCAGTGCCCCCACCCCTACGGGAGCCCTTTATTTGGGGGGCGTCTGTGCCCCCACCCCTATGGGAGCCCTTTTTTTTGGGGGGGGGGGTCTGTGCCCCCAGCCGTATGGGAGCCCTGTTTTGGGGGGGGGGGTCAGTGCCCCCAGCCATATGGGAGCCCTTTTTTGGGGGGGGTCCGTGCCCCCACCCCTATGGGAGCCCTTTTTTTTGGGGGGGTCTGTGCCCCCAGCCATATGGGAGCCCTTTTCTTGGTGTTTTGGAGGCTTTTGGGCTGTATCTTGGTGTTTTGGATAGTTTTGGGGCTGTATCTTGGTGTTTCGGAGGGGGTTTAGGCTGTATTTTGGTGTTTCAGAAGGTTTTTGGGCTGTATTTTCATGTTTTGGAGGGGTTTGGGGGCTGTATCTTGGTGTTTCGGAGGGGTTTTGGGCTGTATTTTGGTGTTTCGGAGGGTTTTGGGGCTGTATCTTGGTCTTTTGGATGGTTTGGGGGCTGTATTTTGGTGTTTCAGAGGGGTTTTAGGCTGTATCTTGGTCTTTTGGAGGGGTTTTAGGCTGTGTCTTGGTGTTTTGGAGGATTTTATGGGCTGTATCTTGGTGTTTCTGAGGGTTTGGGGGCTGTATCTTGTTGTTGTGGATGGTTTGGGGGCTGTATTTTGGTTTTTTGGAGGGGTTTTAGGATGTATTTTGGTGTTTCAGAAGGGTTTTGGGCTGTATTTTCGTGTTTTGGAGGGGTTTGGGGGCTGTATCTTGGTGTTGTGGATGGTTTTGGGCTGTATTTTGGTGTTTCGGAGGGTTTTGGGGCTGTATCTTGGTCTTTTGGATGGTTTGGGAGCTGTATTTTGGTGTTTCAGAGGGGTTTTAGGCTGTATCTTGGTCTTTTGGAGGGGTTTTAGGCTGTGTCTTGGTGTTTTGGAGGATTTTATGGGCTGTATCTTGGTGTTTCTGAGGGTTTGGGGGCTGTATCTTGGTGTTTTGGATGGTTTGGGGGCTGTATTTTGGTGTTTCAGAGGGGTTTTAGGCTGTATCTTGGTCTTTTGGAGGGGTTTTAGGCTGTGTCTTGGTGTTTTGGAGGATTTTATGGGCTGTATCTTGGTGTTTCTGAGGGTTTGGGGGCTGTATCTTGTTGTTGTGGATGGTTTTGGGGCTGTATTTTGGTTTTTTGGAGGGGTTTTAGGATATATTTTGGTGTTTCAGAAGGGTTTTGGGCTGTATTTTCGAGTTTTGGAGGGGTTTGGGGGCTGTATCTTGGTGTTGTGGATGGTTTGGGGGCTGTATCTTGGTGTTTCGGAGGGGTTTTGGGCTGTATTTTGGTGTTTCGGAGGGTTTTGGGGCTGTATCTTGGTCTTTTGGATGGTTTGGGGGCTGTATTTTGGTGTTTCAGAGGGGTTTTAGGCTGTATCTTGGTCTTTTGGAGGGGTTTTAGGCTGTGTCTTGGTGTTTTGGAGGATTTTATGGGCTGTATCTTGGTGTTTCTGAGGGTTTGGGGGCTGTATCTTGGTGTTGTGGATGGTTTGGGGGCTGTATTTTGGTTTTTTGGAGGGGTTTTAGGATGTATTTTGGTGTTTCAGAAGGGTTTTGGGCTGTATTTTCGAGTTTTGGAGGGGTTTGGGGGCTGTATCTTGGTGTTGTGGATGGTTTTGGGCTGTATTTTGGTGTTTCGGAGGGTTTTGGGGCTGTATCTTGGTCTTTTGGATGGTTTGGGAGCTGTATTTTGGTGTTTCAGAGGGGTTTTAGGCTGTATCTTGGTCTTTTGGAGGGGTTTTAGGCTGTGTCTTGGTGTTTTGGAGGATTTTATGGGCTGTATCTTGGTGTTTCTGAGGGTTTGGGGGCTGTATCTTGTTGTTGTGGATGGTTTTGGGGCTGTATTTTGGTTTTTTGGAGGGGTTTTAGGATATATTTTGGTGTTTCAGAAGGGTTTTGGGCTGTATTTTCGAGTTTTGGAGGGGTTTGGGGGCTGTATCTTGGTGTTGTGGATGGTTTGGGGGCTGTATCTTGGTGTTTTGGAGGGGTTTTGGGCTGTATTTTGGTGTTTCGGAGGGTTTTGGGGCTGTATCTTGGTCTTTTGGATGGTTTGGGAGCTGTATTTTGGTGTTTCAGAGGGGTTTTAGGCTGTATCTTGGTCTTTTGGAGGGGTTTTAGGCTGTGTCTTGGTGTTTTGGAGGATTTTATGGGCTGTATCTTGGTGTTTCTGAGGGTTTGGGGGCTGTATCTTGGTGTTGTGGATGGTTTGGGGGCTGTATTTTGGTGTTTCGAAGGGGGTTTAGGCTGTATTTTGGTGTTTCAGAAGGTTTTTGGGCTGTATTTTCGTGTTTTGGAGGCGTTTGGGGGCTGTATTTTGGTGTTTTGGTGGGGTTTGGGGCTGCATCTCGGTGTTTTGGAGGGTTTTATGGGCTGTATCTCGGTCTTTCGGAAGGTCTTTAGGCTGTATCTCGGTGTTTTGGAAGGGTTTTTGAGTTGTATCTTTGCGTTTTGGAGGGTTTGTGGGCTCTATCTTGAGGGGTTTTACGGACACAAGATGTTGCTGGTGTCCTACCCGTTGACTTCCCAGAAGGGATGAACTTGGGCAGGAGCGACCCAACCCACAAACCAGGGAACGCGCTCGCAGCTTGTTCATGTTTTTTTTCCCCCCTCCCCCCCCCCCAAAACCCCCCAGGATTTCCCATTCCCCAAACTTGGCCAGATCGAGGAGGAGGCTGCGAGGAAGAGGAGATGCTCCGAGATCCCCAGGCAGGTGAGGAGGAATTCACTTGACCTTTCATCCTCTCTTCTCCTCCACCTTCCAGCCGAGCATCGCTTCAGGCTGTGGGACAGCCCCGTTGCTGGTGTTGACCTCCCGGAGAGGGATCCGGGAGGATCTCCTTCCCCTTTCCCTCTGGGACGGATGCAAATCCCTTTCCTCTCCTTGTTTCTTCCTCCAGCGGGCGATGAGGTGGGGACGGAGAACACGGAGGACAAACCCCACCGGCAGAACTTGGTGGAAGAAGCTGTTTTGAAGGGCTCCGTGGAACAGGAGGTCAACGGGGAGGAAAAGCCGCGGAGATGCCCCACGGGGAGAGGTTGTAAACCCACCCCACGAAACTCGGAGGAGGAAAGACCGACCATCTGCGAGGAGTGCGGCCGGAGCTTCAGCCGGAGCTCCAACCTGGTGGTGCACCAGCGGTTGCACGCCGGCGAGAAGCCCTACAAGTGCTTGGAGTGCGGGAAGAGCTTCAGCCGGAGCTCCCATCTCATCACCCATCAACGTCTACACACCGGGGAGAAGCCCTACAAGTGTCCCGACTGCGGCAAGAGCTTCAGCGACAGCTCCACCCTCATCACCCACCAACGCTTGCACACCGGCGAAAAGCCCTACAAATGTCCCGATTGCGGGAAGGGCTTCAACCAGAGCTCCAACCTCACGTCCCACCAACGCACCCACACCGGGGAGAGACCCTACAAGTGCCCCGAGTGCGGGAAGAGCTTCAGCGTCAGCTCCTACCTGATCCGCCACCAGAAGATCCACACCGGGGAGAGACCTTATAAGTGCGAGGAGTGCGAGAAGACGTTCAGCCAGAGCTCCAGCCTCATCATCCACCAGCGCGTCCACACTGGGGAGAAGCCCTACAGGTGCGTTGACTGCGGGAAGTGGTTTAGGAACAGCTCGGACCTCATCAGGCATCAGCGGACACATACAGGTGAGAGACCCTACCGCTGCCCCGACTGTGGGAAGAGCTTCAACCGCAGCTCCAACCTGATGACCCACCAACGCATCCACACCGGGGAGAAGCCCTACGAGTGTCCCGAGTGCGGTCGGAGCTTCACCGTAAGTTCTGCTTTGATTAAACACCAAAGGACCCACCGGGAAGAGAAGCCCTATGAGTGCCCCGATTGTGGGAAGAGCTTTATCCGCTGTTCGAACTTCATTACCCATCGGAGGACCCACGTTGGGTAGAGGCCTGGTCACCCACCTTGGGTAGAGACCTGGCTGGGGGTCCAAATGTCTTCCCATGGATGAACGTGGGTAGGAACGTCCATTTGCTGAGGTGGGCTCAGCTGTTGGACATAGACTGACGGAGAAATCCATTAGGAAGAGTGGACTCATCGGCTTTAGACCCCAAAAAGTCACACCTGCTCGGTCCCGTACTTTCTTCTGGTGGCATCAAGCAACACCAGATGGATCACGGGCTTCTCCCACAGCCAACCGGTGGATGGATTTGGGCACAGACTGAGATTTTGAAGACACTGCTTGGGACTCAGCTTCTTCAGGAAGGAAGAAACGGAGTGGAAATGGTCCCACGACTGTGTTGGGACCCACCAGGCGAAGTTCTTCCTCATTTACAGGTTATTTTTTCCTTCACGTCATATTCGGTGGCACGGTGCAACCTCTGTCCTGCCCATCTATTCATCTTTGGATGAATAAACTCTTGAGTTGCCCCAAGGGCTTCGGAAGAGGCTCCGGAAACACCTTAGGGATGGAGATGGGCACAGCCCAACTCCACGTTCGGCTCTTACTCTCTTTGTGCTGCCAAAAATAAACAAGAATGCAGCTGCAATAATTTTTTTTTCTCCGCTCACCTCCACGTTTTGGCCATGTTTGACCCCAAACACCTCATTTTCATCCAGGCTGGGGCTTGGCCATCTCTAGGTTTGAGTTTCCCCACTGGTGCTGCACGGATGGCAGTGGTGGGACGACAACATGGGTGGGTGGAGGGTGAGGAGGACACACTGGGCTCCAGATGTCCATGTTATGGAATGACGCTGCACCCCTCCAACATAACCATAGGTGCCAAAGAAACCTCAACCATGGCTTGGTTTGAACCCTCATCCTTGTCCAAGGGAAATGGAGAAGGATGGAGAGCCCCATCCCAGCTCCAGGGTCTCCACGCCAGTCCCACCACCCTTGCAGAGGGTTCCGGAGGTTTCTATCACATTTTGGGTGCAGAAGATGCTCCCAGCACCCCAAAATTGGGAGAATTTTTTTCAGTTTACTCCTCCAAAAAAGGCTCTTCTACCCACACAGCCCCCGCTTCGTCACCACCACAGAGACAGTCACACGATGCCAACACGCAAAAGCTTTTATTTTGGCCACGATTTTCTTTTAATCCATCCCCATCCCTTAAAATGACCCTAAATAGGGTTGAAAACATCAAGAAATTGAATGGATATATCAAGAAACACCCATTTTACCGTGATTTCTTGCTCCTTGGGTGAAGCTCCTGGGTCTCCCCTCCCTCCCTTGCCCTCATCTAGAGTCTAAGGCAAACCACTCCCCCCAAAAAAACCCTTTATATATAAAAACGTATCAGGAAAGAAAAATAATAGCTGGTGGATGCGTTGGGTTCCTCTTGGTGCCACCATCGGGGACCACCATCACATGTAGGTAGGTGTGAGATGCCACCAGAAGGGGGATGGACCCCAATTGGGTGGTCTCCATCTTTGGCCGATGTCTCTTGCGATGCGAGACGTGCGGAGCTGTGCCGAAAGCTCTTGCGGCGCTCGGCACAACCTTAAGGCTTCTCCTCGCGGTGGATCTGCCGATGCCGCGTGAGTTGGACGCTGGAGGTGAAGCTTTTGGGGTGACCCAGGCAAACGTAGGGCTTCTGCTCCAGGTGGGACCGCGGGTGAAGGAGGTTGGAACGACAGTTGAAGCCAACACAGGTTGTAGGGAGTGGGACGAGAGGCGCAGCAGCATCCTCCATGGCCGTCACCTCCATGGGGACAACCCTAAACGGGGACAATCCCAAAAGCCATCACCCCACTTTCCCCCGGGGTTTGTTTTTTGCCTAAAAAAAAAAAGGCATTTCTGGGGAAAAAAAAAAAAAAAAAAAATCAATGGTGGGGAAACCCCCTACTTCGGCACCCAACCGGGGTGGGGAGTGTTGCTGCATCCCAGGGGGGGAAATTTTGGGGGGCGGCAGCCAGAGGTTTCTATCAATTTTCAACCCAAAAGCAAAGAGGGGTTGACCCGTCTCCCCTTTATATAATTTTATCATTTTATTAATAGAAAATAACACCAAAGTGGTATTAAACCACAGGTTATGCACCCTCTCTAATTTTCCAGCCACCAGAGTCGGACACTGACGCCGCGACGGGAAGAGCAGAGACGGATTTTGGGGTCTAAATCTCCCTAAATCAGCATTGAAGAGGAGAAAGGTGGGGGTTTTTTCACCTCAAAATGCCTCAATCCCACCTCGTCGCCCCCTTTCCTTCAGCACAGGGTGAAAAACCCCCTCGCGGAGTGATGCTAAAATGCCCCGGGGGGATATTTTTCACCCCGAAAAAATAGCTGAGGTCCCATCCTGCCACGTCCCTTTTGTCCCTCAAGGAGGGTGTCACCACGATGAAGACTTATTTTGGTAAAACCAAACCGAAAGATGCTTGAAAAATAATAAATATGAAAATATCGGCGGGGAAATGAAGTGGTTCCTGAGCCGACACACCATTTCACGGTCCCTGAGGAGGTGGAGAAGGCATCACCGGTGGCACCGAGCTTCAAAAATGGGGCGATCTTGACCTTCCCCCTTCATTTTCGCGGCTCCCGGAGGTGGGTGCGGTGATGACGGGCGAGGAGGGAGCTCTGGTAAAACCCCTTCCCGCACTGGGCGCAGCTATAGGGTCGCTCCCCCGTATGGATGCGTTGGTGGGTCACCAAACTGTAGCTGCGACTGAAGCTCTTCCCGCAGCTGGGGCAGGCGTAGGGGCGCTCCCCCGTATGGATGCGTTGGTGGGTCACCAGGTTGGAGCTGCGGTTGAATCTCTTCCCGCACTGGGCGCAGCTATAGGGTCGCTCGCCCGTATGGATGCGTTGGTGATCGATGAGGGTCGAGCTGTCCACAAAGCTCTTCCCGCACTGGGGACACTGGTAGGGTCTTTCCCCGGTGTGGACGCGGTGGTGACGCATCAGCGAGAAGCTGTCGTTGAAGCTCTTCCCGCACTGAGGGCACTTATAGAATTTCTCGCCCGTATGGATCCGCCGGTGCCGGGATAACACCCAATTATCGCTAAAACTCTTCCCGCAATCCGGACACTTATAGGGTTTCTCACCCGTATGGATCCGCCGATGACGGATTAAAGCCGAACTCCAGATAAAATCTACCCCGCAGTCGCGGCAGACGTAGGGCACGTCGCCTATATGTGGACCGAGAGAAGAGTTATCTCTAAAACTCGCCCCGCAGTCGGTGTATCTATAGGGACCCTCACCCGGGTGGGTTTTCCGATGGCGGATATAGGTTGAACAGTTGCCAAAACGTTTCCCACAGTCTTCGCAAACGTAGGGTTTTTCCCCCGTATGGATTCTACGATGATTTAGCAGCGTTGAACCGCGGGTGAAATCCTTTCCGCATTCGGGGCACGTATAGGGTTTTTCCCCCGTATGGATCCGCCGATGGGTCAGTAAAGCGTAGCTGCTGCCGAAAGCTTTCCCGCACTCGCAGCATCCATAGGGGCGTCTGGGGGGTGTTGGTACCCCCAAACCCCCCGAGTTGGCTTCTCTTGGGGGGGCTGGATGTGGGGGTCCCCCTGTGCCTCCACAGTGGAATGACGGCGGAGGGGACAGATCTGGAGGGGGGACAGCAGTGTGGGGGTCACCCCTCTTCTCCATGTACTGGTTTTGGGGGGCTGGTGGGTCCCTTCCCGGCTCCATTCGTGTGGGGTGGGGGGAAAGTTGGGGGGATTACATCAAACCTGGGGTGGGAGAAAATTGGGGTGCAAGGTGAAAACCCGTGGAGCTGCCCTTCCCCCCCATCTGCACCCACCTTTAGGGGCTGCCCTGCCACCCCAAAACAGTGTGTGGGGGTCATTAGGTGGTGCTAGGAATCTCAGCCCCCCCACAGGACGAGCTGGGGTCCCCCATAGCAGCCCCCCAACACCAGGATAATTTGGGAGTCCCTCCTCGCAGACCCCCCGGTCCAAACATGATCCCCCCGTACATGCCACCCCACCCCTTCAGTGACCCCTATATCCCTCCAATTGTCCCTCCACATCCCTCCAACGACCTCCCACAGGCCTCCCACCCCTCCAATGACCTTTATATCCATCCAATGCCCCCCAAATCCCCAAAATGCTCCGCCAACATGCCCCCAACCCCCTAACGCCCCCCTACATCCCTCCAATTCCCCCCCCACATCCCTCCAGTGACCCCCCCACATGCCATCCCACCCCTCCAGTGACCCCTATATCCCTCCAATGCTCCCAAACACGGCCCCCACCCCTCCAATGCCCCCCAGATCCCTCCATTGCCCCCCCACATATTTCCAATGACCCCCCCCACACGGCCCCCGCCCCTCCAATGACCCCTATATCCCTCCAATACCCCACCACATCCCTCCAAGGACCACCCCAGGCCCCCTCACCGCACTCCCCCCACCAGATACCCCTATGTCTCCCTCCCCCACGGCCCCGCCCCCACTCCAACACCACCCACCCGCCCCCCATAACCCCCCCAAAGCTCCCCCCACCCCTCTCCCCCTCTCTGCCCCCCCTCCCCCGAGGCGGGGCCGCGGCCTGTGTTTACCTCCCGCTCCGACACACCGCCTCCACCCCCCGGACCCACCGGAAGCGGAAGCGCCCGACAAAACTTCCGCCCGCCCGCCTCCTCTTGCCGTACGCCATGGCGGCCCCCTGCGCCCCGCCGCCGCCTGCCATCTCCACGGCCCGCCCGCTCCCCGACGACCTCAGGGCGGGCGCGGACGTGAATCCCGGGCACCACGAAGCCGCCGCGCTCCGCCTGAACCCGCTCCTCCTCACGGCGGGGCGGGGAAAGGCCGGCGGCGGAGGGGGAGGAGGGCGACGCCATCTTGTTTTACGGCGCCGCCGCCGCGCCTCAAGATGGCGGCCGCCGTCTGGAAGCGCTGTTAAAGCGCCGCGGCCCCGTTTATAACGTTCCTCCCCCTCCCCTCCCCTCCGGGGCAGTCTCGGTCTCTCGGGGGGTTTGGGGGCGCCCCGGGGGGGTGTGGGGCGGCCCGAGGCCCGCGGTGTGCGGGGAGAGGAGGGCGGGGGGGGCTCCAGAGGCCGCCATGGGGCCTATAGGCGCCTATAGACACCTATAGATGCGCGTGGGCGAGTGTGTCCGCGGGTACACACGCGTGTGCGCACAGACCCCCCTCGGGGGGGGCATATAGGGGCCCACATGTCCATTCCCCCCCCTATAGGCACACGGGCGCCTATACGTCCCCACATCTATACGTCCCCGGCCCCGTGGGGCGCCGCTATAGGGGCGTCTGCGCACATGTATGTACACACGTGTAGATGGGGACATATACCCCCCCCCCCCATGGTTACACGCACATACAAACTCCCCCGTACGCGTATATCCATGTATACGTTCGCCCCAGGCAGACGGGTCAGCTCCTCCTTCCCGTTACACTCATCACCACTGATAAACTCATTACAATTAAACACCTCGTTAAGAACATCCCCCCCCACACACGCCCCCCAGTG
Source organism: Vanellus vanellus (assembly GCF_965231255.1). NCBI lineage: Eukaryota > Metazoa > Chordata > Aves > Charadriiformes > Charadriidae > Vanellus > Vanellus vanellus. The sequence continues at coordinate 329,881 of NC_138937.1, read as the reverse complement.
ACCCACCGCTGCAGCAGCCACCAGCGTTGTCCCTTGTCCTGCTCTCGGCGGGGACAGAGTTAATTTTCCTCCTCCCGGTTGCTGCGCGGCAGAGTTGGTATGAGAGGAATGTCCCCAAAGCGTATTGTTGTAGCTGTTGCTAAGCGATGTTTATATTATTGAAGGACTTTTTTTTTTTTCCCCAGCATCCCGCAGCAGCGCAGAGGGAGCAGGGACGGGAGGAGGCGTCCAAAGGGACGTTCCACCCCATGGACGTCCTGCGCTGTGGGTAAACGGGGGGTCCTTTTCCCCATCTTCCCCCCCCAAACTCTCCTGTGGGGACAGCGGGAGAATGGCGGTAGCGGCTGCGGGGACCTTCCTGCGGGCGGGGGTCGAACCCCACCACCCCTCGGGGGTTGTCCCCACGGAGGTGACGGCCATGGAGGATGCTGATGCGTCTCTCGTCCCGCTCCCCACAGCCGGCGGGGGGGACACCGTGGAGAGGAACGGGGACAGCGCGGTGCCACCGGGTGAGAGTCCGCGGGGGTGGGGACACGGCGGGGGGTGGCTGGGAAGTGGCTTTGGTGGGGACAGGGGTGTGGGGACACCTGGGGGTGGTGGTGCTGTGTCCCTAAGTAGGGTCTTGTGCTGTGTCATGTCCCCACACCTTCTGCCACTGTGTCCCCAAACCTTCCACCACTGCGGCTCCACCCCTCCTCCCACCACGTCCCCAAACCTTCTCCTTCCCCGTTGATGTCCCTTCTCCCACCACATCCCATTGCTTCTGCCAGAGTGTCCCCGTCCCTTCTCCCACCACGTCCCCGTCCCTTCTCCCACCACGGCCCCATCCCTTCTGCCACCTCATCCCTTCTCCCACCACATCCCATTGCTTCTGCCACAGTGTCCCCATCCCTCCTCCCACCACATCCCCATCCCTTCTCCTACTACGTTCCCACCATGTCCCCATCCCTCCTCCCACCACTTCCCCGTCCCTTCTCCCACCACCTCCCCGTCCCTTCTGCCACCTCATCCCTGTCACTTCTGCCACCTCATCCCTTCTCCCACCACATCCCATTGCTTCTGCCACAGTGTCCCCATCCCTCCTCCCACCACCTCCCCAAACCTTCTCCCACCACCTCCCCATCCCTTCCCAAGGTGCCTCCTGACTTGGAGCCTTGATCCTCTGCTGGGACCATCTGGCTCTTGGCTGACCCTTTCCCTCAGCCACAACTCCGGCGCTTCCCCGGCCCCACTCCACGTTGACCCTCTCCTGGGGACCTTCTCTCTCCCCAACAGATTTGGGGTCACTCAAGGAGGAGGAGAAACGGCAGCAGGATGCTCCTGAGCAAGTGGATGCACCGGTGGACGCCCCAACCTCCAGCCAGCAGCCGTCCCCGAGGTCCCATCCCGGGGGATCCCCACTCCCAGGGCAGAAGGGGAGGGATGAGGCACCCAACACCTGCCGGGAATGCGGGAAGAGCTTCCGTCAACGCTCAGCGTTGGTGAACCACCATCGCATACACACGGGCGAACGCCCCTTCAGCTGTCAGGACTGCGGCCGCCGCTTCAACCGGCGCTCCAACCTCACCACCCACCGCCGCATCCACACCGGTGAGACGCCCTTCCAGTGTCCCGACTGCGGGAAGAGCTACCACGACAGCTCCAACCTCCGACGCCATCAGAAGACGCACACGGACGAGCGACCTTACCGGTGCGAGGAGTGCGGGAAGAGCTTCAAGAACAGATCGACGTTGACCATCCATCACCGCGTGCATTCGGGGGAGAAGCCCTACAAGTGCTCCGAGTGCCACAAGAGCTTCAAGATAAGCGCGGAGCTGATGCGACACGGGCGAGTCCACAGCAGCGAGAGGCCCTTCGAGTGCTCCGAGTGCCACAAGAGCTTCAAGACCAGCCCGGAGCTGGTGCAGCACTGGCGGAGCCACACGGGCGAGAGGCCCTATGAGTGCTCCCAGTGCCACAAGAGCTTCAAGACCACCTCGGCACTGGTGCAGCATCGCCGGACCCACACCGACGACTGACCTTAGAATTGTTCCCAATGCGGGCGGTGTTTCGGCGACATCTCCCTACAAGTTCGGCACCAACGGACACGCACCCTCGAGGACAAGATCCCCTCCCAACCCATGGGAAGAGCATTCCCAACCATCCCAGGCTTGCCCAGCACCGATGGGCATTCACCCATGAGAGTTTCCCGCTGCCCCAACTGCGGCGGAGGCTTCAACCATCACTCCGACCTCCTGATCCTGGAGCAGAAACCCCACATTCGCCCGGGTTGCCCCAAAAGGTTCACCTCCAGTACCCAACTCATGCGGCATCGGCAGATCCATCACGAGGAGAAGCCGTAGGGTTGCGCCGAGCGCGGCAAGAGCTTTCGGCACATCTCTGGTGTCATCTGATGTTGTGAAAGACACTGGTCGAAGATGGAGACCACCCAACGGGGGACCATTCCCCCTCCTGGTGGCATCTCAGACCTAACTCCACATGATGGTGGTCCCTGGTGGTGGCACCGAGGAGAAACCGACCCATCCACCCACATCCACCAGCTATTGATTTTCTTTCCTGATATATTTGTATGTAGAAAGGTTTTTTGGGGGGGAGTGGTTTGAAAAAAAGCCATCTCCATCCTCTGCTTTTTTTTTTGCCTCTACTCTAGATGAGGGGAAGGGAGGGAAGGGAGACCCAGGAGCTTCACCCAAGAAACAAGAAATCATGGTAAAAAGGGTTTTTTCTCAACGGGTCAATTCCATTTTTTTGATATTTTCAACACTATTTAGGATCTTCTTGATGGAAAGGGCTGGATCAAAAGAAATTCGGAGCCAAAATAAAAGCATTTGTGTGTTGGCATCATGTGAGTGCCTCTGTGGTGGTGACGACGTGGGGGGGCTGTGTGGGTGGAAGAGCCTTTTTTTGGAGGAGAAAGCTTAAAATATTCTCCCAATTTTGGGTGGTTGGGAGCATCTTCTGCGCCCGGAGGATGTGAGACCCCCCAGGAAGTGGCTGCAGGGGTGGTGGGATTGGGATGGAGACCCTGGAGCTAGGATGGGGCTCTCCATCCCTCTCCGTTTCCCTTGCACAAGGATGAGGGTTCAAACCAAACCACGGTTGAGGTTTCTTTGGCACTGATGGTTGTGTCATAGGGGTTCAGAATCCTTCCAAAATGTGGACACCTGGAGCCCGTGTGTCCTTCTCACCCTCCGCCCATCCGTGTTGTCATCCCACCGGTCCCATCCTTTTCACCAGTGGGAAAACTCAACCCTTGAGAAGACCCAGAGGGTCTTCGAAATTTCGGTCTGTGCCCAAATCCATCCACTGTGTGGCTGTGGGAGAAGCCCGTGGTCCGTGTGGTCTTGCTTGATGCCACCAGAAGAAAGCATTGGATTGAGCAGATGTGATGTTTGGGGGTCTAAAGCCCACGAATCCCCTCTTTGTCATGAACATCTGCAGTTGGCCTGTGACCCACAGCGGAGCCCACCTCAGCCAATGGATGTTGGAAGAACGGGCTGGGCGGGGAATGGCTGGAGAGCAGCTCTGAGGAGAAGGACGTGTTGGTGGAGGAGAAGCTCACCGTGAGCCGGCAATGTGCGCTGGCAGCCCAGAAAGCCCCCGGCAGCGTGGCCAGCAGGGCGAGGGGGAAGGATTGTGCCCCTCTGCTGCGCTCTGCTCTGGGGAGACCCCCCCGCAGTGCTGCCTCCAGCTCGGGGGGGTCCCCACAGCAGAAGGACACGGAGCTATCGGAGAAGGGCCAGAGGAGGCCCCGGAGATGCTGGGAGGGCTGGAGCCCCTCTGCTGGGAGGACAGGCTGGGAGAGGTGGGGGGGTCAGCCTGGAGAAGAGAAGGCTCCGGGAAGACCTCAGAGCCCCTTCCAGTGCCTAAAGGGGCTCCAGGAGAGCTGGGGAGGGACTCTGGGTCAGGGAGGGGAGCGATGGGACGAGGGGGAAGGGTTTGACATTGAAAGAGGGGAGATTGACGTGAGATATCAGGAAGAAATTGTTGACTGTGCGGGCGGTGAGCCCCTGGCGCAGGGTGCCCCGAGAAGCTGTGGCTGCCCCATCCCTGGAGGGGTTCAAGGCCAAGTTGGAAGGGGTTGGAGCAACCTGGGCTGGGGGGAGGTGTCGGAAATGGAAGGGGTTGGAACTAGATGGTCTTCAAGGTCCCTTCCAACCCAAACCACTCTGTGATTCCAATTCCATGCCTACTGGGAAATCAACGGGCAGGACACCAGCAACATCTTGTGTCCCTAAAACCCTCAAAATACAGTCCATAAACCCTTCCAAAATGCCAAGATACACCCATGACGTGGGGCCAGGCTGCATTGGGAGACCCTCACAACCCCTGGGAGACCCCCACAACCCCTGGAGGACCCCAACAACCCCTGGGAGACCCTCACAACCCCTGGAAGACCCCAACAACCCCTGGAGGACCCCAACAACCCCTGGGAGACCCTCACAACCCCTGGAAGACCCCAACAACCCCTGGAGGACCCCAACAACCCCTGGGAGACCCCCCACACCCCTCGGAGTGCAGAGCGGGGAGGTCCCAGTTGATTCGAGTGCCACCACACAGCACGTACAGGACAACTGGGTGACCGGGCCCAGCCAACATGGGATTATGAGGGGCAGGTCCCGCTTGACTAACCCCATCTCCTTCTCCACCGAGGTGACCCACTTAGCGGATGAGGGAAAAGCTCTGGGTGTTGTCTACCTGGAGTTTAGTGAAGCCCTTCATGGAATCATAGAATGCTTTGGGTCGGAAGGGACTTCAAGTTGATCCAGTTCCAACCATCTGTGGAAGGATGGCTCCACAGAGGGACCTGGAGAGGGTGGAGGGATGGGCCGAGGCCAACGGTGGGAAATTTGGGAGTTGCCTTTCTCTTCCCTCTCCCCACATTTGGCTTCTCCCTCCCCGAGGAGGAGCTGGAGAACCTCAACTACCCAATGAGGAGATCAACCAGATGGAGTGTGGAAGTGAGCTACTCCAGTCCCTTACTGGTCTCCCAACTGGGAGGGCTCCAGGGTCTCCACCCCAGTAGCTACTTCCTGGGGGGACTCCCACCCTTCAGGCACAGAAGATGCTCCCGACCACTGAAAATTGGGGAAATTTTTCAGATTTCCTCTCCAAAAAACACTCTTCCACCCACACAACCCCCACTGTGTCACCACCACAGAGACACTTACATGATGCCAACAGGCAAATGCTTTTATTTTGTCCACTATTTTCTAACAACCTATCCCCATCCCCCCAAAAAGACCCTAAATAAGGGTTGAAAACGTCAAGAAATTGAATAGAGATATCAGGAAACACCCATTTCACCATGATTTCTTGTCTCTTGGGTGAAGGTCCTGGGTCTCCCCTCCCTCCCTTCCCCTCATTTAGAGTCTAAGGCAAAAAATGCACAGGATGGGGGTGGCTTTTTTTAAAAACATCCCCCCCAAAAGCCATTTTTTATATAAAAACATATTGGGAAAGAAAACCAATAGCTGGTGGATGTGGGTGGATGGGTTGGTTTCTCCTCGGTGCCACCACCAGGGACCACCGTCACGTGTAGATAGGTCTGAGATGCCACCAGGAGGGGGATGGTCCATCTTCGGTGGTCTCCATCTTCGGCCGGTGTCTTTTGCGATGCGAGACGTGACCGGAGCTGTGCCGAAAGCTCTTGCGGCGCTCGGCGCAACCCTACGGCTTCTCCTCGTGATGGATCTGCCGATGCCGCATGAGTTGTGTGCTGGAGGTGAAGCTTTTGGGGTGACCCAGGCGAATGTAGGATTTCTGCTGTGGGATCAGGAGGTCGGAGCGATGGTTGAAGCCTCCGCCGCGGTCGGGGCAACGGGAATCTTTCTCATGGGTGTGAGTGCACCGGTGGTTGGTGAGCGCGGTACCATTGGAAACGATCTTCCCATGGGTTGGGAGGGGATGGTTGCGCTTGACGGCATTTGTCCGTTGATGCCACCCTTCTTGTGGAGTTGTTGCCGCAACGTTGCCCACATTGGGAGCAACCGTAGGGTTACACGCTGGTGTGAGTCCGCCAGTGCCGCACCAGCTCCGGGTTGCTCTTGAACCTCTTGTGGCACTGGGAGCACTCGTAGGGCCTCTCGGTGCTGTGGACCCGCCTGTGCCCCACCAGTCCCAGGTTGCTTGTGAAGCTCTTGTGGCACTCGGAGCACTTGTAGGGCTTCTCGCCAGTGTGGGTCCGCCAATGCCTCACCACCCCCGAGCTGTTTGTGAAGCTCTTGTGGCACTCGGGGCACTTGTAGGGCTTCTCCCCCGAATGCACGCGGTGATGGATGGTCAACGTTGATCTGTGGCGGAAGTTCTTCCCGCATTCCTCGCACCGGTAAGGTCGTTCGTCCGTGTGCGTCTTCCGATGTTGGCGGAGGGTGGAGCTGTCGTGGTAGCTCTTCCCGCAGTCGGGACACCGGAAGGGCGTCTCACCGGTGTGGATGCGGCGGTGGGTGGTGAGGTTGAAGCGCCGGTTGAAGCGGCGGCCGCAGTCCTGACAGCTGAAGGGGCGTTCGCCCGTGTGTATGCGATGGTGGTTCACCAACGCCGAGCGGCAACTGAAGCTCTTCCCACATTCCCGGCAGGTGTTGGGTGCCTCATCCCTCCCCTTCTGCCCTGGGAGTGGGGATCCCCCGGGATGGGACCTCGGGGACGGCTGCTGGCTGGAGGTTGGGGTGTCCACCGGTGCATCCACTTGCTCAGGGGCATCCTGCTGCCGTTTCTCCTCCTCTTTGAGTGACCCCAAATCTGTTGGGGAGAGAGAAGATCCCCAGGAGACCTCTCCAGTTGGGAGAGCGTTGACGTGGAGCCGGGATGGGGAACCGTAGGGGTTGTGGCTGAGGGAAAGGGTCAGCCAAGAGCCAGATGGTCCCAGCAGAGGATCAAGGCTCCAAGTGAGGAGGCACCTTGGGAAGGGATGGGGACATGGTGGGAGGAGGGATGGGGAGGTGGTGGGATGTGGGATGGGGAGGTGGTGGGATGTGGGATGGGGAGGTGGTGGGAGGAGGGATGGGGAGGTGGTGGGAGGAGGGATGGGGAGGTGGTGGGAGGAGGGATGGGGAGGTGGCAGAAGGGAGGGATGGGGATTTGGTGGAAGGAGGGATAAGAACGTGGTGGAAGGAGGGATGGGGACATGGTGGGAGAAGGTTTGGGGACACTATGGCAGAAGGGATGGGATGTGGTGGGAGAAGGCATGGGGACATGGTGGCAAGAGGGATGCAGTTATGGTAGGAGAAGGGATGGGGACGTGGTGGCAGAAGGTTTGGGGCAATGACATGGCACGAGACCCTACTTAGGGACAAAGCACCACCACCACCATGTGGCCCCAGACCCTTGTCCCCACCAATCCACTTCCCATCCACCATCCAACCCCCCAGTATGTCCCCACCCCCGCGGACTCTCACCCGGTGGCACCGCGCTGTCCCCGTTCCTCTCCACGGTGTCCCCCCCGCCGGCTGTGGGGAGCGGGACGAGAGGCGCAGCAGCATCCTCCATGGCCGTCACCTCCGTGGGGACAACCCTAAAAGGGGACAACCCCAAAAAAAACATCACCCCACTTTCCTCCGGCGTTTGCGTTTTAGCATTTCCCCTAAAATAAAAGAGATTTCGGGGGGGAAAAAATCGCTGGGGGGGGGTGAAGAGGGTCCTGGGGGGTGTTGCCCCACGGAGGGGCATCGGTGGGACGCAGGAGCCGGGGATGGGCATCCCCCCAGTGCCGGGGGGGGGTCCTGGTTCTGGTTGGGATGGAGTTAATATTCTCCCTGGTGGTTGGTGTGGTGGTGGGTCGCTGGGGGGGGGGGGGGGGGGGGATGTTCTTAACGAGGGGTTTAATTGTAATTAGTTTATAACCGGTGAGAAGTGTAACGGGACGCGGGAGCTGACCCGCGCTCAGGAGTGTCGCGGTTTAACCCCGGGCGGCAATTCGGACCTCGCAGCCGCTCACTGTCGTCCCCCCCACCCCCCCGCCTCAGTGGGACGGGGAGAAGAGGGAGAAAAAAGTGGGGGGAAAAAAAAAAAAATCAAAAAAAAAAAATCAGTGGGTTGAGATAAAGAGAGTTTAGTAAAACCGGAAGAGAAAATTAACACAATTATAACGGGAAAAGAATAGACAAAGGAAAACGGGCCAAATCGCTCTCACCACCCGCCGGCCCCAGCAGCGATCGCGGATTCCCAGTCCCCCCCCTCCCCCCCCCCCCCGCTGTGTATCCCATGACGTCTCTCCGATCTGGAATATTCCATTGGCCCTTCTATTGTTAGGTCTATGCTCCTTCTCAGCTTCTAGAGGAAGCCGGGAGGGGGGAAGGCGAAAAAAAAAAAAAAAAAAATTAAAAAAAAAAAAGTCCTTGGATAATGTAAACATCGCCTAGCAACAGCGGACAACAATATGCATTATTGACATTCCTCTCATACCCAGTCTGAACCACAGCCACCAGTGGAAAGAAAATTAACTCCATCCTCACCGGGACACTGGTACACCATGTGTTGAAGCTGGGGGGTGGGGGGGGTGGGGGGGGCGGATGTTCTTAACGAGGTGTTTAATTGTAACGAGTTTATAAATAGTGATACGTTTAACGGGAAGCGGGAGTTGACCCGCGCTCAGGAGTGTCGCGGTTTAGCCATTTCCTCTCCTCTCCCCCCGCCCCCCCCCAGCAGAATAAGGAAAAAAAGGGAGAAATTGGGGGGAAAAAAAAAAAAAATCATAGGTTGAGATAGAGAGACTTTCATAGAAGAGGAACGGGAGAGAAAATAAGGAGAACGGTGAAAGAATATATAAAATGAGTGACGCAATGCAATTACTCACCCCCCCGGTGAGGGATCGCCCTGCCTGTCCCCAGCAGCGATCCCGGATCCTTGTCCTACCCCCCCCCCCCCACTGCCACCCCCCCTTTTATCCACTCCGCAGGACATCCACGGGATGGAAGATCCCTTTTGGCCGCCTTGTCCTGTCCCTGCTCCCTCTCGGCTGCTCCGGGGAAGCTGAGAACGTCCTTGACTTAATATAAACATCGCTTAGCAACAACTAAAACAATATGCCTTATCTGCAGGTTTTTTTTTCTCCTGCTAAACCCAAAACGCAGCAGCTACTCGGAAGAAAATTAACTCTATTCCACCCCAAATCAGGACAAGGAGACATAGGAACATGCTGGTTCCTCCCTCAGTGCAGCCCACCCCCCGCTCCATCCCTCTAATGCCCCCACCCAAATGCCCTCCACCAGTCCACTGCCCCATGGGAGCCTGGAGGGGGGTGATCCCACAGCGGGGGGACCCCCGGGAGCCTGGAGAGGGAGTAGCCTGGAGAGGGGGCACCCCCAGAACCCCTAAGTGGGATGAGTCTGGAGAGAGGTGACCCCTGGGACCCCCAAGAGGGGACACCCCCAGGAGCCCAGAGCAGGGTGGGTCCAGAGCTGGGGGACCCCCGGGACCCCCAGGAGCCCGGAGCGGGGTGAGTCCAGAGCTGGGGGACCTCTAAGACCCCCGAGAACCCGGAGAGGGGGCACCCCTGGGACATCCCGGAGCCCGGAGCAGAGTGAGCCCGAAGCTGGGACCCCCCGGACCCCTGAGAGAGGCAATCCCAGAGCTGAGGGACCCCCAACACCCCCAGGAGCCTGGAGAGCGTGGACCCCCAGGACCCCAGAGCAGGGATCACCCCACAGCCAGGGGACCCCTGGCCCCGGTACCCCACAACCCCCCCAAGAAGCTCCAGGGCACTTGGGGTGGGCAGGAGCATCACCTCCCCATCTGGGTTCTGCCCCCTCCAGGTAACAGGGAAGTGGGGTCCCCACTGCTCCGTTCATCCCCAGTCCTATGGGAGCCCTTTTTTTGGGGGGGTGGGGGGGGGTGGGGTGCATGTGTCTGTACTCCCTGCCTCAGTTTCCCCACTGCGCAATGGCCTGGGGAGGGGGGGAAGGCTGGTTGTAGACCCCCACACACCCCTTGGGGTCCAACCAGCTGATCCATCACACTCCCATTTCTTTCCGAACCACAGCTGGATGCTGTCTCGGGTGGTTTTTGGGCTAAGAGCAAGGGATTTTGGGGCTGAGCCACAACCGGTGACATCGCTGACCTTGTCCTTCTCCTTGTCCAGCCTGTGCGGCCCTCCTGGGTTGTGTCTTCTTCGCGTTAAGACTTCACACTTGTCCTTCTTGAACTTCATAAGGTTCTTGGTAGCTCACTCTTCCAGCCCACCCAGGTCTTCCTGCAGGATGGCTCTGTCCACCTCCCCACTTGGTGTCATCAGCAAACCTCATCGGGGTACGCTTGATCCCATCACCCAGGTCACTTACGGAGACAGCGTTGGGCCCCATATCGATCCCTGGGGAACCCCCGCTTGTGACAGGTCACCAGTTTGAGAAGGAGCCATTGACCACCACCCTCGGGGTGAGGCCGCTCAACCAGTTGCCCCACCACAACCCCACAGACTACGTGTCTGGACCGTAACGCACCAATTTCTCTGGGAGGAGGCTGTGGGGAACGACGTAGGAAGAAATCCAGGTAGACAATGTCCACCGCTCGCCCCACATTGACCCAGCAGGTTACTTTGTCATCGAAGGTGATGGGGTTTGTTGACCGTGATTTGCCCTTGGTGAAGCTGTGCTGGTTTTTCCCAATCCCGTAGTCCATCTGACTTGTGATCACCCCCAGGAGGATTCATTCCATGACTTTCCCAGGGACTGGTATAAGACCGACGGGCCCATAATTTCCTGGATCCTCCTTGAAGCCCTTCTTGTGGATGGGGGTGACGTGGGTTGGAACGAGACTATCTTTAAGGTTTCCAACCTGAACCATTCTATGATTCTTCGGGTCTTCTGGGACCTCCCCGCATCTCCACGCCCTCTCAAAGATGACAGAGAGCGGCCTCGCAACGACGTCAGCCAGCTCGCTGAACACCCGCGGGTGGAGAACATCAGGGCCCATCGATTTGTAGGGGTCGAGCTCCTCTAATAATTCCCATTCCAACTCCTCCTTCGCTGCCGGTGGGTCTGGCTTTGTGTCAACCTGGATTGTCATCTCCAGGACCTGGGGCACAGCGGCGCCGGTGAAGACGGAGGTGAAGAAAGCATTGAGAACCTCTGCCTCATCAGCATCGTTGGCGGCTAATTCACCTCTCCTCTTTGACAGCCGGCCAATATTTTCTTTCTCTTTCTGCTTGATGGACATTTTCTTGTCATTTTTGACATCTCCGCCCAATTTCAACTCGAGCAGAGCTTTGGTTTGTTCACCTGCATCTCTGCCCGCCCTGGCAATGCCCCTGTAGGTCTCAAGGGGTGTTTGTCCGCTCTTCCATCTCCAATACGCTTCGGTTTTGAGCAGACTCAGAAGGTTGTGGTTAAGCCAAGGGGGTCTCTTGCTCCGCCTACTTCCCCAACCTTTAAAGAGGATGAAGTGGTTTGGAGCGGTCTTCTCCCAGCACTCGTTAACTCCTCTGTCCTCCATGGAAGATTCCCACAGAATCCCTCCAAACGGAGTTCGTTAAAGTCACCCATAAGAACCAGATTCTGTTGACCTGAACTTTGCTTAAGTGACCCAAATATTGTTTTGTTGGTCTTATTGTCTTGGTTCGGAGGTCGGTATCAGGTGCCTACCATGAGATCCCCCTTGGAGATGACCCCTCTGATCTTGACTTCAACCGCAGCTCCAACACGATGACCCACCATCCCATCCACATGAGGGAGAAGCCCTACGAGTGTCTTGAGTGTGGTCAGAGCTTCACCGTGAGTTCTACCTCAATTAAACACCAAAGAACCCACCAGGAAGAGAAGCACTATGAGTGCCCCAACTGCGGGAAGAGCTTTATCCGCTGTTTGAACTTTGTAACCCATCGGAGGAGCAACGTTGGGTAGACGCCTGGGGATCAACGTTGGGTAGAGACATGGCTGGTGGTTCCCACGTCATCCTGATTCCCCATAGGGACCTGGATGAATGCGGGTAGGAACGTCCATTTGCTGAGGTGGGCTCAGCTGTGGAACGCAAACCAACGGCAGAAGTTCATTAAGAAGAGCAGACTCGTGGGTTTTAGACCTCAAAAATCACATCTGCTCAGTCCAATACTTTCCTCTGGTGGCATCAAGCAACACGACATGGACCGAGGGCTTCTCCCACAAGCAAATGGTGGACAGATTTGGGCACAGACAGAGATTTTGAAGACACTGCATGGGACTGTACTTCTAAAAAAAAGAAAAGGGGTGAAAATGGTCCCACGACCCTGTTGGGACCCACAAGGCCAAGTTCTTCCTCACTTACTGCTCATTTTTCTTCACGTTATTCGGTGGCACGGTGCAACCTCTGTCCTGCCCATCTACGGTTCATCTTCGGATGAATAAACTCGAGTTGTCCAAAGGGCTTCAGAAGAGGCTCTGGAAACATCTTAGCGATGCAGATGGGCACAGCCCAACTCCATGTCCTTCTCTTGCTCCTTTTGTTCTGCCAAAAATAAACAAGAACTCAGCTGCAAGAAACTTTTTCTCCACTCACCTGCTCGGTTTGGCCTCATTGAACCCCAAACACCTCGTTTTCATGCAGGCTGGGGCTTGGCCATCTCTAGGGTTGAGTTTTGGCACCAGGGCTGCAAGGATGGGAGTGGTGGGACAACACGGGTGGGTGGAGGGTGAGGAGGACACGTGGGCTAGCAGTGTTCACAGTTTGGAAGGAGGCTGCACCCCTACAACAACCATCTGCGTGAAATACATCTAATCCACGGTTTGGTTTGAACCCTCATCCTTGTCCAAGGGAAATGGAGAGGGATGGAGAGTCTGATTCCAGCTCCACAGTCTCCATCCCAGCTCCCACCCTCCAGGCGCAGAAAATGCTCCCAGAACCCCCAAATATTTTTCAGTTTTCCCCTCCAAAAAAGACTCTTCCACCCACACAGTCCCCCGCTTCATCGCCACAGAGACGCTCACATGATGACAACACTCAAATGCTTTTATTTTGGCTGTAATTTTCTTTCAGTCCAGCCCCTTTCCTCAAAAAAACCCTAAATAGGGTTGAAAACATCAAGAAACAGAATTGAGACATCGAGAAACATCCCGTTTTACAGTGATTTCTTGTTTCTTGGGTGAAGCTCACGGCTCTCCCTTCGCTTCTCCACATCTAGAAACTAAGGCAAAAGAACAGAGAACGGGGGTGGCTTTTTATAAAAACACCCCCCAAAACCATCTTTGTATATATAAAAAAACATATAGTGAAATAACACCAATAGCTGGTGGATGTGGGTGGGTGGGTCGGTTTCTCCTCGGTGCCACCACCAGGGACCCACCATCATGTGGAGTTAGGCCTGAGATGCCACCAGGAGGGGGAATGGTCCCCCGTTGGGTGGTCTCCATCTTCGACCAGTGTCTTTCACAACATCAGATGACACCAGAGATGTGCCGAAAGCTCTTGCCGCACTCGGCGTAACCCTACGGCTTCTCCTCGTGATGGATCTGCTGATGCCGCATGAGTTGTGTGCTGGAGGTGAAGCTTTTGGGGCAACCCGGGCGAATGTGGGGTTTCTGCTCCGGGATCAGGAGGTCGGAGCGATGGTTGAAGCCTCTGCCGCAGTCGGGGCAGTGGGAATCTTTCTCATCACTGCGCATCCATCAGTGCTTTGCGAGCCTGGGATGGTTGGGAACGCTCTTCCCATGGGTTGGGTGGGGATGCCTGCGTTAAACAACGTGCGTCTGCTGATGCTTAATCAGCGTGGAGTTGTTGCGGAAACACCGCCCGCACTGGGAGCAGTCGTAGGGTCTCTCGCCAGTGTGGGTCCGCCAGTGCTGCACCAACCCCGAGCTGTACGTGAAGCTCTTGGGACACTCGGAGCACTTGTAGGGTCTCTCACCGGTGTGGCTTTGAAAATGCTGCATCAGCTCCGGTCGGCTCTTGAAGCTTTTGTCACACTCGGAGCACTTGTAGGGCCTCTCCCCCGAATGCACGCGGTGATGGATGGTCAACGTCGATCTCTGCCTGAAGCCCTTCCCGCACTCCTCGCACCGGTAAGGTCGTTCGTCCGTGTGCGCCTTCTGATGTTGGCGGAGGGTGGAGCTGTCGTGGTAGCTCTTCCCGCAGTCGGGACACCGGAACGGTTTCTCACCAGTGTGGATGCGTTGGTGGGCGGTCAGGAGGGAGGGACGGTTGAAGTGGCGGCCGCAGTCCTGGCAGGTGAAGTCTCGTTTCCCCGTGTGTATGCGATGGTGGTTCACCAATGCCGAGCGGCAACTGAAGCTCTTCCCGCATTCCCGGCAGGTGTTGGGTGCCTCATCCCTCCCCTTGTCCCCTGGGAGTGGGGATCCCCCGGGATGGGACCTCGGGGACGGCTGCTGGCTGGAGGTTGGGGATTCCACTGCTGTAGCCATTTGCTCAGGGGCATCCTGCTGCCGTTTCTCCTCCCCCTCGACTGACCCCAAATCTGTTGGGGAAAGGGAACACCCCCAGGAGCCGGAGAGGGTTAACACGGAGCTGGGATGGGGAACTGTAGGAATTGTGGCTGAGGGAAAGGGTCAGCCAAGAGCCAGATGGTCCCAGCAGAGGATCAAGGCTCCAAGTGAGAAGGGATGTGGAGAAGGGATGGGGACGTGGTGGGATGAGGAATGGGGACGTGATGGGAGAAAATATGGGGACCTGGTGGGAGAGAGTTTGGGGCACTGTGGCAGAAGGGATGGGACATGGTGGGATGAGGGACGGGGACGTGGTGGGATGAGGGATGTTGTCGCGGTGGCAGAAGGGACTGGGACGCGGTGGCAGAAGGGACTGGGGATATGACACGGCACAAGACCCTAATTAGGGACAAAATACCACCACCATCACATCTCCCCACACCCCTGTCCCCACCAAAGCCACTTCCCAGCCACCCCCCGCCGTGTCCCCACCCCCGCGGACTCTCACCCGGTGGCACCGCGTTGTCCCCGTTCCTCTCCACGGTGTCCCCCCCGCCGGCTGTGGGGAGCGGGACGAGAGGCGCAGCAGCATCCTCCATGGCCGTCACCTCCGTGGGGACAACCCTAAAAGGGGACAACCCCAAAAAAGCCATCACCCCACTTTCCCCCCGGGGGGGGGGGGGGGCGGGGAGTTCAGGGGGTCCCCCCAAAGCTCCAACCACCCTCTCCCCCTCTCTGCGCCCCCTCCGAGGCGGGACCGCGTCCTGTGTTTACCTCCCGCTCCGACACACCGCCTCCACCCCCCGGACCCACCGGAAGCGGAAGCGCCACACACAACTTCCGCCCGCCCGCCTCCTCTTGCCGTACGCCATGGCGGCCCCCGGCGCCCCGCTGCCGCCCGCTGTTTTCACGGCCATCCCGCTCCTCGACGGCCTCACAGCGGGCGCAGAGGTGAGTCCCGGGCACCAAGAAGCCGCCGCGCTCCGCCTGAACCCGCTCCTCCTCACGGCGAGGCGGAAAAAGGGCTGCGACGGGGGAGGAGGGCGCCGCCATCTTCTTTTACGACGGCGCCGCCGCGCCTCAAGATGGCGGCCGCCGCCTGGAAGCGCCGTTAAAGCGCCGCGGCCCCGTTTATAACGTTTCCCCGCCGGGGCAGTTTCGGTCTGTTTGCGCCCCCCGCCGCAGGTACCGGCGTGGGGGGCCGGGGGGGGTTCCCTATTTTAACTCAACGACCCCCACAATGGGTGCGAAGTCCCCAAGTTAAGGGGGGGTTGCACTGGGTGCGGGGGCACACTCCTATTTCGGGGGTGGGGGGCTGCGATGAGGGACCCCAAATGATCCTGGGGGGGGGTGAGGCCCCCCCTGAACCCCTCCAATGACTTCCAGCCCCACTCATTGACACCCCCCACACACTGTTTTGGGGTGCTGGGGCAGCCCCTAAAGTTGGGGTACAGCCTACCGGCCCCCCAAAAGCGGCACACGAAGGAGAGGGGTGACCCCCACCTCTGTGGGGTTTGAGGGGGGGGCTGAGGGCTGCCGACCTCCCCAGTCTGTCCCCTCCACCATCATCCCACTGTGGAGGCGCAGGGGGACCCCCACATCCACCCCCCCCCCCAAGAGAAGCCGACCCGGGGGGGGGTTTGGGGGTACCAACACCCCCCAGACGCCCCTATGGATGCTACGAGTGCGGGAAAGCTTTCGGCAGCAGCTACGCTTTACTGACCCATCGGCGGATCCATACGGGGGAAAAACCCTATACGTGCCCCGAACGTGGAAAGGATTTCACCCGCGGTTCAACGCTGCTAAATCATCGTAGAATCCATACGGGGGAAAAACCCCATATGTTGGCAAAGACTGCGGGGAAACATTTTGGCAACTGTTCAACCTATATCCACCATCGGAAAACCCACCCGGGTGAGGGTCCCTATAGATACGCCGACTGCGGGGCGAGTTTTAGAGATAACTCTTCTCTCGGTCCACATATAGGCGACGTGCCCTACGTCTGCCGCGACTGCGGGGTAGATTTTATCTGGAGTTCGGCTTTAATCCGTCATCGGCAGATTCATACGGGTGAGAAACCCTATAAGTGTCCGGATTGCGGGAAGAGTTTTAGCGATAATTGGGTGTTATCCCGGCACCGGCGGATCCATACGGGCGAGAAATTCTATAAGTGCCCTCAGTGCGGGAAGAGCTTCAACGACAGCTTCTCGCTGATGCGTCACCACCGCGTCCACACCGGGGAAAGACCCTACCAGTGTCCCCAGTGCGGGAAGAGCTTTGTGGACAGCTCGACCCTCATCGATCACCAACGCATCCATACGGGCGAGCGACCCTATAGCTGCGCCCAGTGCGGGAAGAGATTCAACCGCAGCTCCAACCTGGTGACCCACCAACGCATCCATACGGGGGAGCGCCCCTACGCCTGCCCCAGCTGCGGGAAGAGCTTCAGTCGCAGCTACAGTTTGGTGACCCACCAACGCATCCATACGGGGGAGCGACCCTATAGCTGCGCCCAGTGCGGGAAGGGGTTTTACCAGAGCTCCCTCCTCGCCCGTCATCACCGCACCCACCTCCGGGAGCCGCGAAAATGAAGGGGGAAGGTCAAGATCGCCCCATTTTTGAAGCTCGGTGCCACCGGTGATGCCTTCTCCACCTCCTCAGGGACCGTGAAATGGTGTGTCGGCTCAGGAACCACTTCATTTCCCCGCCGATATTTTCATATTTATTATTTTTCAAGCATCTTTCAGTTTGGTTTTACCAAAATAAGTCTTCATCGTGGTGACAGCCTCCTGGAGGGACAAAAGGGACGTGGCAGGAAGAGACCTCAGCCATTTTTTCGGGGTGAAAAACATCCCCCCGGGGCATTTTAGCATCACTCCGCAAGGGGATTTTTCACCCTGTGCTGAAGGAAACGGGGCGACGAGGTGGGATTGAGGCATTTTGAGGTGAAAAAAACCCCACCTTTCTCCTCTTCCATGCTGATTTAGGGAGATTTAGACCCAAAAATCTGTCTCTGCTCTTCCCGTCGCGGCGTCGGTGTCCGACTGGTGGCTGAAAAATTAGAGGTTGGTGAATAACCTGTGGTTTAACACCACTTTGGTGTTATTTTCTATTAATAAAATGATAAAATTATATAAAGGGCAGATGGGTTGACACCTCTCGGCTTTTGCCCCTGCCCCCCCCAACCTTTTTTCCCCCCCAGCCACCCCCAAAATTCACCCTCCCTCCAGCAGCTGATTTTGGCAGGGACAGAGTTAATTATTTTCCCAGCGCCAACCATCGTTTGGCTTTCGGAGGGGAATAATGTTGATAACACCCCCCAGGTTGCGGTTGTTGCTAAGCAGTGGAGGACTTTTCAGCTCCGCCTGACTTCAATCTCTGTTTATTAATTAAGGGGAGGGGGGGGAAATTGGCCACGGAGAGGGGGGGGGAGCGGGAGCGCGTCTCGGGGCCAAGCTGAGCGTCGCTTTCAGGTGGTGAGCAAGTGGTGTTGTGCTTCACTTGTTTTGTGTTATTCTTTTATCATTCTTTTTATTTTCCTCTTCCCTTTCTGTCCCGTTGGACTGTCTTTATCTCAACCCACTCATTTTACCATTTTCTTTCCGATTCTCTCCGATTCTCATCCCCGTTCTGGGGTGGACGGGTTAAATCCTGACAAGACTTCATTTTTCTTTGGGTTTTATTCCTCTCTCTTTTTCTTCTTTCTCTTTTTCGTTACAATTTATCTTAAAATTCTATTTTATTTCAGTGACCTCAACCCATCCGTTTATTCCCTTTTCCGATTCTCCCCCCCTTGCCCCGTCCCAACGGGGTCGGAATAAACGAGTAGCTGCTCAGTTGCCGCCTGGAGTTCCTTTTTAGCGCCCGACGTGGGGTTGAGATAATGACAGATTTGACCGGAATGGATTAAAACCAATTATTTATAAGCATTCATTATATTAATTTAATAGCCGCCGGTCACGATGTTGATTTATTTATTCTCGGGGTTGTGTTCGGTGACACCTTCCTCGCCGTATACGTCCCCTCCGGGGGCTGTTTGTCACCTCGGGGCCCTGGAGGAAGATTTTCGTCACGCTGCGTGATGCGCTGAAATTCCCGGTGTTGGGATTGCCCTCACCTCCGCGTCATCTCGCGAAAGCTATTCATCATTCCCACTTTTCACCTTTTCTCCACGGAGAATATATGGGCGGGGGGGGATGGGGGGGGGGGGGGGGGAGATGAGGGGAGGGGACACTTTTTCCCCCTCCCAAATCCTCCTTCACCACCTTCTCCTCCTCTTCCAGGCCGGTGACGACACCTCCTGAGAACTTCCAAATATCTGAATATCCTTTGGGATGTTCCAACCGGCAAATTCCCAGCGCCGTGTCCCCTTCTCCCGGTTTCGGCGGCGACAGAGTTAATTTTCTTCCTGGCGGCTTCCGCTTTTGAGATTTGGTATGAGAGGAATTTTGATAACACATATTGTTTTACTTGTTGCTAAGCGATGTTTACATTGCTCAAGGACTTTTTCAGGCGAGAGGGAGCAGGGACAGGGACAGGACAGGGACGTTCTATCCCATGGACGTCCTTCGCTGTGGATAAACGGGGGCCGGATCCGCGATGGCCGCGCTGAGCGATCCCTCACCGGGGGGGTGAGTAATTCCATCCCGTCGCTCATTTTGTATATTTTTTCACCGTTCTCATTAATATTTTTATTTTCCCTTCCTCTTTTACTAAACTCTATCTCAGCCCACCGATTTTTTTTCCCCATTTTTTTCTCCCTCTTCTCCCCGTCCCGCTGAGGCGGGGGGGTGGGGGGGGGACAGTGAGCGGCTGCGAGGTCCGAATTGCCGCCCGGGGTTAAACCGCGACACTCCTGAGCGCGGGTCAGCTCCCGCGTCCCGTTACACTTCTCACCGGTTATAAACTAATTACAATTAAACCCCTCGTTAAGAACATCATCCCCCCCCCCCCCCCCAGCGACCCACCACCACACCAACCACCAGGGAGAATATTAACTCCATCCCAGCCAGAACCAGGACCCCCCCCCGGCACTGGGGGGATGCCCATCCCCGGCTCCTGCGTCCCACCGATGCCCCTCCGTGGGGCAACACCCCCCAGGACCCTCTTCACCCCCCCCCCAGCGATTTTTTCCCCCCCGAAATCTCTTTTTTTTAGGGGAAATGCTAAAACGCAAACGCCGGAGGAAAGTGGGGTGATGGTTTTTTTGGGGTTGTCCCCTTTTAGGGTTGTCCCCACGGAGGTGACGGCCATGGAGGATGCTGCTGCGCCTCTTGTCCCGCTCCCCACAGCCGGCGGGGGGGACACCGTGGAGAGGAACGGGGACAGCGCGGTGCCACCAGGTGAGAGTCCGCGGGCCTGGGGACACGGCAGGGGGTGGATGGTGGTTGAGAAGTGGCTTTGGTGGGGACAAGGGTCTGGGGACATGTAATGGTGGTGGTATTTTGTCCCTAATTAGGGTCTTGTGCCGTGTCATATCCCCAAACCTTCTGCCACCGTGTCCCAATCCTTCTGCCACTGTGACAACATCCCTTCTCCAGCTGTGTCCCCAACCCTTGTCCCACCGGGAACCCAAACCTTCTCCCACCATGTCCCCATCCCTTCTCCCACCACGTCCCCATCCCTTCTCCCACCACGTCCCCATCCCTTCTCCCACCACGTCCCCATCCCTTCTCCCACCACGGCCCCATCCCTTCTCCCACCACCTCCCCATCCCTTCTCCCACCACCTCCCCATCCCTT
The DNA here is from genome assembly GCF_965231255.1 of Vanellus vanellus. Classification (NCBI taxonomy): domain Eukaryota; kingdom Metazoa; phylum Chordata; class Aves; order Charadriiformes; family Charadriidae; genus Vanellus; species Vanellus vanellus. The sequence goes on along the minus strand of NC_138937.1, from coordinate 309,795 downwards.
CTCCCACCACCTCCCCATCCCTTCTCCCACCACGTCCCCATCCCTTCTCCACCATGTCCCCATCCCTTCTCCCACCATGTCCCCATCCCTTCTCCCACCACCTCCCCATCCCTTCTCCCACCACCTCCCCATCCCTTCTCCCACCATGTCCCCATCCCTTCTCCCACCATGTCCCCATCCCTTCTCCCACCATGTCCCCATCCCTTCTCCCACCACCTCCCCATCCCTTCTCCCACCACGTCCCCATCCCTTCTCCACCATGTCCCCATCCCTTCTCCCACCATGTCCCCATCCCTTCTCCCACCATGTCCCCATCCCTCCTCCCACCATGTCCCCATCCCTCCTCCCACCATGTCCCCATCCCTCCTCCCACCACGTCCCCATCCCTCCTCCCACCACGTCCCCAAACCTTCTCCCACCACATCCCAAGGTGCCTCCTGACTTGGAGCCTTGATCCTCTGCTGGGACCATCTGGCTCTTGGCTGACCCTTTCCCTCAGCCACAACTCCGGCGCTTCCCCGGCCCCACTCCACGTTGACCCTCTCCTGGGGACCTTCTCTCTCCCCAACAGATTTGGGGTCACTCAAAGAGGAGGAGAAACGGCAGCAGGATGCTCCTGAGCAAGTGGATGCACCGGTGGACGCCACAACCTCCAGCCAGCAGCCGTCCCCGAGGTCCCATCCCGGAGGATCCCCACTCCCAGGGCAGAAGGGGAGGGATGAGGCACCCAACACCTGCCGGGAATGCGGGAAGAGCTTCCGTCAACGCTCGGCGTTGCTGGACCACCATCGCATACACACGGGCGAACGCCCCTTCAGCTGTCAGGACTGCGGCCGCTGCTTCAACCATCGCTCCAGCCTGATCACCCACCGCCGCATCCACGCCAGCGACATGCCCTACAAGTGTCCCGACTGCGGGAAGAGCTACCGCATCAGCAACAACCTCCGACGCCATCGGAAGACGCACACGGACGAACGACCTTACCGATGCGAGGAATGCGGGAAGAGCTTCCGCCACAAATCCACGTTGACCATCCATCACCGCGTGCATTCGGGGGAGAAGCCCTACAAGTGCTCCGAGTGCCACAAGAGCTTCACGAACAGCTCGGGGTTGGTGCAGCATTGGTGGACCCACACCGGCGAGAGACCCTACGACTGCTCCCAATGCGGGCGGTGTTTCCGCAACACCTCCCAACTGGCGCAACATTGGCGGACCCACACGGGCGAAAGGCCCTACGAGTGCCCCGAGTGTCACAAGAGCTTCACAAAAAGCTCTGGGCTGGTGCGCCATTGGCAGACCCACACCGGCGAACGACCCTACGACTGTTCCCAGTGCGGGCGGCGTTTTGCCGACAGCTCCCAACTGGCGCGGCACCAACGGACACACGCCGTCTAGCGCAGGCATCACCACCCGGCCCATGGGAAGATCGTTTCCAACCATCCCAGGATCACCAAGCACCGATGGATGTGCAGTGGTGAGAAAGATTCCCGGTGCCCCGACTGCAGCAGAGACTTCAACCATCGCTCCCACCTCCTGATCCTGGAGCAGAAACCCCACATTCACCCGGGTCACCCCAAAAGCTTCACCTTCAGCACCCAACTCATGCAGCATCGGCAGATCCATCACGAGGAGAAGCCGTAGGGTTACGCCGAGTGCGGCAAGAGCTTTTGGCACAGCTCCGGTCACGTCTCGCATCTCAAGAGACACCGGCCGAAGATGGAGACCACCCAATGGGGGACCATTCCCCTCCTGGTGGCGTCTCAGACATACCTACATGTGACGGTGGTCCCTGGTGGTGGCACCGAGGAGAAACCAACCCATCCACCCACATCCACCAGCTATTGGTTTTCTTTCCCAATATGTTTTTATATAGAAAGTGGCTTTTTAGGGGGATGTTTTTAAAAAAAAGCCACCCCCATCCTGTGCATTTTTTGCCTTAGACTCTAAATGAGGGGAAGGGAGGGAGGGGAGACCCAGGACCTTCACCCAAGAGACAAGACAACACAGTAAAATGGGTGTTTCTCGACGTCTCCTTTTAATTTCTTGATGTTTTCAGCCCTAATTAGGGTCTTTTTGAGCGAGGGGGCTGGACGGAAAGAAAATCGGGGCCAAAATAAAAGCATTAACGTGTTATCATCGTGTGAGTGTCTCTGTGGTGGTGACACAGTGGGGGTTGTGTGGGTGGAAGAGTGTTTTTTGGAGAGGAAAACTGAAAAATGCCCTAATTTTTGAGTGGTCGGGAGCATCTTCTGCTCCTGGAGGGGGAGCGGGACGAGAGGCGCAGCAGCATCCTCCATGGCCGTCACCTCCGTGGGGACAACCCCCGAGGGGTGGCGGGGTTCGAGCCCCGCTGGCAGGAAGGTCCCCGTGGCCGCTACCGCCATTCTCCCGCTGTCCCCACAGGAGAGTTTGGGGGAGAAGAGGGGGAGAGTTTGGGGGAGAAGAGGGGGAAAAGGACCCCCGTTTACCCACGGCGCAGGACGTCCATGGGGTGGAACGTCCCTTTGGACACCTCGCCCCGTCCCTGCTCCCTCTGCGCTGCTGCGGGATGCTGGGAAAAAAAAAAAAGTCCTTCAATAATATAAACATCGCTTAGCAACAGCTACAACAATACGCTTTGGGGACATTCCTCTCATACCAACTCTGCCCGCAGCAACCGGGAGGAGGAAAATTAACTCTGTCCCCGCCGAGAGCAGGACAAGGGACAACGCTGGTGGCTGCTGCAGCGGTGGGTCACTGGGGGGGGTGTGGGGGGGATGTTCTTAACGAGGTGTTTAATTGTAATGAGTTTATCAGTGGTGATGAGTGTAACGGGAAGGAGGAGCTGACCCGTCTGCCTGGGGCGAACGTATACATGGATATACGCGTATGGGGGAGTTTGTATGTGCGTGTAACCACGGGGGGGGGGCGTATATGTCCCCATCTACACGTGTGTACATACGTGTGCGCAGACGCCCCTATAGCGGCGCCCCACGGGGCCGGGGACGTATAGATGTGGGGACGTATAGGCGCCCGTGTGCCTATAGGGGGAGGAATGGACATGTGGGCCCCTATATGCCCCCCCGAGGGGGGTCTGTGCGCACACGCGTGTGTACCCGCGGACACACCCGCCCACGCGCATCTATAGGTGTCTATAGGCGCCTATAGGCCCCACGGCGGCCTCTGCAGCCCCCCCGCCCTCCTCTCCCCGCACACCGCGGGCCTCGGGCCGCCCCACACCCCCCCGGGGCGCCCCCAAACCCCCCGAGAGACCGAGACTGCCCCAGAGGTGGGGGGGGGGGGGGGGGAGAGGAACGTTATAAACGGGGCCGCGGCGCTTTAACAGCGCTTCCAGGCGGCGGCCGCCATCTTGAGGCGCGGCGGCGGCGCCGTAAAACAAGATGGCGTCGCCCTCCCGCCCCTCCGCCGCCGGCCTTTCCCCGCCCCGCCGTGAGGAGGAGCGGGTTCAGGCGGAGCGCGACGGCTTCGTGGTGCCCGAGATTCATCTCCGCGCCCGCTCTGAGGCCGTCGGGGAGCGGGCGGGCCGTGGAGACGGCGGGCGGCGGCGGGGCGCAGGGGGCCGCCATGGCGTACGGCAAGAGGAGGCGGGCGGGCGGAAGTTGTGTGTGGCGCTTCCGCTTCCGGTGGGTCCGGGGGGTGGAGGCGGTGTGTCGGAGCGGGAGGTAAACACAGGCCGCGGCCCCGCCTCGGGGGAGGGGGGGCAGAGAGGGGGAGAGGGGTGGGGGGAGCTTTGGGGGGGTTATGGGGGGCGGGTGGGTGGTGTTGGAGGTGGGGGGGGCCGTGGGGGAGGGAGACATAGGGGTATCTGGTGGGGGGAGTGCGGTGAGGGGGCCTGGGGTGGTCCTTGGAGGGATGTGGTGGGGCATTGGAGGGATATAGGGGGCATTGGAGGGGTTGGGGGGGCAATGGAGGGATCTAGGGGTCGTTAGAGGCGTGGGGGCCGTGTGTGGGCGGGAATTGGAGGGATATGGGGGGCATTAGGGGCTTAGGGGGCAAGTTGGGGGGCGGCATTTTGTGTGTTTGGGGTCATTGGAGGCATATAGGGGGCATTGCAGAGGTGGGGGGGGTATGTGTGGGTGTCATTGGTGGGGTGTAGGGGACATTAGGGGATTAGGGGGCATATTGGGGGGCATTTTGGGGATTTGGGGGGCATTGGAGGGATATAGGGGTCATTGGGGGGTTGGGGGGCATGTGGGGGGGTATTGGAGGGATGTAGGGGGACATTAGAGGGTTACGGGGTGATTTGGGGGGCATTAGAGGGATATAGGGGTCATTGGATGGGTTGGGGGCCGTGTTTGGGGGCCGTTGGAGTGATATGGGGGGGTGTTGGAGGGATATAGGGGTCACTGGAGGAGTTGGGGGCACATGGGGGCAATTAGAGGGATGTGGGGGGGCATTGGATGGATATGGGGGTCACTGGAGCGATATGGGGGTCCTTGGAGGGGTAGGGGGGGCATTAGAGGGGTAGGGGGGCATCAGGGGGATGGGGGGGCAGCACAGTGGGGGCATGTTGGGGGGCAATAGGAAGGATTTGGGGGTGCGGTGCATTGTGGGGGGCACAGAGGGGTATATAGAGAGGGAATTTAGGGGGGGGGGGGACACTGATGTTTTCCCGGTTGTTTTCCAGGTGCCCCCCCCATCCCATCTCCATCCTTCCAGCTCCCAAATCATCGTCCCCTGGGGGGGGACACACACGCACGTCCCCCTGCTCCCTTCCCCCCCCCCCCCCCCCCCTTGCCCCACATTTGGCTCACCCCCAAAATGCAATAGGACCCCTTGCAGGGGTGGGCCGGCGCTGAATGGCCCCCCCGCTAAGATGCTGGCCCCCCCCTGAAACGAAGCGGGACCCGCCGTCGCCCAGTTTGGGGGGGTTCCCGTTATGGGGGACGCGGAGGAGAGACTGGTTTGGGGGACAAACGGAGAGGACGGACGTCAGACACCTCCTGGTCAGTTGGGGGTCTCCCCAGGGAGGGACGAAGAGGAGGTGGGGGCGGCTGTTTCGGGGGGGCCGCACGAGAGCGTGGAGCCCAGGACACCCCCGAAAGTGGTAGAAGAGGAGGAGGAGGAGGAAGAGCTGGACCCCAGGATACAGGTGAGGAGTGGGTGCTGGGATGGTCTTTTTTTTCCCCAGTTCTCCCCCATTTTGGTGTGTGGGAAGTGTCGTCTTTTCCCAGTTCCCCCCCATTTTGGGGGGGGTGCACAGCAGATTTGGGGGGTCTCTCTTCCTTCACCCCATATTTGGCTTCTCCCCCCACCCCAGGAGGAGCTGGAGCACCTCAACCAGGGTGGAGCTCCAGCTGGATGTGAGATGCTCCCCAGTCCCTTACTGGTCCCCCAGTCCTCGATCCCTCGTCCTTAACTGGTTCCCAAGTCCTTTTTCCTCACTCCCAAACTGGTTCCCCAGTTGTCCCCCTCAGTCCTTGACCCCTGGTTCTTAGCTGCTTCCCCAGTTCTTGTTCCTCGCTCCTTAACTGGTTCCTGAGTCCTTGGTCCCTCGTCCTTAACTGGTTCCCCCATCCTTGTCCCCCAGTCCTTAATTGGTCCCTTGCTCCTTGTTCCCCAGGTCCTTAACTGGGTCCTCAGCCTTTAACTGGTCCTCCAGTCCTGGTTCCTTGGTCCTTAGCTGGTCCCCTGGTACCTAACTGGGTCCCCAGTCCTATCTGGTTCCCCAGTCCTTGTTGCCCCAGTCCTTAGCTGGTCCCTAACATGGCCGCCCTGTCCTTAACTGGTTGCCCAGTCCTTGTTCCCCTGGTCCCTAACTGGGTCTCCTGGTCCTTAACTGGTCCCCCTGTCCTTGTTCCCCTGGTCCTTAGCTGGTTCTCCAGTCATTGTCCCCTGTCCTTAACTGGTTCCCCAGTTTGTGGTCCCCTGGTCTTAACTGGTCCCCCCGTCCTTGGTCCCCTGGTCTTTAACTGGGTCCTTCATCCGTTAACTGGTCACCCTGTCCTTAGCTGGTTCCCCAATTTGTGGTCCCCTGGTCGTTAACTGGTTTCCCAGTGCTTTTTTCCCTGGTCCTTAACTGGGTCTTTATCCCTTAACTGGTCCCCCTGTCCTTAACTGGTCCCCCAGTCCTTGTCCCTTGGTCCTTAACTGGGTCCACTGGTCTTTAGCTGGTCCTTAACTGGGTCCCCCGCCCTTAACTGGATCCCCCTGTCCTTAGCTGGTCCTCCAGTCCTTATCCCCGGGTCCTTAACTGGGTCCACCAGTCCTCAGCTGGTCCTTAACTGGTTCTCCCTGTCCTCACCTGGTCTCCCAGTCCTTGTTCCCCTGGTCCTTAACTGGCTCCCTCATCCCTTCACTGGTCCCCCAGTCCTTGTTCCCAGCCCTTCACTGGTCCCCCAGCCCTTCACTGGTCACCTTCACGCTCATCCCTGCCGCTTTTTCCCCTCGCTGGGATAACTGGGAAGGCAAAACCCCAGTGCTGACCGGTCTTCCTGGTTGCGACGGGGATGAAGGGGCACCGAGGAGGAGCCCCCGAAGGATGAGACATCCCGTTTTGTGTTTTTGTTGGTTTTTTGTTTGGTTTTTTTTTTTTTTTTCCCCTCCTCGCAGGAAGCCCGCACCGCTTATCGCCGCATCCTTTCCGAATCGGCGAGGAAACTCAACGCTCAAGGCTCCCAGTTGGGCAACTGCATCGAAAAAGCTCGCCCTTATTACGAAGCCCGTCGCCTCGCCAAGGAGGTACCGGCCAAAAATGGATGGGGGGGGCGGCGGCGGGGAGGGGAGGTCTTTTCTCTCCCTTTTACCCCTTTCCCGGTGTTTCTACCCCTTTCCCCGTGTTCGAACGCCTTTCCCCGTGTTCGAACGCCTTTCCCCGTGTTCGAACGCCTTTCCCCGTGTTCGAACGCCTTTCCCGGTGTTCGAACGCCTTTCCCGGTGTTCGAACGCCTTTCCCGGTGTTCGAACGCCTTTCCCGGTGTTCGAACGCCTTTCCCGGTGTTCGAACCCCTTTCCCGGTGTTCGAACCCCTTTCCCGGTGTTCGAACCCCTTTCCCGGTGTTCGAACCCCTTTCCCGGTGTTCGAACCCCTTTCCCGGTGTTCGAACCCCTTTCCCGGTGTTTCTACCCCTTTCCCGGTGTTCGAACGCCTTTCCCGGTGTTCGAACGCCTTTCCCGGTGTTCGAACGCCTTTCCCCGCGTTCGAACGCCTTTCCCCGCGCTCGAACGCCTTTCCCCGCGCTCGAACGCCTTTCCCCGCGCTCGAACGCCTTTCCCCGCGCTCGAACGCCTTTCCCCGCGCTCGAACGCCTTTCCCCGCGCTCGAACGCCTTTCCCCGCGCTCGGAACGCCTTTCCCCGCGCTCGGAACGCCTTTCCCCGCGCTCGGAACGCCTTTCCCCGCGCTCGGAACGCCTTTCCCCGCGCTCGGAACGCCTTTCCCCGCGCTCGGAACGCCTTTCCCCGCGCTCGGAACGCCTTTCCCCGCGCTCGGAACGCCTTTCCCCGCGTTCGGAACGCCTTTCCCCGCGCTCGAACGCCTTTCCCCGCGCTCGAACGCCTTTCCCCGCGCTCGAACGCCTTTCCCCGCGCTCGAACGCCTTTCCCCGCGCTCGAACGCCTTTCCCCGCGCTCGAACGCCTTTCCCCGCGCTCGAACGCCTTTCCCCGCGCTCGAACGCCTTTCCCCGCGCTCGAACGCCTTTCCCCGCGTTCGAACGCCTTTCCCCGCGTTCGGAACGCCTTTCCCCGCGTTCGGAACGCCTTTCCCCGCGTTCGGAACGCCTTTCCCCGCGTTCGAACCCCTTTCCCCGCGTTCGGAACCCCTTTCCCCGCGTTCGGAACCCCTTTCCCCGCGCTCGAACGCCTTTCCCCGCGCTCGAACGCCTTTCCCCGCGCTCGAACGCCTTTCCCCGCGCTCGAACGCCTTTCCCCGCGCTCGAACGCCTTTCCCCGCGCTCGAACGCCTTTCCCCGCGCTCGAACGCCTTTCCCCGCGCTCGAACGCCTTTCCCCGCGCTCGAACGCCTTTCCCCGCGCTCGAACGCCTTTCCCCGCGCTCCAACGCCTTTCCCCGCGCTCCAACGCCTTTCCCCGCGCTCCAACGCCTTTCCCCGCGCTCCAACGCCTTTCCCCGCGCTCCAACGCCTTTCCCCGCGCTCCAACGCCTTTCCCCGCGCTCCAACGCCTTTCCCCGCGCTCCAACCCCTTTCCCGACTCGTCGCGTAGGCTCAGCAGGAGACGCAGAAGGCGGCGTTGCGGTACGAGCGAGCCGTCAGCATGCACAACGCCGCTCGCGAGATGGTTTTCGTGGCCGAACAAGGGGTCATGGCCGACAAGAACCGCTTGGATCCCACCTGGCAGGAGATGCTCAATCACGCGACTTGCAAAGTACAGGGGGAGGGGGGGGCAAATCTTCATCTCTGGGGGGGGGGCAAAATCGTCCCCGCGGTTTGAAGAAGCCGTAATTTACGATCGTTCGGATTAATTATTCTCTCACCCGATGAGCCCATCCCCGCCCAGGAAGGGGAGTTGGGGGGGGGGGGGGACACACCAACCTGAGGGTTGAAATAGGAACAGGTTTAGGAGAATAATGCTGAATAATTAACATTAATAATACTAAAAAGCCAATACTTTTCCTTAACTGGGCTCCCCCGGTCCTTAACTGGTCCTTAACTGGGGTCCCCCGGTCCTTAACTGGGGTCCCCCGGTCCTTAACTGGTCCCCCAGTACTTGTCCCCCGGTCCTTAACTGGGGTCCCCCGGTCCTTAACTGGTCCTTAACTGGGTTCCCCCGGTCCTTAACCGGGCTCCCCCGGTCCTTAACTGGTCCTTAACCGGGCTCCCCCGGTCCTTAACTGGTCCTTAACCGGTCCCCCAGTACTTGTTCCCTGGTCCTTAACTGGGCTCCCCTGGTCCTTAACTGGTCCTTAACTGGGCTCCCCTGGTCCTTAACTGGGCTCCCCCGGTCCTTAACTGGTCCTTAACTGGGGTCCCCCGGTCCTTAACTGGTCCTTAACTGGGGTCCCCCGGTCCTTAACTGGTCCTTAACTGGTCCCCCAGTACTTGTCCCCCGGTCCTTAACTGGGGTCCCCCGGTCCTTAACTGGTCCTTAACTGGGGTCCCCCGGTCCTTAACTGGGTCCCCCGGTCCTTAACTGGTCCTTAACTGGGTCCCCCGGTCCTTAACTGGTCCTTAACTGGGTCCCCCGGTCCTTAACTGGTCCTTAACTGGGGTCCCCCGGTCCTTAACTGGGCTCCCCCGGTCCTTAACTGGTCCTTAACTGGTCCCCCAGTACTTGTTCCCTGGTCCTTAACTGGGGTCCCCTGGTTCTTAACTGGTCCTTAACTGGGTCCCCCCTGGTCCTTAACTGGGTCCCCCGGTCCTTAACTGGTCCTTAACTGGGTTCCCCCGGTCCTTAACTGCGTCCCCCGGTCCTTAACTGGTCCTTAACTGGGTTCCCCCGGTCCTTAACTGGGTTCCCCCGGTCCTTAACTGGGTTCCCCCGGTCCTTAACTGGGTCCCCCGGTCCTTAACTGGGTTAACTGGTCCTTAACTGGGTCCCCCAGTCCTCGTTGCCCCGGTACTTTATATCAAATAGGATGTTCGGGGTATGAACTAACCCCGTTGGGATCGAGCACCCGCGTCTCGCCTCCCCTCGCCCCCGCGCCTGGCGAGCTGGAAAACACCCACACCTTGAAAATACATAAATAACATATCTGTATATATATATATTAAAAAAAAGCTATAAAGTGAATATTTCCCCCAATTCAGGCGCTAAAGTCTTCCAAAACTGCCTTTTTCCCCCGAGCGTTGGGAGGGCCCGTGCTGAAAAGCGCAATTACTAAAAAGGGAAATTCGTCCCGCGGCGCTCGAACGGGGCCGGGGAAGGAGGTGGCCGGAGGTTGGGGGTGACGGTGGACAGCAGGGGGGGGGAGGGGGGTGATCCTGCTTCTAAAGGGGTTTTGGGGTGTCATCCTCCCCCCTCCCCATCTTCTCCCCAGGTCAACGAGGCGGAGGAAGAGCGGCTACGGAGCGAACGGGAGCACCAACGCGTCACCCAACTGTGTCAACAAGCCGAAGCCAAGGTCCAAGCCCTCCAGAAGTCCCTCAAACGCGTCATCGTTAAGAGCAAACCTTATTTCGAGCTGAAAGCCCAGTTCAACCAGATCCTGGAGGTACTGGGAATTTGGGGGGGGGGGGGGAGGAGGTCGGGGACAAACTGGGGTGGGAGGATCAAGGGTGCAGAGATGCCGTTTTGGGGAGGATCCTGCTGGTTTCTGCCGGTTTTTGGGGATGAAGCCGGGGAGAAAAAGGTTGGCGAGGGGTTGGGTCTGCCCTACGTTTTTGGGTTTTTTTTTTTTTTTTTTGGGAAGGGGATGCTGAGGTGGGCGGCGGTGGCCCGATGCCGTCTCTTGCAGGAACACAAGGCCAAAGTGACGGCGTTGGAGCGCTCGGTGACGCAAGCCAAGACGCGGTATTCGGTGGCGTTGCGTAACCTGGAACAGATCAGCGAACAGATTCACGCTCGGCGTCTCCAACGCCTCATCCTCCGTCGAGCTTCGCCCGTAGGAGCCGAAACCAGTCCTCAACACGCCGGTACCGAGGTCGGGGGGACAGGAGGGACACGGTTGGGGACCGAATGTCCTTCAGCCGATACTCTTTCGGTGCTCAGCCTTCAAACCATCGCCTCCGACCTCCAAAAGTTCGACTCGGTCGAACATTTATTGGGCTTGTCGGACGCTACCAGCCTCAACAACGATGAGCTGGAGGACCGGGAGCGCCGTCGGGGGGGACAGGGTCACTTCAAACATCACCGAAGCATCAGCCTTTAGTGCCCCCCCCCCCCCCCCCCTTCCTCCCCCAACTTGTCACCCCCTCCTCCCATCCTCGGTGGCTTTGTCACCTCTCCGGAGGAACCCCAAAACCTGACGGCTGCCGCCGATGCTGCGGTGGAGAAACCGGAGGTGATGGGATGACAATTGGGAAGCCTCTCGTTGACAAGGGGGGGGGACACACACCAAAATTTGGGGGGGGACACACACCAAAATCTGGGGGGGTTGACGCCAAAATCTGGGGGGGTTGACGCCAAAATCTGGGGGGGTTGACGCCAAAATTTGGGGAAGGACGCCAAAATTTGGGGAAGGACGCCAAAATTTGGGGGGGTTGACGCCAAAATTTGGGGGGGTTGACGCCAAAATTTGGGGGGGTTGACGCCAAAATTTGGGGAAGGACGCCAAAATTTGGGGAAGGACGCCAAAATTTGGGGAAGGACGCCAAAATTTGAGGGTGGGGGGTTGTTTTGGGGTTCCCCCCTCTGAATTTGGTGGATGTTTTTTGGGGGTGGGGGTCAGGGGGAGCCCTTTGCCGTTGGGCTGTTGAGTTCGGCTGCTCCGTTGGGTGTTAGCGGCGAGCGGCTGGGTGGGCGAAGCCGCTAACGAGGCGGCTTAACGAAGCCGGTGCACCCCTAAAACTTTGGGGGGGGGGATATGGAGGACTCCACCCTCTGCGATTAGGGGGGGGACACACACACGTCCCCCTTCCTTTCACCCCCCCCCCCTCACATTTCCGGTTGTTATTTGGGGTTATTTCCCCCCTTTTTCGGCAAAAGGCGACGCAGAAGCCGAATTGCACTAATGGGGGGGGGGGAGCCCCCCCACAGGCGTTTTGGGGTACGTAGAGGGGGGGGGGACACACACACAACGCGCCGGGGTTGTGATGAGAACCGCGCCGGTTTGAGGCAGCCCCCGGAGCGTATTTTTGGGGCAAATAAAGTTTTTAATCCCCCCTCTCCCC